>NC_141302.1:2272500-2392500 GCF_037954325.1 Fistularia commersonii | reverse complement strand
TTGAACCGTCCCTTGCGGAACCGGACCCTCACACACACACACACACACACACGCAAGTTGTGTATTGTAATCTTTACGGGTGGGGGGGAATTCCGGAGGAGGAGGAAAGGGGGGGGGGCGAGAAAAGGTCACGACGCGGCGTGGGATTGAACCTGCAACTTCAAGTTAAAGTTCCCTCCTGTGTTTAAAAAAATACACCTTTAACACACACACACACACACACACACACACACACACACACTCCGGGAGAGTTTTTTTTTTCGTGCACTTGCAACCGATTTTTAAAGTCTCGCCGAATCTCGCCCCTCCTCTTCCTCCTCCTTCGACTTATTTCTAAAAAAAGAAAGAAAACGTTGCAGCGAATCGTGTTTTTTCTTCTAAATCCGGGTTCTTTTTTTCTTTTTTTTTGTCATGTCACGGTTACATGAGGATCGAGGGGCGAGAGTCATGTCGGCCGCGAAAACACACACACACACACACACACACACGCAGAGGCACTGCCGGCTTACATACATGACACACACACACACATGCAAAGTGGAGCGGAGCGCGGGGTTTCACACACACACACACACACACACACACACACACACACGGAGCACATACGTACATACACAGTGCGCGCCGATCTCGCTTTCACACACACACACACACACACACACACAGAGGCACAGTCGCGCACATCCGAACTACAAATACGTACGTTTGCTTTCTTTTTGTTTTCAAACCCAAAAAAAGTGGATTTAAAGAAAAAAAAAAAAAAAAGACGAAGAAACCTTTTTTTTTTTTTAAATAAAATTTTTAAAAAAAGCGCAAACAACCGGGTTAATCCCGCGTGTTTCTCCCGGAGGAGGAAGAGGAAGAGCAATTCAAACAATTCTGGGATTTTTTTTTCTTTTTCTTTTCCTTTAAAAAAAAAAAAAAAAAAAAACCCGCGGCGAAAGAAATATTTTTGTTTTGTTTTGTTGTTTTTTTTTTCCCCCCCCAACCCCCCCCACCTTCCTCCCCTCTTCTCCCGTGGATGTATATATGTATGTATATATACATATATATTTATATTAAAAAAAAAAGTGCGGGCGTCGAGGCGGCGGCGGATGGATAGTTAGTCGGATAAAGGCGAGATGCGGCTGAAAGTAAAGACTCGGTACTTACGGGAGAGGCGGCGAGGAGATTAATGACACGACACGTCATGATTACGTTTCACTTGAATTAAATACATTACGAGTTGGGTAAAAAAAAAATGGAAATCAGGGTTGTATACAAGCATACGCCGTTTCCCCCTCCCTCCTCCCTCCGTTTGCTCTCTCTCTCTCTCTCTCTTCCCTCCCTCTCCTCCTCCATCTCCCTTTTCTTTTCACTCTCCCTTTCTCTCCTTGCATTCCCACCCCACCTCCACCTCCACCTCATCTCCACACACACACACACATTTGTTGTACAGGAGTGAGTGAATAGTTGGGAGCGGTGAGGAGAAAGTGGGAGGGGAAGGAGGTGGGAAATGTTAATTATGATCTCAGCACGGGGGCCATTTTACGCCGCTGTCATCCCCCCTTCACGTCCGGATCCTAAATATGGCATCCGGGGTGTCTGGCGGTGGGTTGGTGGGTCCTGGAGAAGAAGGAGAAGAAGGGTGGAGGAAGTATGGATGCATGCAAGTGTTGGAAAAGTGCACGTCAAAGCGTGGAGACCCCCAGTCCGTCTCCATAAAAGCGCCGTTTGAAGCTCTTTGTAATGACGATGTCATTATGTTTTATTTATCAAACATGTAGTCTTGATGAGGGGTTGCACGGCGTGCGTGCGCACGTGCACGCCGACGGGAGGACATTATGTTCGCTGAGGGGGTTCGGCGTTCCCCGGGTTTGGTTCGGTTTTTGCAGGATTCAGGGTCACGTGGGTTCGGTATTCCCCGCTTCGTTGTCTGCAGGGTTCCACGTTCCCTAAGTTTACTGTTCCGCGGGTTCGCTATTCCCCGATTCACGTCCCCAAGGTTCGTCCATCACCCGATCCAAGGTTACCGGGTTCATGGTCCCCAGGACTCGGCACTCAGTTTTAGGGGGTCCACAGGTTCAGTTTTTGCAGGATTCAGGGTCACGTGGGTTCGGTATTCCCCGCTTCGTTGTCTGCAGGGTTCCACGTTCCCTAAGTTTACTGTTCCGCGGGTTCGCTATTCCCCGATTCACGTCCCCAAGGTTCGTCCATCACCTGATCCAAGGTTACCAAGTTCATGGTCCCCAGGGTTCGGCGCTCAGTTTTAGGGGGTCCACAGGTTCAGTTTTTGCAGGATTCATGGTCACATGGGTTCGGTATTCCCCGCTTCGTTGTCTGCAGGGTTCCACGTTCCCTAAGTTTACTGTTCCGCGGGTTCGCTATTCCCCGATTCACGTCCCCAAGGTTCGGCGTTCACCCGATCCAAGGTTACCAAGTTCATGGTCCCCAGGGTTCGGCGCTCAGTTTTAGGGGGTCCACAGGTTCAGTTTTTGCAGGATTCAGGGTCACGTGGGTTCGGTATTCCCCGCTTCGTTGTCTGCAGGGTTCCACGTTCCCTAAGTTTACTGTTCCGCGGGTTCGCTATTCCCCGATTCACGTCCCCAAGGTTCGGCGTTCACCCGATCCAAGGTTACCAAGTTCATGGTCCCCAGGGTTCGGCGCTCAGTTTTAGGGGGTCCACAGGTTCAGTTTTTGCAGGATTCAGGGTCACGTGGGTTCGGTATTCCCCGCTTCTTTGTCTGCAGGGTTCCACGTTCCCTAAGTTTACTGTTCCGCGGGTTCGCTATTCCCCGATTCACGTCCCCAAGGTTCGTCCATCACCCGATCCAAGGTTACCGGGTTCATGGTCCCCAGGACTCGGCACTCAGTTTTAGGGGGTCCACAGGTTCAGTTTTTGCAGGATTCAGGGTCACGTGGGTTCGGTGTTCCCCGCTTCTTTGTCTGCAGGGTTCCACGTTCCCTAAGTTTACTGTTCCACGGGTTCGCTATTCCCCGATTCACGTCCCTAAGGTTCGTCCATCACCCAATCTAAGGTTTCCAGGTTCATCGTCCGCAGGGCTCCTCAGATTTAGGGGGTCCAGAGGTTCGGCGTCCCACCAGGTGTTTGGAGGGTTGGGTGTACCCCAGCTTTGGTGCTCCTCAGGTTCAGGGCTTCCAGGGTTCAGTTTTTGCAGGATTCACCGTTCCATGGGTTCAGTATTCCCCGCTTCACGTCCCCAAGGTTCGGCGTTTGCCGGATCCAAGGTTTCCGGGTTCATGATCCCCAGGGTTCGGCGCTTAGTTTTAGGGGGTCCACGGGTTCAGTTTTTGCAGGATTCATGGTTTCCCCGATTTGATATCTCGAGGGTTTGGTGTTCCCCAGATTCAGTTTCCCAAGGGTTCAGTATTCCCTGCTTGAATGTTCCCAGGATTCAGTGTGCCCTAAGGTCAGTGTCCCATGGGTTCAGTATCCCCCGATTCACGTCCCCAAGGTTCGGCCATCACCCGATCTAAGGTTTCCAGGTTCATCGTCCGCAGGGCTCCTCAGATTTAGGGGTTCCACGGGTTTGGCGTCCCACCATGTCGAGGCTTCGGTGTTTGGAGGATTGGGTGTACCCCAGCTTTGGTGCTCCTCAGGTTCAGGGCTTCCAGGGTTCAGTTTTTGCAGGATCCACCGTTCCGTGGGTTCGGTATTCCCCGCTTCGTGGTCTCCAGGGCTCGATGTTCCCTAAGTTTACTGTTCCGCGGTTTCAGTATTCCCCGCTTCACGTTCCCAAGGTTCAGCGTTCACCCTATCCAAGGTTTCCGGGTTCATGATCCCCAGGGTTCGGCGCTCTTTAGTTTTAGGGGGTCCACGGGTTCAGTTTTTGCAGGATTCATGGTTTCCCCGATTTGATACCTCAAGGATTTGGTGTTCCCCAGATTCAGTTTCCCAAGGGTTCAGTATTCCCTGCTTGAATATTCCCAGGATTCAGTGTTCCCTAAGTTCAGCGTGCCATGGGTTCAGTATGCCCCGCATCGTTTTCCTCAGGGTTCAGCGTTCCCCAGATTCACTTTTCCAGGGTTGGTATGTCTCCAGGTTTAGTGTACCCCGTATTCAGAGCTCCCCAGGTCGAGTTTCAGGTCTGGTGTTTCCCAGATCCAGGCTTTTCCAGGGTTCACCTTCAGCTCAGTGTTCCATGGGTTCAGTATTCCCTGCTTCACTTTCCTCAGGGTTTGGTGTCCCCGAGGTGAAGTGTTTGGAGAATCCAGTATTCACGGGTTCTTGTTTCTAGGGTCTGGCGCTCCCCAGGTTCAGCGTCTCCGACCCAGTCTTCCCCAGATTCAGGGTTTCCAGGTTTTAGCGTTCCAGGGGTTCAGGGTTTCCCCGTGTTGCTATTTCTATTAGCGTCTATTAGCGTCTATTAGCAGCCTTTAGCTCGAGCCAGAGATCAACCCGGCAGCTCTGACCTTGGGGGACTCTGGAACCTCACCACGGTCCGGGGGAAACATAACATCGGGTTCTAAAATGATGTGTGTGTCCATGTATGAACACACACACACACACACACATATATATATATAAATATGCACACAAAAACTCAGACGCAGAAAAGCAAGTAAACTCTTGCAGAAGTGTGTCAATACATCTA
Source organism: Fistularia commersonii (assembly GCF_037954325.1). Classification (NCBI taxonomy): domain Eukaryota; kingdom Metazoa; phylum Chordata; class Actinopteri; order Syngnathiformes; family Fistulariidae; genus Fistularia; species Fistularia commersonii. Next base: position 2,387,905 of record NC_141302.1, on the reverse strand, counting down.
TTTGTTCATGTGTGCACGTGGATGGTTGCATACCTGGATATCAGTGTGTGTGTGTGTGTGTGTGTGTGTGTGTGTGTGTGTGTGTGTCAGATACAGCTCTCACATGTAGCATTTATGAAAAGACAGCATTGGTTTTTATCCTCGAATCAATAAAACAGCAAACAAACGTGAAAATAAATAAGATACAAGTGCAAACACACACACGCAAACACGAATGAGGACACTCCTGCATACCTACACATACACTCACACACACACACACACACACACACACACACACGGAAGTAATGAAGTAATTGTTCGGTCGGAATTAATTTTTTCAGACGGGTGTTGAGTTCAATGTCGGCGTGTGAAAGAACGACTCGCGTTGTGAGTCAGAGGCTTTCATGCCGTAAAGTCTGCGATTATTGGTCACCGTCTTTGTGGACATTGCGGCAGCCTGGGTGTGTGTGTGTGTGTGTGTGTGTGTGTGTGTGTGTGAGGCGGTCGATGGCAGATGCACAATCCTTCTCCGTCAATTTCTTTTTTTAAATCGCATGAACGGATGAGTGAAATTTACCTTTCTTTCGGATGCACCGTTCTTCGATGCTGTTCGGCGCAAAGCGGCCCATTAGCACGCTAGCACTAGCATGCTAATCGCGCAAACCGTCGAAATGGTCTTTGCTGTTCTTGACAAAACATAATGGGAAAAGTTGAATCTGAACGTTTGTCTTCTTTTAGCTAGGCTAAAACAGCTAACATGAAGGGGGGCGGAAAACCTGGTGCACGTTTGCATGGTCGTTACGGTTGTTCCGCTAATGTTGCATCATATTGTGCATTTTTAAGGAATTTTCAGAAAATAAACAGGTAAATGTATCAAGCGATTAGCACAATAACATGCTTATTCGCGCAAAATGTTTAATTTCTTGTTCTTTCCCCGATGTGCCCTCAGTCCTGTTTGGTCGGCCATTTTTCTTTTGGTCGGCAGCGGCTTCGGTTTCGGCAGGCGTAACTTAGTATCACAGTTTCTTTTTGAATCGTGCAAATGCGCGAGTGAATGAGCGACATTTGTCTTTCTTTCGGATGCACCGTTCCTTCGCCGCCTGTCCGTCACTGAGCATGCTAGCATGCTAATTGACAAACCATCAAAATGGTCCAAACATAGTGGAAAAGTTAAATCTCAATGTTTCTAGCTGATGCTTTTAGCTAGGCTCATACAGCTAGCATGAAAGGGGACGGAAAACTTGGTGCACGTTTGCATGGTTGTTATGTAACATCAGTTGTTCCGCTAATGTAGCATCGTGTTGTACATTTCTAAGGAATTTTCAGAAAAAAAAGTTTGTAAAACTGTAAACATATCAAGTCATGATTAGCACAATGACATGCTAACTAGCGCTAGGTGTTTCCTTTGCTTGTCCTTTCCTGCAAAGCCTGTCCCGTTCCGTCGGCCATTTTTCTTTTGGTCATCGTCGGCTTCGGTTTCAGCAGGCGTACCTGTTAGCATCTTTCTTAATGTCAGCTCAAATTTTAGCCACCACTGTTTCCCCATAGTACCACACACACACACAAAGACACACACACACACACACACTTAGCTTGTGCATTTGACTGCGTTTTATTTTTATCACCGCTTTATTTATAGCTCTTCATGTTTTCATACATGCAAAATAGGACTCCTGACAAAGGAGGCATTTAGATGTAAGGGGAAACATAAGGACATGTTTTACTTTACTTTAGAGAATCTACTCTTTTAGTTATGAATGATATAACTAATTAAGTAGAAATATATATTTCAATGCATTTACTGCATATTGTGTTTAAGCTGTTTATGCAGATGATGTGATTGTTCCAAATCGTGCACCTTATTCCATCACAAAGTGACATTTGTTGGTTATTATCATGTTATTATGGTGTTATTACACAAATGTGTATCTTAGAGCGACATTAAACAGATTTAATCATGTTATTATAGTTTTATAACTACACATATATATGTTGATCCAGGCCGTCCGACGTGGGATTTTATGACACAACGCGATCAGCGCTACATTAGCTTACCTCGCTAACATTAGCGACGGTTCACAGCGCCTCACGCGAGCGCCGATCAGATGATATCGCCGTTATTGATTATTGAATTCCGCGTTCCCTATCACGTTCTCCGGGACGTCTTCTCTCCCCCGCTGTGATGTCACAGGGGGGGTTATGATGTCACAAAGTCCGAACAGCTACTTTTTTTTTTTTTTTTTTCCAACAGCCTCGCCAGCAGCCGAGTCTCCGCGTTCCGTCGTCACGGCGACAGTTGACCGGGCGCCTCTAAATCTACCCCTCTTTTTCTTCTCCGCCGCCGTTTCACCTTCTCTTCCGGATGTGGGCGGAGCCAAACGGATGATTGACAGACGTGGCCGCCGACGCCGATCCCAAACCACCAGATTTTATTTTCGATGCTGTAATCCACCTTCGCTTCTCGTTTTCAAAACCGTACGACACGAGACGAGCGCTAAAGCGGCGAGGTCGTCTTCATCAGAAGACGGTCCAAACAAACAAACAAAAAACGAAGGTGGCGAAAAACGAACGCCGCTTTTGTTTACCTCGCCGGCTCGCTTCGATTCCGCCCCCTTCCGACAAAAGCTCGCGGCCCGAGCCGTCGACGCTCCCTCGCTCTTTCCCCTTTTCCGTCCTTCCCGTTTTACCGAAAACGAGGCCGCGGGTTCTCGGCACAAGGGTTCGCCGTGCCCAACGTGCGGCTTGCAGGTAAAGCGTCTGGCTGGGGGGGAAATTCAAACGTCCCTGCTGACGCAGAGCATATCTCCTGGATCAGCCATTGTAAGCCCGCTATTGTGTATCTGAGAGTGACGGGCTAAGTCGGTGGCATATGCGCGGCGCATGCTTGTCTCGGGTGTGTGTACACAGTAAATCAGTGTGTGTGTGTGTGTGTGTGTGTGTGTGTGTGTGGGTTTCACATGTCAGCTCCTTATATACAAGTGTATGTATGTGGTCTGTCGGTTGATGCGTGAGTGTGAGTGCTTGGTTGAGCTTTTGTGTGCATGCATGTGTGTGTGTGTGTGTGTGTACATGTGTGTGTGTGTGTTCACCCTCACATACGTGTCTGCGGCTGCCACAATGGCATCATCACCCGCCCCTGATGCTTTGATTGTTTTCTCCGCCGCAGCAGAAATGCACCAATTAATATGCAGAGAGTGAGTGAGACACACACACACACACACACACACACACTCTGACACACACAAAACAACAAAAAAACAGCCATGAGGGAGGGGAGACGAGGAGGGAGGTGTGATGGAAAGAGGAGAGGGGCAGAAGAGATGGCACAGCGAGGGAAAGAATAGGTGGGATGAAATGAAAGATGAGGGGGGAAAAGTGTGTGTGTGGAGGAGAGGAAACCATGTGTGTGTGTGTGTGTGTGTGTGTGGAGGGGGGGGGTGAAGATGTAGTGAGATAAGGGGGCGGCGGCGGCGGCGGCGGCGGCGGTGGCGGGGTGGGGTAGACGGAGGGGATGAAATCTGATAGATGTTTGAGTGAAAACAAGAGGAGGGGGAGCGAGGGATGAGGAAGAGGAGGAGGAGGAGGAAGAGGGCGATCAATATGTACATATTCAGTGAGATATGGCGGGAAATCAATCGCAAAAGGAGGGGAGGGGGGGGGGGAGGGATTGATCGGCGGGAGGCGGCGGGGGGGCGCAGAGGTGGAGTGATATGTGGCTTCGGCTGCTGTCCTTTTTGTCGCAGTGTCAGGGTATTGATACTGTAATACACTCCAAACCTCACCCCCACCCCGGCTGACACACACACACACACACACATACACACACACACACACGTGCACGTGCATGCACACACCCCTCACAATGCTGCCGTGACAACGGCTGTTGCGGCGACGCCTACCGGCACAATGCAGCCACAATACTGAGGGCACTGAAGCATCACACACACTCAGAGACGAACAGAGAGAAGACGAGGCCGAGAGAGAGAGAGAGAGAGAGAGAGAGAGAGAGAAAGAAAGAAAGGAGGGAGAGAAAAGAGAGGTGGAGTTTAAGAGGGAGGATGAAGATGGAGATGAAGATTGATGGAGAGACAGGAAGGAAGGAAGGAAGGAAGGAAGGATGGAAGGATGGATGGAGGACAAGAGATATGGCGGGATAATGTTACATGTGTAAAACGCCAGAGGGTGTGTGTGTGTGTGTGTGTGTGTGTGCGCCCATAGAAACATGTTTAATGGCTTTTGTGATTGGAGGGAAGGTTGGGTGAGGTGTGTGTGTGTGTGTTTGACAGTGATGTATCCACTTGCATGTGAGCAAACAACAAGATCTTTATGATGTAATGCGAAGCCACGGACGGCAAACAAACAATTAATAATGAATAAAAAATTTTAATTTATAAATAAACATATTTTTATATTCATGTTTATATATAAATAATAATAAAGAAAACACTAAATTAAATATTAACATCCTGTGTGTTTTATTTGGACACAGAGTGCACGGTTGTCAATTTACATTTAAAAAATAAAATGAAATAAAAAGAAGTCAAATCTGGAAAAAAAAAGGGACTTTATTTGATGTTATATATTTTTCTTAATCGTATTTTTATGTTAAAAAAAACAAAAAACAATCGATCCGTTTTCTTCCTGCAAGAACCGAGGAAACGAGCGCGTGACCGTGCACGTCGGATCGACTCCCAATCAATCACCTGCCGTATCACAAGCGTGCACGTGCATCAGAAAAAACAATTAATTCCCCCTCTTTTTTTTTTCCCTTTTTCAAAAATTTTATCACAACTTGAATCCAAACCGAGGGGACACACACACACACACACACACACACACACACACACACACACTCTTGCCAAAATGTCTGCGTATTACTGTATCTCCCCCCAACACACACTCTTCATTTACAAAAGGGGACGCTTGGCTGGCTGCCTATAAGTCAGTTTATCCGCGTGAGATGACCAACACACACCCCAACCCTCCACCATACAGTGTGTGTGTGTGTGTGTGTGTATGATCTATAGTTCCCTCCCCTTTTTTTCCCCCCTCCCTCCCTCACCCTAACCCTTCTTAATATGATGTAAAAAGCTAATCGCATGCAAATGTCTGTTGTCCCGGTAACCAGGCCTGAAAAATCCTTTTGATGTTTCCCCCGACTCATTCTCTTCACGTTCTCTTTGTTTGCCACAGTCTTGCTGCTTTGTCAACATCCCTCCCTCTCCTCCACCACCACCATCCCCCTCCTCCTCCTCCTCCTCCTCCTCCTTCTTCTTCTTCTCTCCATCCATTCTGCACTCCCTCCATTAGAAGGAGGAGAAAAAAAAAAAAAAAAAAAGTTCAAACTCCACTTTGTGTCTCGGTCTTTCTCTAAGCCCCTCTCGCTCTATTCTTCTTCCTCCTCCTCCCGTTCTCCCCTTGACTGTGCCTCTCTGTCTGTCTGCCCCTTCGCCCTCGCTCATTTCCCATCATTCCCACCTACTGTCTCCTGTCCCCTCGCCGCCGCCGCCGCCGCCGCCGTCCTCCCCCCCCTCCTCCCAGTTCTGCCCCTTCCTGTCGCCCCCCCCCCTTTATCTCTCGTTCCTCCCCTCGCTCGCACAGATGGACTCCCTCCTTTTCCCCTTTCCTTTTCCCTCCCGGAGAATTTGATCCCGGGAACTATTTGATACGGCGTAGTAGTTATCTAATCGAGGCTGAGGTGGCGGCGGCGGCGCAGCTGGAAGCGCCTTCCTCCTCCTCCTCCTCCTCCTCCTCCTGCTTGTGACGGCCCCCGGGTTCTTTTATTTATTTTTTATTTTTATTTTTTTTTAGGAGGGGCCTCGACGTTTTTATTTTTATTTTTAAAATCTCCTTAAAAAGCCCCGAGGCATTGTTATTATCATCGTCGTTGTTGTCATAAAATTGATGATTATTATTGTAATTGGTATTTTGATCATCATTAGTTGTAGCACTACTACTAGTTGTAGTTGTATATTTTGGACTATAATTACTGTACTTATTATTATTATTATTATCATAATATTGATTCTTATCTTAACATCAGTAGTAGCAGCAGTATATTTATTATTATTGCTATTATTGCTATTATTACTACTGATTTCATTATCAGAATATCTATAATTATTATAAATTGATATATTTTATGCACATATATATATCTAATATGTATATAATATTTATGTAATAAATAAATATTTTTATGGAATACATATTATGATAATGACAAAAGTAATATAATAATAAAAATAATAATTTTGTCATCATAATATGTATTCTATAATAGTAATAATAATAAGTATTATTATTGAAAACATTATTATTATTATTATTATTATTATCACCTGTAGTAGTATTTGTATTAATTGTATATTTATTATATGAATATATTTATTGTATTAAAATATAAGTATTATATCTTAATTATTTTAATCATAATTGTTAATGTCTTCATTATGAATGTGTCGTTATTATTGTTTATTTAATTATGCATGTAATCTTTTACTTTTGTCATTGTTAGTATAACAGTTATTGTAAATATAATTATTATATCTTAATTATTTCAATCATTACCGTTAATGTCGTCATTATTGTTCATTTTAATTATGTATGTAATTTTTTACTTTTGTTATTGTTAGTATTATCGTATTTTCAACAACCACAAAAACAATATTAATAGTAATTATATGACTTCTACTGCTATAATAATAATATTAATAATTTTCCCATCGCTAACCTGATTAAAAAGAGTAAAGTTGCACCTACAGCCGCTTCATTACTAGTACTACTACTAGTACTACTACTAGTCAAACTACTGCCATTACTACTTGAGTTGCTTCGTGCACGTACGTCACATAAATACCGCCAAAAATCCAAGTGTCATTTTCGTTCCAGTTTTAATTACACACACAAAGAAGTACAAAACAGTAAAAAGTACACGCTGTACTGCATCATTGGCGTAACATGTATTTCCCACGTTTCCACACGTCTTGTATTCTATATATATATATATATATTTATATATTTACTTATATAAAATGTAAACATCAGGCAAAGTGTCGGCCATGATCCCTTCCCGCCGCCGGCCCGTGAATATGACAATTTATGCGGTTGGCGGGATGAAAGATGGCGTCCATTACTCCGCCGCCATCGGAGCGGCGTGCAGCAAACAGCTGACGGCGCCGGCTGCTCCCGCAAATTACATATTGATTCCGAGGGTGCGGCTCGATAACCATTTGCAATTTTTTTTTTTTTCAAAATCGGGGGGGGGGGGGGGATGCAGATTGGAGAAACGGCGGCGGCGGGCGGTAACCTCGGCAACCTGGCGTGGCGTCCAGACCCTTATTTCCTGGATCCTCGCCGTCATCCAATAGGATGTCAGGATATTCGGGTGTAAAAAAAACAAAAAAGTCTCGTCCCGTTTTTCGTGATTTTTCTCGACGATTTACCAATTTTCCCCCGGTTACCATGGAAACCAATCGGCGACCACCTCGTCTTCGTACGAAAACGCCAAATTTTAATTTCCCGCACCTTTCAGTGCATTTGAAAATAAATAAACCAAAAAACACAGATTATCGCCTCCTGACCTTTGACCTGGAATCGCTTCTTTTTTTTTTTTTTTTTTTTTTTTTTTTTTATTTCTTTATCTAGTGAATAAAAACCTTTGTCAACATTTTGAACATGAAAAGAAAAAAAAAAAATCACGCTTCTATAGAGAGCAGCTTCTCAGCTGTTGTTTCAGCACTTGAGACGTCTCGCGCTGTTTTCCACCCGCCGCCGCCGCCGCCAGCTTGGTGTGTGTGTGTGTGTGTGTGTGTGTGTGTGTGTGTGTGTGTGAGAAAGCTGGACCACATCGCGAGCAGTAAAGCCTCTCCGGTGATCCCCCCTGGCAAGGATTTGGCTCCGCCCCCCTGCCGACGTTTGGAATTTCCCACCAAACTGGGATTATAATCCGGGCGCCGGGGGCGGAGCCAGACGTTCAAGGATTATCAGTCCCGGGAGGGGAAGATGTTTTCCAACGTCCCGACACGTCCCGTCACGCCGCGCCGGGAGTCTCCCGTGTTTGTTTTCCCTCCCCGACCGCCGCACATCGGCGCCCGTTGTGATGTCACAACCTCCAGGCCCCGCCTCCTGGAACCCAAAATTTTAAATTTTTTAAATAAATCCCCAAAACATTCCTATTAAATTTGACGGATTAATTTTTTTTTTTTTTTTTTTTAATCTTATTTATTCGTCTCTTTCCGCCACCAAGAAAATAGTACCTTTGCGAATTTTTTTTTTTTTTCAAACACGCTAAATATATTATTTCACAACACACACATTTCTTTTGTTTTTTTTTGTTTTTTTTTCAATTTAAACATTTTTATCAGGGTTCAGAGGAGGCAAAGCTTCCTGCAGGAAGTCGCTGGAAACCCTGTCTGTCGATTTGAACCAGCCTCTCGAACAGTGTGTGTGTGTGTGTGTGTGTGTATGAGAGTGAACAGTGCTCCTCTGTCTCCTAACAATAAGAGTGACTGCATGTGTCGGAGGGGAGATGAGTGTGTGTGTGTGTGTGTGTGTGCTCACGCAACCTTCATTTGCATAGATGCAATCACACCTGGCCTATAGCACGCATTTTTACACAGGCGGCGGCGGCGGCGGCGGCGGCGGGGAAGGGGTGGGTGCAGGGGTGTAAAAAAAAAAAAAAAAAAACCCTTCGTTCCATTCAGCGTTGTAAAAAAAAGCACATTTGAAATCTGCAAAATCCGCCGCTGGATTCACTTCCCCGCGCATCACTTCCTGTTTGCCGGGGGAAGCATGTGACGCCGCGCGGTCAGCCGGCCAGGCAGTCAGTGGTTCAGACCGAGTGGTTTGGGCGAGTGGCGAGGGGGGGGGAAGGGGGGGAAGGGGGGTTCGGGGAGGGGGTTCGAGGGAGGGGGGGGGGGGCGGACAATGGTCGCACTGTGTGGCTCTCAAGTGCCTTTCGGTGTCAGCGACTGCCAGCAGCCGGGGCTGGCAGATCCAAAATGGCGGCGCGCGGGGAGCCCTCGCGCCCCCAGCTTCCCCCCCTCCGGTGCCTGTCATGGTGTTAAACAGGGCACTTTGGGTACTTTTTCGGGGGCAAGAGGGGGGTAGCTGCATGTGTGTGTGTGTTAGTGTGTGTGTGTGTGTGTGTGTGTGTGTGTGTGGGGGGAAGGGGTGGAAGTTCACAGCTGCCCCGGCTAATCTGCTAGTACTTTTTTTTGTTGTTGTTGTTGTTGTTTATAGGAAGGGGTGAATTGGAAAGAGGAAAGAGGGCAAGTGCGTAGCAGCTTTTGCTTCTTCTTCTTCTTCTTCTTCTTCTTCCTCTTTCCTCCCCCCTTCTTGTCCAGTTCGAACCCCCTCCTCCAGCCCAGCGAAGAGATGTTTCGCATCTCGGTCCAGTTTCTGATAAATAAAGACAAAAACAAATAGGAATATTGAAAGTTTTCCAAATCAAACCCCCAGGATGAAGCTGAACAGGCCCCGAAAAATTAGAATAAATTGTTCCCTCTTCTCGCGTTTTTTTTTTAAATCTCTCCTGATTTTTTTTTTTTTAGGGGCTTCGGGGTTTTATTTTAAAAAATAAACAAACAAAAAACAAAAAAAAAAAAACAGGAAGTGGACTTACTGGTCGGCGGTCAGACAGCGGTGGAGGGCGACTGGCTCTGCGGACGGAAGAACAGGCACTGGTTTCATTCGGCGTCAAAGTGCGCAGCGAGGCCGGGCATCCACTCGCTGCCGGGGAATATGTGCACGTGTGTGTGTGTGTGTGTGTGTGTGTGTGTTTGCCTGTCTGCTCGGGCCGCATGCGTCCGTCTGTCTGTCAATCTGTTTTCCAGCCGCGATCTGTTTGCCAATCTGTCATTTTATGTTTGCTCGATGAGGAGATTGGAGGAGTGTGTGTGTGTGTGTGTGTGTGTGTGTGTGTGTGTGTGTGTGCAGGACACATTCATTAAACCGCTAAGGTTTGCACAGATGCATCTGTTCTTCGGATGTATGGAAGTCAGAAGATGTTTGCAGGCTAATCTTTTCCAGAATTGAAACTTTATGAAAACTTTTCAGAAACTGTTTGTATTTTTTATCCTTTTAAGATTTTATTTCCTTTTTGACCGCCGACTTCTTAAAGCTGTTTCGATGTATCGTCTTTTTTAAGCGTCCACTAGAGGGCACAGTAGAGTCAAACGGAGCAACAAATAACACGACAACAATTATTGCATTTTTTATGAGCATTATTTTCATTACAAATTATTATTAGATGTTGTTGTTGTTGCTCATAATAGTATTATCATTTTATTACTATATGTGACATATATTATTATTGTTCTCACATGTGATATTGTTTTTGTGATTGTTAGACATTATTACTATTATTTTTATTGTAGTTGTTATATATTATCATCATTATTGTTAGACCTATTTTTATTATTAGTATATGTGAAATTTATCATTATTTTCTTATCACATTAAATATTTATTGTTGTTATTTTCATGCATTATTATTAGTATTCTTATCATTTGTATCATTATTATTATCATTATTGTTAGACACAATTTTTATTATTAGTATGGGAAATGTATTTATGATTGTTCTAATTACATGCAATATTTATTGTTGCTGTTATTCTTATGTATTAGATATTATTATTATTATTATTATGTGATTATAATTATTATTATTTTCATTATCATCATCATCACGCGTTGTTCATCCAGGGTTAAAGGGTTTCCTCCATTTAAAAATAAATACTTTAATTGTTTTCATCGCGATGGCTAATAACATTTATCACCAGCTAATTGGTTCATTTTTCTGGTTACCCGGGAAACGAAAATCTGGGACTAAAAAAAAAAAGAAAACAAAACGCTCTTTACAGTGAGTTTACTATTACTGTCAAAGTACTGTGTTATTACTACTTTATGAATGTTTGATATTTAATGCAAAGAGAAACGGGGCGGGGGGGAGGGTTAAAAATATCTTGCGTGAAGATTTAATCCAATCAGATCACAGTAAAATGCCTGCGGGGATGAATGTCTCTGAAAAGCCATAAAAATATGATAATAATAATCAAAAATAATTAAATAGAAGAAACTCCCTCGTGGGTTAATTGAAAAATAGACCAACAAGGCAGAATGGGTTCATTTTAACTTTTTAAATCCAAATCGACATGGGAGACAAGACGGGACATAAAAAGCAAATTAAAAGTAAAAAAAAGGATAAAACAAAAATTTGACAAATTATGAATTTAAGAACGTCATCATAAAAGGTATTGAAATATTTAATTTGTAATTATTTGTTTCTTTTTTTTTTTTTTTTTTTTTCCCTCAGATCCGCGCGCGCCTGTTCGCAAAGGTCAAAGGTCAGAGGTCAGAGGTCAGAGGTCACCGAACGCATCACGGCGTCGTCGGCGAAGCCCACCTGCGATGGACCCGTGGATCCGGAGCTCCTGCGGGGGTCGCGGCCCGGCGCCGGCGACCCGCCTTCCTTCTGGCTGCCCACGGACGACGAGTCGGAGCAGCTGCTGTGCACTGAGGGGCGAGACACGGAGAGCGCGTGAGTGTGTGTGAGCGCGTGCATGTGCACGTGCACGCGCGTGCAATATGAAGAATCCATCCAGTGGGTGTCAGGGTGAAGAAGAAAGGGGCGGGGGGGGTTTGGAATAATGAGAGCAGTCTATATTGGATGGTTGTAGGAATTTACACTGTGTGTGTGTGTGTGTGTGTGTGCGTCTTGGTTGAAAAAATGGGGATGGGGTGAAGGAGGGAGGGGTGAGAGACAAAGACGGAGAGAGTGAGAAGGCATCTTTTCATCCGGTGCAATGAATTTCTAACACGTTTTAGAGGATGGGGTGTCGCTCCGTGCGCCCCCTGGTGGTCAGAAGCGGTACTGCAGGTTCCACCGCCGGTTTTACCGCAAAATTAATAAAGTTTCCACCTTTCGATTTTTTTCTTTTAAGATTAAATTAACAACCAGGTTTTTAGTGTTAAAACCCGTCCACCCTGAGATAACAGGGTGACTCAAGTATGTGTGTGTGGGTGTGTGTGGGTGGGGTTCGAACCGCATCAAACATACAAATATACATATTTTGTACTTTTTTTTGTGCAAACTGTGTCCTACCTCTGTCGCTCAAGCTGCAGATGGAGTCCAGCTCGGACGCCGGCGTCCCCGTGGCGTCCAGCAGCAGTTTGCTGGAGACCCCCATGCAGAGCGACTCCTTCAGACACAACTCTGGGAAAAATTAACCCACAGGGTAAAAATGAGTGGAAAAAAACATGGCGACTCCTTCAGACACAACGCTGGGAAAAATTAACCCACAAGGTAAAAATGAGAGAGAAAAAAACATGGCAACTCCTTCAGACACAACTCTGGGAAAAATTAACCCACAAGGTAAAAATTTGTGAAAAAAAAACATGGCGACTCCTTCAGACACAACTCTGGGAAAAATTAACCCAAAAAGGTAAAAATGAGAGAAAAAACCATGTCAACTCCTTCAGACACAACTCCGGGAAAAATTAACCCACAAGGTAAAAATAAGAGAAAATGGTTTTTCGTAGCGGCGAGGGATTGTGGCGGCGTACCCGTGTTGTTGATGGCGTGCGTCCACAGCAGCTGTGCGACGTCGTGCGCCCACGCCTGCCTGTCCTCGCGGTCGCGCGCCTGCAGCGTGATGCAGTCCCGGCTCCGCGGCGCCTGGCGGACCCACACCTCGAACCTCAGGCCCTCCTCGCCAACGCTCTGGGTCAGGCCCATCTCCGTCGTCTAGCGAATTGAAATTGAAATCGGCGCCAAAAAAAGGGGGCGTGGCCTCTGAGTGTGTGTGTGTGTGTGTGTGTGTGGAACCTTGATGCTGTGCTTGTAGCTGTAGGCGACGCGTCCCGGGCCGCCGCTCTTCTGCTTGGTGAAGACGATGGCGTGCTGGTAGAGGAAGACGTTCCTGACGCCCGCACGCTTCCGCCGAGCGCCGCCGCACACCGTGAGCTCGCCGTGCCGCACCAGCTCGCCGCGCTCCGCCACGGGCATCTGCAAGGAGCGCACGCATCGTCAGCGGGCGCCGTCACGGACGCCATCTTGGATGTTGAATTGTTATTTTCAGTTATTCACTCCCAAAACAAAGATGGATTCATTTATTCAGGTGGAGAAGATGAGAAACCAGGAAGTGGCGAGCGCAGTCCACTTCCTGTTGTGCTGCGCTCTGATTGGCCGGCTCTGGATCGACAGCAGTGGCACAAGCGGCTGTATTTTTAAACCCCAGGAGGACGTGTGAGTGATGCTTCACAAACAGTTACGAAACGCCACTCGATCACACACACACACACACTCTCACACACACACGGGTGTTTTATCGACACACACACACTATTGCTCTGGTTGGTCATTTCACCTGAAGAGCTTTTGCAGTGTGATTTTGAAGTAGTTCGCAGGGAGTGTTTGTGCTGCTGCCATCTTTCCCTCTGCGCTCATGAGTGGGAAGAGAAGTGTGTGTGTGTGTGTGTGTGTGTGTGTGTGTGTGTGTGTGTGTGTGTGTGTGAGTAATCAACTCCAATGGTGGTCAACCTCAGAAGTACTCTTATACTCAGTGCTCATCTTTTATATGCATACATACACGCTGCATTTATAGATAGATGATGTCTGTGTGTATGTGTGTGTGTGTTTGTGTGTGTGTGTGTGTGTGTGTGTGTGTGTGTGCGTGTGTGTGTAGGTGGGTGGGTGTGTTTGTGTGACCGGAGTTTGACTATTTAAACATTTGAAAATTTAAAAAGAAATGAAAATGGAACATTTTAAAATATTAAGTTGTCAAAACTTACACTTTGAAAATTTCTCTATATTGAAAATTTAAAGGTTGTTGTTTTTTTTTTTTGTCATTTTAGAACGTTTTAGTGAGTGAAAATTCCTATATTCAAATTTTTTTAAATTCGAGATTTGAAATTTGAAATTGTGAGATAAAATTTGTAAAAATAAAAAAAAATGTTGAGTTTTCAAACATATATTATAAGTTTGAAATCTTAAATTTTTGAGCATGGAAAACTGTAAAAAAATGATTTTTTGAGACTGTTGAATTTAAAAATCATTAAAAATAAATGAAAATGTGACCTTAAAATTTTGTAAGATCAAAACCTTAAGTTTGAACATATTTCAAAAATAAAGAAAATAAAAGAATAATGAAGGGAAAATTGAATTTTGTAATCTTTGAAAGTTTTCAAAATTAAAAGGTTGATATGATAAATAATTGAAAACTTCTATATTTTAAAGTTGCAATCTTATAAAAATTGTATTGTTGGAAAATTCCAAATTGAAGATTTGAATTTTGAAAACCTGAGAAACGAAAATAAAATGGTGAAAAATTATATGGCAGAAAGAAAATGGGGAAAAGGTGAAAGTTTAATTTTGTAATTTTAGGGTTTGTGTGTTTGTGCGTGCGTGCGTGCATGTGTGTGTGTGTGTGTGTGTGTGTGTGTGTGTGTGCATAAGTAATCAACTCCAACGGTCAACCTCAGCTCACGTACATACACACTGCATATATATATTGATATTTAACATTTAATAAAATAATGTTACAATAATGTTTCAATAAAATGTGACACTTAAAACTACATATTTAATTTTGAGAAATATTCAAAATGAAAGTTTTGACTTTTTATTTTATTTCCAAACTTTGCTTGAAAATTTCACAAAATTGAAAATTTGAAGTTTGAAAATGTAAAAGTTCATAAATAAAAATAGAATAATGGATTTCAATATTTTTTAGTTTGTCGATTGCAATATAAACATTTTTAATTGAAGATTTGAAGGTTGAAAATGCGAGAAGTGAAAAATAAATAGTTAAAAATTATTGAAAGGATGACAATAAAAAAATCATTTTTTTAATTTTTTTCAAACATAAATTTAGTTTGAAGTCTTAAAAATGTGAACATTAAAAACTACAAAATACAAATTTTAGGAGTTTCAAATAAGTTTGAAAATGTATCAAAATTGAACATTTTTAAGTTGTTACAAAGTTAAAAATAAAGAAAGTTAAATATATGCTGTGCACACTGCATATATATATATATATATATATATATATATATATATATATATATAACATTAAATTAAAAAAAAGGAACAATTGAAATTTTGTAATTTTAGGAAGTTGTAAGAATTCTAAGAATTTGCTTTGTGTGCATGTGTGCATGTGTGTGTATCAAAAAGAATAAAAACCATTAAATTAAAAAAACAAAAAAAAAAAAAAAGGAAAAATTGAAATTTTGTCATTTTAAGGAGTGGTAAGAATTTTAAGAATTTGTTTTGTGTGCATGTGTGTGTACCAAAAAGAAGAAAAACCATTAACGTCTATGACGGGAAGAAAGGTCAGGTCAAGTGACTCAAATTGTGACCCCTGTGATTGACAGGTGAGGTTAAGCCCCGCCCCTTATCGTCCGAAAAGATCCAGAATCTGGAACGCCGGGGATTTTACCGGACATCCGACAATGAGGTCGCTGGCGCGGAGGTCCTCGCCGTGGCGCTGGGCGTGCCTGAGGATGGAGAGGGCGGAGTCGGAGGCGGGGTTTATCCCGCCCATCTCCTCCAGGGCCTCGCAGTATTGCTCCAGCCGCTGGGTCGGGGCCTGCAAGCAGGCCGGGAACGACAAGGGCGACAGCGGGGAGGCGGCCGGGAGCTTGGACTGCGGGAGGAAGAGGAGGCGGAGAAAGAAAGCAAACATTAGCGTCATCGCCGTCGTCATCTGCGTTGTTATTGGCGCCCCCTTGTGGTGGAGTCTGGAAGCGCATCTGCTTCCTGCTTCTTACTAGTTTATGTGGTTCAGAGTTGCGATTCAGATTTTATTTTATTTGTTTAAATGTTTTTAATTGTTAATGACTTTGATTTACTTTGTGATATTTTATTATTCTGAAGTGTCCTGGTTATTATTTATTCTATTTTTCAAATCGTCAGCCTCTTGAAATAATCGCCAAAGTCATTTTTTCTGATTTTTTTTCTGATTTTCTGATTTTTCTGATTCTGATTTTTTCTGATTTTTCAGGAAAAAACTGAAGAATTTTACACAATCTTGACGTAGGCAATTCTACTAAAGGGGTAGAATGGCACAATCTGTTTATCCGAGGATTTGGTCAGGAGATGATTTAGGAAAAAAAAAAAAATTGTAAAAAAAAGGAATTAGGCGATTATTTAAGAGGATGATGAAATGATATATCATATTACATATATATATGAACATATATTTGAATAGTATATATGTGTATATTTATACAAACTATATATATAAATGTTTATATATAAATATGTACACACACAAAGATTTCATTTTCAATTTTTTTTTAAAACATATATGAATTTTTCAGCTTTTAAAAATATTTTTAATCTAATGGGGAGTTTAATAAATTGTCATTTTGTAAATTAAAAAGGTTGTAGATTTAGCATTTTAAAATGTAGTTTGAAAATGCAACATTGTATTGTCAATGTTTGAGATTGATATTATGCATTTTGAAAATGTTCATGTGTTAACATTATTTGATTTGCTCTGAATATCTGAATTGCTCTGTTTTCAAAATGTAAATTACAAAATATTTCAATCTGCAGTCATTTAGAGGTAGAACTTTTTAATATTTTTAAAAAGTTAGAATTTTAGAATTTAAATTTTGAAAATTGAAGTGTTGAAAATAAATGTTTAGGAAATTCAAGATGGCTGTTACATTTTTCTTTGAAATGATAAAAGATTGAAAATTGGAATGAAAGTTTAAAGTTTGAATAAATATTTGAATAAATTTCAAGTTTATTGTTTGTAATGTAAATGTAGAACTTCAGAAATTTTGAAATGTAAGAATATTTTTTTTAAATACAAATTTTTTTTTTTCAAATTTTAAAGATTGGCATTTGAAAAAAATAAAAATATTGTGAAAATTTAGTTTGAACAGAAATGAGTTTAAAATCTTGTACAACTTTTGAAAAGTTATTTTCTTATTTAACTTATTATTTAACTTTAAATATCAAAATATGAATTTTTTTTGGAATTTTGAAAACTCAAAGTTTGAAAACATAGAGTTCAAAATTGACATTTTTTGATTTCTTTACTTTAATTTAAAAGAATCAAAATTGAAAACTTTTGAATTTAAAATGTTTAAAATTTTGAAAGTTAGGCAATTGAAAAACGTGAATATAAAGTTTAAAATCAGTTTTGAATAGTGTTGAAAGTTCCATATTTTGAACAATATAAATTTTACTGTTAACATTTTTGAAGGTTAACCTAAGTTAAATGTTGAATTTGAACATGAAAAATTTACGAAATCTAGGAATGATTATTTTTATTTTTAGTAAATCTTTAAGTGTGAAAAAACAATCTAAATTTAAAATAGTTTTTCACAATTTAAAAATTGTGTGTCAAACTGTGTTTGGATGTAAAAATACAAACATGTCAAAATAAACTTTAAGTTAGTTTAAGAGTTTGAGTTCTAAAAATGTTGAAAATTCTACATTTTCAAAATTCAAAGATTAAAAATGGAATTACTTCAATTTTTTTTTGTGAAAAATGATTTAAGCTAAATTTGGAACTTTAAACATTTGAAAATCAAACTGTATATTAAATTATACAATTTCTAAAATTACGAATTTCGTACAAAATCTAAGAATGACATCTTTTTTTAATCTTGAAGTTTGAAAAATGGAAAGGGAAAAAATGTAAACATACAAGAGTTTTTTGATATTCAAAAACTATGACAAAAATGTTTGGAATGTGGAAAGTTTAAACACTCAAAAAACTTGTAAATAAAAAGTTCAATATCTAAGAAATTTTTTAGAAATTTTGAATTTCCAATTTCAAAAGAAAACTCGAAAAGATACCGCAATACCAACTTGACAAACGTAAACGTCTTGTTCAAAAATCAACATTTTTAAAAAAGGTAAAAGTAAAAAAAAAAATTTGAATTTGAAAAAGATTTTTTTTTATTAAAAAAAGAACTATATACCTTCAAGTTTGATATATCTAAAATGGTTGAAGTTTTGAATCAAAATTATTTTAGCTGAAAGGTTGGATTAGAAAAATCCAACCCCTTTTAATCACAAAATGTGAAAATTTGTGTTTTTACACATTTTTGTGAGTTTCAAATATGTCATAATTTTTATGTTGAATTGAGAAAAAAAAAGTTTCAAATCTAAAATAAGCATCACATGTTTGAAAATGTAAAGAATTGAAAATTTTGAATTTCCAATTTCAAAAGAAAACAAGAAAACATACCGCGATACCAATATGACAAACGTAAACGTCTTGTTCAAAAAGCAATATTTTTTAAAAAGTTAAAAGTAAAAAAAAAAAATCATTTTGAATTTTACAAAGAATTTTTTTAATTAAAAAAAGAATTGTATACCTACAAGTTTGAAAGATCTGAAATGGTTGAAGTTTTGAATCAAAATTATTTTAGCTAAAAGTTTGGATTAGAAAAATCCAACCCCTTTTAATCACAAAAATTTGAAAATTTGTGTTTTTACATATTTTTGCGAGTTTCACATATGTAATAATTTTTATGTTGAATTGAGAAAAAAAAACATTACAAATCTAGAAAATGTCAACTATCCCAAATATGTCAAACATCACATTTCTGTAAAGAATTGAAAATTTTGAATTTCCAATTTCAAAAGAAAACTCAAAAAGATACTGTGATACCAACCTGACAAACGTAAATATCTCGTTCAAAATCAACATTTTTAAAAAAGTTAGAAGTAAAACAAAAAACATTTTGAATTTTAGAAAGAATTTTTTAATAAAAAAAAAAAAGAATTGTATACCAACAAGTTTGAAAGATCTAAAATGGTTGAAAATCGAAATTTCTGAAAATTCCAAATTTCAATCAAAATTGTTTAAGTTAAAAGATTGGAGAAGAAAAATCCAACCCCTTTTAATCACAAAAATGGGAGAATTTGTGTTTTTACACATTTTTGCAAGTTTCACATATGTCATAATTTTTATGTTGAATTGAGAAAAAAAAGTGTCAAATCCAAAAAATGTCAAATCTCCAAAATTTGTCAAACATCACATTATTGAAAATTCAAAGAATTGAAAATTTCGAATTTCAAAAGAAAACTCGAAAAGATACCGCGATACCAACATGAAAAACTTAAACATCTTGTTCAAAAATCAACATTTTTTAAAAAAGTTAGAAGTAAAAAAAAAACATTTTGAATTTTAGAAAGAATTTCTTAATAAAAAAAAAAAAGAATTGAATACCTACAAGTTTGAAAGATCTAAAATGGTTGAAAACCGAAATTTCTGAAAATTCCAAATTTCAATCAAAATTGTTTAAGTTAAAAGATTGGATAAGAAAAATCCAACCCCTTTTAATCACAAAAATGTGAAAATTTGAGTTTTTCACATTTTTGTGAGTTTCAAATATGTAATAATTTTTATGTTGAATTGAGAAAAAAAAAAGTTTCTAATCCAAAAAATGTCAAATCTCCAAAATTTGTCAAACATCACATTTTTGAAAAGACAAAAACTCAAAAAGATACTGCGATACCAACGTGACAAACGTAAACATCCCGTTCATTTCCGAGAACCCTTCCGTCACCACGGCGCCTCACGGAAGCCTCACCTTGAAGAAGTCGGCGGCCTGGGTGACCAGCGGTGAGTCCGGTTCCGGCCTGTTCCGGATGTAGTGCGAGTACTGGAGGAACTGTTCCCGCTGGGAGGGGAGGAAGTAAAAAAAAAAAAAAAAAAAAAAAAAAAAAGGGCGTGACGTCATTTCGGGCGTTCGGGGAATAAAACGTCCGACGACGACGGCTCACACTGACGTATTTCCCGAAGCAGTCCTGCTGCAGGAGGCTCTGCACCAGAGCGCCCTCCATGGCCGGGAGGAGGCACTGCGAGTGGAAGCCGCTCAGGTCGGCCCAGCCGGGGAACAGGAGGTCGGCCTTCCCCCGGACGGCGGGCGGGGCGTCCTGGAGCTCCAGCAGCGGCAGGTAGGTTTCCTCCACGCCCCTCAGGACGGCGGCGTACTGCCTCTCCGAGCTCAGCACGCGGCACCACAGCAGGTAGATCTTGCTGCTGCGGCGGCACGAGCGGGTTCGAGCCGGAGGCGGGAGGACGGCGACTTCCTCCCGCCTCCGGCCCGCGACGGTCACTCACCTCTGGGCGGTGGATCCGGCCCGGTCCGTCCCCGTTTCCCTTTCCGTCCTGCTCAGCAGCACGTGTTGCCGCGGAGATCCGGTGTGGTCCACCACCTCCTTGCTGCTGACCTCCACCCCTCTGATCAGCACGCCGCCGCCCGAGCCGCCCCAGCCCGGGGCGGCGGCGGCCATGCCGGTGGCCACCACGGGGTCGGCGGCGGCCCGGCGGCCCAGCCAGGACATCGGGGAGCTTCGGCTGCCGCCCGAAACCGCCGGGGGGTCGGCTGGTTTGGCGACGGCGGCGCCGCGGCGAGGAGCCAGGAGGGCCTGGAGGTCGAAGCTGGGGTGTCTTTTTCTGGGAGGCTTCGGGGGGAGCGGGGCTTCGGTGGGCTGAGGAGGACGACGTGATCAGAAAACTTTAAAAGTGTTTCACGGTGGTGAGGAATCACGATAGAGCTCTATATAAAAGTGAAAAATAGACATCATATTCATACTATATATCAGACCCGGACATTTTACGGCCCGCTTTATTAACTGGCCCGCCAAACAATTTCCTTGAATATTTCAAAAAGTATTTTCAATAAATATTGAATTGAGAAACTCCTTATTTTATATATTTATTTTTTTATCTTTATTTTTTTCTATTTTTTTCCTTTTGTTTAATTCAATTTAATTTTATTTTTTATCTATATTTTTATTTTTTTTTCTCTTTGTTAAATGCAATTTAATTTTATTTTTTATCATGATTTTTCCAATTTTTTTCATATTGTTAAGGTTCATTTATTTATTTTTAAGCTTTATTTCTTTCTATTTTTTTCCTTTTGTTTCATTAAATCTAATTTTATTTTTTTGTCTTTATTTTTATCTATTTTTCTCTTTGTTAAATCTAATTTAATTTTATTTTTTATCTTGATTTTTTCAATTTTTTTCATATTGTTTAGGTCAATTTATTTATTTTTAATCTTTATTCTTTTCTACTTTTTCCATTTGTTTAATTTAATTGAATTTTATCTTTTAATCTTTATTTTATCTATTTTTTTATATACTTTACGTTTATTTATTTATTTTTAATCTTTATTTTTTTCTATTTGTTTCCTTTTGTAAAGTTTGAAATCTAAAAATGTATAAATTAAAGTTTCGCATTAAATTTAAAATTGAATTCAGCTAAAATGCCCACGGTTCAAAAGTATTAAATTTTGAACATTTTAAATTTTGGAAAACTAGCTTTGAATAACATTGTTTTTCAAATATTCATATTTGAACATTTTAGGCAAAAAAAATCTCAAAGTAAAAAAAAAAGTTTAACTTTTTTAAAGTGTCCTAATTTAGATAGACATCATGGGGGGGAATAAAGAAAAATTCAGCTAAAAAAATAAAAATAAGAATTAGAGTCAAGCTATTAGTAAGTACGATAATTTAGTAAGTAAAAAAATGAAATTAAATTTGTAGTTTAACATAATAAAAGTGTCCCAACTTAGATAGAAATTGTGTGTGTGGGGGGGGGTTAAGAAAAATTCAGTTAAAAAAAAACAAAAATAAGAATTAAAGTCAAGCTATTATTAAGTATGATAATGTAATAGTGTGTATTACGGTGTAATAACAATGTAATAACTCTGTAATATCAATGTAATAGCATAACACGATATACTTTAAAAGTGTCCACTTTAAAACACCTTAAAAGTGTCCCAATTTAGACAAAAATCGTGGGTGGAAAAAAAAAGAAGTAAAGAAAACTTCAGTTAAAAAATAAAAATAGGAATTAGGGTCAAGCTATTATTACGTACGACGATGTCAATGTAATAGAGTGTATTACGATGTAATAACAATGTAATAACTCTGTAATATCACTGTAATAACATAAGAAGACACTAAACTCACGCTCTTCTTCCCCGGATTCAGGAGGTTCTGCAGGAACTTGCCTCCTCCGGCGCCGCCGCCCCCGACTCCCGCCGCCGCCGCCTCCCTCCTGCCCCCCCTGTCCTCGCCGATCTTCAGCGTGGAGCAGGTCTGGGGCCTGAACAGCGACGCCAGGGACCCCCAGGACTGCAGCCCGCCCTCCCCTCCGCCGCCGGCCGGCCCCCAATCGCCGCCGTCCACCTCGGGGGCCATCAGGTCCCACAGGCTTCCGGCGGCGGCGGCGGGCGTCCTGGCCTTCCCCTGTCCCGCCGCCCCGGCTCGCTCGGACTGCAGGAGCCGAGGCTTCACCTGGGCCACGGTGCGCTGGTAGCGCTCCACCGTCTGGGTCCAGAGCTCCAGCAGGGCGCCGCCGCCGAGCTCCATGGCCAGGGAGCGGGCGTCCTGGAAACGGGACGGGGGGATCGGGGGGAGGGAGGCCAGGGGGCAGGAGGTCGAGGAAGAGGAGGCGGAGCTTGAAGAGGAAGTGGAGGTCGACGACACGGCGTCGCACCACTGGGTCGCCTGGAGGAGGAACGGAAGGGAATCCATGTTTTTGTTGAAAATCAATTTCCAGGAGAAAAGTTGATTGAAATTTTTTTTTTTATGCTAAAAAAAAAAAAAAAAAAGGTTCAATCTCCTGAAAATGTTCTACCTAAAATGAAATTTTTCAGGAGATTGAATTTGATTTTTTTTTTTTTTTTACAACAAAAAATTTTGAATGGAATTTTCTAAAATGACATTAAAGTAACTCATAATAATAATCATGAAAAATAATAAAATAATAAAAAATAATAATTCAATTTAGTTGTAATTCAGATCAGATCAGAAATATGTAAATTGAATGTTTCCATGCAATTATTGAGATTACATAATAATAAGGACTTAATAACAATTATAATTTAAGTAATTACAATGTCACTTCTTTGAATATTAATTTAACTTCATCTTATAAATCTTAACAAATGTAAATTCATGAAAACATGCCAATGTTTATGTTTATTGAGTAACCCAAAATGCCAATTAGATAAGATCAAATAATACTTTATTGATCCCCATTGGGGAATTTTGTTGTCACAGCAGCGCAACAATAACCGTATCAATAAATATGAATATAAATATAAAATACAAGACACAAGAGACAACAACAACAGCAAGGATAAAAATAAATAACAGAATGAAAACAAAAACCCAAAGGGAAAAATTGGATAAGCAGGGTGAGAATGGAGTGAGAATGGCATTCTAGCTTGAAAATACAATGACAATTATATAATAATAATAATAATAATAATACATGTTATATTAAATTATAATGTAAAATGTCAAGAAAATGTTTTGAAATTTAAAAATGTGGCAGGAGCTGAGAAGACTCGTTTGTCTGCAGGAAGGCTCTTGAAAATTAAAAAAAAAAAAAAAAAAGGGACAGTTTGAGAATTGTGAATTTAAATTTTGAAATAAAAAATGTTTGAAATTGAAAGTTTTAAAAATATCAAAATTGTCCGTTGAAGGAACAGGAATACTCCCGGCAAACGTTTGACGGATAAGAAATTTGGAAATTCAAAGCTTTGAAATAGTTTTAAAAAGTTAGAATTTAAAATTTGAGAATCAAAGTGTTGAAAATGAGAGTTTCAGAAAATCAAGATGGCCGATATATTTATCTTTGAAATTATATAAGATTGAAAATTTGTTTGAAATTTTAAAGTTCGAATAATTATTTGAATACATTTCAAGTTTATGGCATGAACATGTAGAGTTTTAGAAACTTAGAATGTAAGATCATTTTTTTCAAATACAAATTTAAAGTTTCATAATGGAAATGATTGACATTTGAAAGAAATGTAAAATTATTTTGAAAATTAAAAGTTTGAAAATAAATAAGTTTAAAATTTGATACAACTTTTCAAAAGTTATTATCCAAACTTTGGCTATATAAGTTCGATTTTATATATATATATATGTATATGTATATATATATATATATATATATATAAATCTTAGAGTTTGAAAAGTTAAAAGTGAAAAAATGTCAATGTCAAAGAGTTTTTCACATTAAAAAACTGTGGAATGTAAAATGTTAAAAATTCAAATAGCGGCTCTGAAGTTTGAAATCAATAAAAAATTAAGGATTATAAATTTTGAAAATATAGAAGTTCAATGAGATAAACTTTATTGATCCCCAAAAGAGAAATTCCTGCCACAGCGACGCAACAGCTGAATCAGAAATAAAATAAAAAAATAATAAAATAAAAAGAATAAAAAGCAAAATAAAGATGAATATAAATAAAACACATGTAGAGCTTTAGAAACTTAGGAATGTAAGATCATTTTTTTCAAAAACAAATTTAAAGTTTCATAACGGAAATGATTGACATTCGAAAAAAATGTAAAATTATTTTGAAATTTTAAGTTTGAAAATAAATAAGTTTAATATTTATACTTTCCAAACTTTGGCTATCTAAGTTCGAATTTTTTTATCTTAGAGTTTGAAATATCAAAAGTGAAATAATGTCAATGTCCAAACATTTTTCACATTTAAAAATTGTGGAATGTAAAATGTTAAAAATTCAAATTGTTGCTCTAAAGTTTGAAATAAAAAAAATGAAGGGATTCTAAATTTCAAAAATTTCAATTTCAATTTCAATTTTCCAAGTTCTATAAGATAAACTTTATTGATCCCTAAACGATAAACTCCTGTCACAGCGACACAACAGTTGAATCAGAAATGAAAATAAAATAAAAACGAAAAAAATACATCAATAAAAAAAGTAAAATAAATAAATAAAAATAAAATAATATAAATAAATATGAATATAGATATAAAAAGAGAGACAAAAGACATTTTCTTTTCATTTGAATTTAAAAGTATGTACATTTTATAACGTTTGAACTGAAAATGTTTGAAATGTGTTAGCCAATCCCTGCGCGGTGTTACCTCGGTCAGCGTGGACAGGAGCCTCTGGGTGTTGTCCAAGGTGGTCCAGCAGTCCGACAGGCAGTGGCTCATGTCCCTGAGACGCTCGCGGACCGGCGGCAACCTCACCTGGACCCGGCCGAGTCCGGCCCAGTCCAGCTCGCTCCAGCCCTCCAGGTCGCCCAGCACCGCCAGCGTCTCGCCGTGCAGCTCCTACAGAGGGTCGCCATGAAAAAACAAAACAAAAGGGTTTGGTTTACAGGTTCCGGGAAGAAAACCAGCTTGATTTAGGAGGGTTGGATAAAATATCATCCAACCCTCAAATTCAGTGGACCCTCGCTGCTTTGTGGATTTATATTTTGTCATCCAGTTCTCCGAATTTATTGTTCTTTGGGGTTTTTCTTGCGGTATTTTTTTTTTCTTGATGACATAGCCAGCCAAAGACGAAAAAAACGATAAAAAATAGAGTCAAATTTAATTTTTTTATTTAATAAATAAAATACAAGATCTCCTTTGCAAAGATACCCAGCATTGCAAACTCTCGCTCTTGTTATTGGCCGATTGAGCATGTTGTTCCGTTCCTTAATGTTGATTGGTTCACGGAGGGAAGGTCGCGCCGAGCATACATGTCCTGGTCCACTTAGTTTGTTGTCATACCCCACGCCCTACGACGCCCAGCATCTACCCAAAAGTCTGGTTTAGACCCCAAGCGTAGCAGGAAGATGCTAACTATTGCTAAAAGATGTTAAAAGATAAAACTTCTTGATATGTCAAAGGAAGGCAGAAGTTTTGTTGAAGTTGGCCGTCGTTATGGCATTAACGAACTTACAGTTCGTCACATTAAGAAAGACCATGCTGAAATTTGGAAGACAGTGAGCTTGAGCTTCAGTAAAACGGCAAAACGGGTGATGACAAAACCAAATAAATGAATATTAAAAATGGAAAATGCTTTAGCTCTCAGGGATTGCAGGAAGAGACATGTGTCGTTAGACTCCGACATCAGAAGGAAGACATTGAGGAATTTCTACGATACTATTGCAGTAAAGCCAACCACGACCGGGAACATCGAGCAGCAAAAGACTACATCCCGAAGAAACTCAATTGAATTTATTCATTTACTGTACGCTTTGGTTTGTATTTCGATGTTTATTCTATGTTACAATTACCCAAAAGTGTTTAGTGTACTGTATAAGAGTGTGGGACGTGATAAAAATACTGTTCTTATTATTGTTATTATTGCTCTTCACTTGATGTTGACATAGCTTGCTAGCTTCGTGGCTAACAGGGGCAGTTAGCGCATCCAATCCAAATGCTAATGTTACAAATGTTACTTGCATTTTTATACTACTTTAGACATGACAGAGGACAAGTCAGGGTTTGAAATAAATAGATAAATAAATATATCAAGAATAAATGTACAATATGCAGTACGCAAGTATTGAAATACAAGAAATTAATTCATTATGATTATGATTATTACTATGATTATTTTATAGCCTCAACAACACCCAGTTTCTCTACAGCAGGCTCCTTGAAATCACTTATTTATGACTCATCACACACACACACACACACACACACACAGGCAAATTTCACTTTTCCCTGTAGTACCTCTTTTCACCACTAGATGGCGCCAAAGAGAACATGATAAAGTTTCTGTTGGAGATCTGTTGCATGTATCGGAGCCCAACCAACACACACACACACACACACACACACACACACACACTCACGTTGGCCGTTTCCCTGAAGGTCTTGAACTTCTGCTGTTTGAGCGAGAGCCGGCTGAGGGACAGAGGGGGGTCCTTGTAGTCCTCCAGCTGGGCCTGGACCTCTTCAATCTCCTTATCGCACTGGGGAGTGGAAGCATGGAAGGAGGACCGAGATGAGGTAAATGAGCCAAACAGGAAATGAGGAGGAGGAGGAGGAGGTTTTTGTTTTTGTCCTTAACTTGGACAAAAATCAGGCCCCGTAAACATTTAACATGGGAGAGAATCCATCACTTCCATTGCACGTGACTATTAATCTAGATTTGGGCTCTTTTTTGATATATATAAATGCAAAAATGTTTTTTTCCCATGAATTTAAGTCACTCAATCTTTACATATATAATGTACATATAATATATAGATATAGAAACATCATCTAATGTTATATTATTATTATCTAGAATTCCATTCTTTAGGTACATTTTAAAGCGAGAATAACAATAACAGCAACAACAATAATAACAATAACATTATATACAATCATAATAATAAATAGAATAACACTAAAATATAATAATAATAATAACAATATATATGATAGTGATAATAATACTAACAAAAACTATAATGTCATAATAATGATAATAACAACAATTAGTCATAGAATAATACAAAATAAATAATGAAAATTATATTAATAATATATAATAATGATAATAATGATAATAACAAAATTACAATGTTCATAGCAACAATATTAATAACAATGATAATGAATAGAATAATTCCAAAAAATAAAGTAATAAATATAATAAAAACAAAAATAAATAATATTATAGGGAATCTCAAAATCTTTGTACTTAAGACCTTAAGACACTTTATAGCCTTTACTTGTTACTAAGACACTTCATAGTTTTATTTGTATTTCTTTTTCTCCCTCCTTTTTTTATACTGTTTATACAATTGTATACATTTGTATATACAATGTTTTACTTGAAACTCTGGCACAACAATTTCCCCCGGGATAAATAAAGTTGTTCTTATTCTTATTCTTATTCTTATTCTTAATGATAACAAAATTATACTAGTCATAACAACAATAATAATAACAATAATAATAAATAGAATGATACTAAAAAAAATTTAAAATTAGTATTAATAATATATGATATTATATAATTATCATTATAATTGCAATAATATATGATGATAATGATAATGATGATAATAATAATAAAATTCACAGTGGTTGCGTTGTCATGTGACTCCTGGCTGCAGTTTGCAAACAACCAAAGTATCTGTGTGTCTCCTGCCTTCTGCTTTACATCTGCAAGCAATAAAGTAATGTTTCAAGAGCGTTGGCTAACCTTCTCTAGCCGGCCCACCAGCCCCGCCAGCCGGCCCAGGGCCTCCAGGTCTCGCCCTCTCTGATTGGACACTCGGACCAGGCGGTGGAGGGCGTCGTCCACGCCGTCGTACAGCTTGGAGGTCGCAGCCAGAGCCGCCCTAAAATAAAAAATACAATATCAGCTGTTATTTCAATATAACAGATTTCAAAGTAAAAGCTGATTTTGGAAAAAAAAAAGTCTGAAACATCTGGATCTTTTTTAAATGCATATGAAAATATATTCTAAATATATATTTTTTGTCCTACTATGAAAAAAGGCTTGTAATAAATTCTTTTAGTCTTACAAAATATTACATTACATTATGTCATGTCATTTTTACATTTTTATATAATATAACAAAATATAATGTTATGTTATGTTATGTTATGTTATGTTATGTTATGTTATGTTATGTTATGTTATGTTATGTTATGTTGAGCAACTAAATTATTCTTATTTTAAATAGAATTTCCTTTATTGAATACATGACATATAAAAATAAAGATTGAAACAAATAAATGTTTGTTGTGTTATGATAAACACGGAAATTAGCATTATTTTGAATTGCATTCCTTTTTTCAAATAAATCATATATAAAAACATATACAAATTGTAATATGTTATATTTGGTTATGTTATGAGGAACATGGAAATAAGCATTATTTTAAATAGAATGTCCTTTATTTTAAATAAATGATATTTTTAAATATAAATATATAAAAAATGTTATGTTATGTTATGTTATGTTATGTTATGTTATGTTATGTTATGTTATGTTATGTTACGTTATGTTATGTTATGTTATGTTATGTTATGATGAACATGGAAATTAGGATTACTTTAAATAACATTTCGTTTCGATTTTAAATGAATGATATTTAAACAATGAATATATATAAAAATGTTATGTTATGTTATGTTGAACATGGAAATTAGCATTGTTTTGAATAGCATTTCCTTTTTTCAATATATGGTATATAAAAAAAATGATATTGATAAAATAAATGTTATGTTATGTTATGTTATGTTATGTTATGTTATGTTATGTTATGTTATGTTATGTTATGTTATGTTGAACATGGAAATTACCATTATTTTGAATACCATTTCTTTTTTATTTTGAGACATAAAGATCAATAAAAATTCAATGATATGTTATATTATGATGAACATGGAAATTACCTTTTTTTTAAATAGCATTTCCCTTTTTTTTTGAAAAAAACACATGGTATTTAAAGAAGTCCCAGCTCGCACCTGCAGTCCGGCGACTTCTGTGCCAGTCCCGAGGCGCTATTGGTCAGCCCGGCCAGCCAGGCTCCGCCCCTCTGCTGCAGCTCGGTGAGGCGCTGGTCGGCCAGCACGCTCGCCATCAGCTGCCGGTGCTTGTCGATGCTAAGGGGAACGGCCTGGGGAGGAGATGCACGTGACTTTTGCATTTTCCTGCTCGATTTGTTTACTTTTTTTACCAATTCAGAGACGTTAGCATCATTGACCTAGCCTTAGCTTTAGCGACCATCCAGGCAGCGAATACATCAATCATGCTAGACTTTATTTATCAAAATTAGCTTGAAAAAAGCCTAGCGCCCAGATGCTAGCACGTCACTCCGGCCACCGAGTGTCCTGGAAACTCCATGTCGGCGTCCTCGCACCTGGATGTTATCGGGCATCGGCTCGGCGTCCATCGACCGCAGCGCCTCGTCCAGCAGGCAGAGGGCGCTCTCGCATCGTTCCGTCAGACTCTCCAAACTCTGAGGGTTAACGGGACAAAAGACGAGGAAATTATTGATCTGGAATTACAAATTTGACCCTGCTGAATGTTTTTGGGCTGTCGGAGGAACCGGTGACGAAAATCCATGCAGAACGTGGACATTCCAGCCTGTATGTGATTTTCATGTCTGTTCAGTATTCAAAAATGCCAATATTCATGTCTATCAAAATTTCTATTGATATTTACATGTTTAAAAATGTTGAGGAGGAGGAGGGTGAAGAAGTGGAGGACACGGAAATTAAAGGTAACCAGTAATTCAACCACATACTGTTCCAAAATCCAATTCAAGAAGAAAAGTTCAGTTAAAAATTCATTGATGAAATTCATTGAAAAAAATCTGATTCAATGTTCAATGAAAATGTCAATTTTCTTCCTAAATAGAAATGAAAATAAATTTAAAGTAATTGAAATTCAGATGTGGAAATATCTATTTGAGATGCAATTGTGATTCTATAATTCAATATTAGAGATTTAATAATGATAATGATGATAAGAAATCCTCTTATTCAGTCATATCTTTAAATTTTAATTGAACAACTTCTAAATCTCTATAAATGAAATTTAAATTCATGAAAACATGGCAATTTGTCTGTTAAATATGCAAAAATGCCAATTAGATAAGATCGTACGTTATTGATCCCAAAAACCATATCAATAAATATGAATATAAATATAAAATAGAAGAGACATATCAATAGAAGAAACAAGTGCAAGGATGAAAACAGATAACAGAATGAAAAAAAAAAAAAGGATTAAAAACAAAAAAAGATAAGAGAATATTCATGTCTATTCCAATGTCTATTGAATATTAGATGGTTTATTTAATTAGATAGAATATTAAAAAAGCTTGATAAAATTGATTTCCTTATATGTCAGTTTAAACATTTATTTAGTTATAATTCTAACATTGAAAATACAATGAAAAAATTCTTATTATATTGAAAAAAATGTGTGTCTCAGGCCAGAAAATCAATATTTACATAATCAAATAAGAATATGAATTAACTCCCAAGAAAATAGATAAAATATCAACTAAATGTCAGGAAAAAAAAAAATTGAATTATTTTAAATGATGAAAATATCTACTTAGGGGGGAAACAAAGACGATTTGTTTACCCATAAATTTAAAAATGGCTAAAAACCCTTTGGCTAAAAACGGGGTCATGGGTTCAATGAGTTCGAGTCGGAGAAACTCCGGAAGCATCTTGATGTGTTTGGATAAAGGAATATAAACTAGCCAGGAAAAAGCCATTAAGGGTGCTTAAGAGCCATCTATGATTTCCCCTCCCCATCACGCCTCGCATTCTTTCACATCTCCACGCTTCCTCTCTCGTTAGCATCCAGGAAACTCCCGCAGGCTAACGTTAGCATCGCTTCCAGCGCTGCGTTGTTTTAGCTCTTCTCACGCTCGCTGGTTAAAATCCTGCAGAAACGGAGGGAGTCGTCGTTTTTTGTGACTTATTTCCCCGCGCGGGACGCGGTGCTAGCATCGCTAACAGAGCCGCCTAGCCTCGCTAGCTAACGTCGCTAGCTGGAATTAGCCGTGGTTGAATCGGCGGTTGGTTTAATGTGAAGCGAATGGGAGTTTTGAGGTTTTTTCTGGCCGGCGGTGACCTCACCAGCCTGAAGGCCAGCCAGTCGGCGTGGCAGTGGGCGAACTCGCCGTCCATCTCCGTGGGAAGCTGCTGCTTGTCCACGTACTGCTGCAGGACCGTCGTCCCGCGCACCACGTGCAGCTGGAAAAACAACAACGACGGAAATTTAAAACAGACTGCATGGAGGAGGACGTTCCCTGACGACCGTCTTCAATGTCATCTGGTGGCTTCAGAGTAATAATAACATTTTTCAAAATACAAATAATAATATTTATTATGGAAAAATATATGAAATATATAAACATAGCAAAAATATTAATAGTATTAGTATTAGAATGATTATGAAAATGTATTCAACATATATGAATGTAACCATATTATTATTATTATAATGATTATTGCTATAACTACTAGTAGTATTATTATGATTAGACTTATTGTGAAAATATATATAAACATATACAGTTGTGTTATTATTATTACTATTGATATAATTATAATTAATCTGAAAATATATACAAAATACACAAATATTACTCTATTCTTCTTCTTCTTCCTCCTCTTCTCATTATTATTATCATTATTATTATTATCATTATTATTATTATTATTATTATTATTATTATTATTATTATTATTAATATAACTACAAATAGTATTATTATGATTAGGCTTATTATGAAAAATATTTGCAAAAATATATCAATATAACCATATTATTACTGGTTGTATTATTATTGTTATTATAATTATTACTATTGATAAAATTATAATTAACATGAAAATATATACAAAATACACAAATATAACCATTATTATCATTATTATTGTGGTTGTTGTTGTTGTTAGCATTATGAAAACATATGTACATCTAACAATAAAAATTGTAATATTATTATTATTATTCAAAGTGTTTATTGTTATGTGCACAGTGTGGAAAGTTGTTTCACTATACAATGAAATTCTTACTTTGCCGTCCGCAATGTATTTAGATAATAGTTGCATTATTGTTGTTGTCATTCAAAGATTTGTCCTCACAGAAGAAGAAACACCTGGTTCGGCTGGTTCTTCCACGGTGCCTTGAATGCAAATTGCGAAGAGTGTGTGTGTGTGTGTGTGTGTGTGTGTGTGTGTGTGTGTAAAATTCTGAAAAGTGCCAAAACCGTCACTCATTAGCATGTAAACAGCAAAACTGGACTAGAAGCTGCATCTGTAGTGCAGGTTTACACCTGAGGAACCCCTGAAAGCTCTTCTTCCTCCCGACGAGAAACGTCCATCGGATTCGACGTCGGAGGAAAACAAGCCTTTTTTATTTTTTCCATTTTTCCATGTTCCCTGTTAAATCTGTCGGAATTTCCTTTTACACGTCCGCCTCCGACGCTGCCAGGTTGGAAACTGGATCCACATGGCGGCGCGGCGGGAAACCGCCGATCAACAGTTGGAGCTGCGACCGACCGGGTGTTACGTAACTGGATTTCCTGTTTGCGTCGTTTTTCTTTTGTTTTGTTATTTTTTTGGGGGAAAAAAAAAAAAAAAACGGGGTCACCTCTGCTCCCTCCAGTTCGTGCGGCGGCGGTTCCTGCTGCTCCTCCACCAGGACCAGCACCGACCCCAGGCCGCCTGGGACCAGCAGCTGCAGCCGAGGGGAACATGCATGAGTGTGTGTGTGTGTGTGTGTGTGTGTGTGTGTGTGAAACAACTGGCTGCACGTTTGAACCTCACCTGGAATAGCTTAAGCGCGGAGAAGCAGGGGGCGGACGGCGGGCGGCGTCTGCAGTCCAGCAGCGCCGTGAGACCCTTCTCTTTGGCGGCGGGCCTTGGCGAGGAAGGAGCGAGCGTAATAAAAATACAAAAAAATCAAAAATAAAAAATTTTGAATTATTTCTCCATTTTCTGTCATTTCCGGGTGTCACCTCGGAATGGTACGACCCGTATCTGACTCCGCCCCCCTGCCAGGAGAAGTAAGTGGGTCATGCTTGATGTATTTTAGGAGCGCGGGTCTAATTTCATCAGGAACATATGGAAATGTGTGTGTGTGTGTGTGTGTGTGTGTGTGGGGTCGGATTTAACGGTGGGGGATTTTCCCTGACTCAGCAGCGGTACGGGTCCCCGTAACCACGGCGACAGACGTCTCACCGGGTGATCTTGTGGTAGCACGCCAGGACGCGGGCCATCTCCTCCTCGCCGCCCTCGTCGCCGCCGCCGTCGTTGCCGGGGGCCGCCGTCTCCATGACGACCAGCGCCCGTGACAACCGGTCCACGGTGCCTGCGGGGGGCGTACGATGTTTCCCAACCTCACGATACATCCCATAATACTCGGTATGTTTCTCCGTCTGGACTCACCCGTCAACTTCAACCTCCCCGTCTGGAGGAAGTCGGCGTCCAGCTCCCTGAGCAGGGGCGGCTCCTTGGACGCCACGCCGTTGAGCTTCTCCGCTTCCTCTGGCTCCGCCCCCGCGTAGGAGCGGCTAAACAAGGCGGCGCCGTTACAAAGGGGCGGAGCTTCGGGTTCGGCCTCACCTGGCGGGGGGAGAACGGCGTTTAAAAAGGGATTCGAAAGCGGCGTGGGAGCGTCGGTTCCCGTCCTTACCGCCGTCGTCCGACGTGCCGGCGGCTTCGGCGTGCTCCGCCGGGTTCTCCTTCGGGACGGGCGGCTGCGCGGCGGGACTCGCATGGGCGGCTCTGCTCGCAGCTTTTGTACCTCGCTGCTGCGGGCGAGCGGCGGACCGGGCCCTCCCCTTGGCCCCGCGCCCCCTCCGCTTCCTCCTTGGGACCCAAAAAACGCGAGAATTCGAGGAAAAAAAAAAAAAAAAAAACGGAGAAACGTTCGCGACGGGAAGCGAGTCTCACCTCGGCGCCCGGAACCCCGTCGTCTTGGCGTCCTTCCCTCGGGGATTCTCTTTGCTCTCGCCGCCGCCCGTTCCCGACTCGGATCCGTTCGCCTCCGGCGCCTCGGACGTCGGCGCGGTGGCGTCGCTGTCTCCGCTCGCCGTTTTGTCCTCGAAGACCGAGTCGGAGTGCGAGCCGTGATCCGACTGTCCTTCCGCCACGTGTCCGGCTTGCGGGGTCAAATCCGAAATCCCGACCGGGTCTTTCTGCTCGCCGCTCTCCCCCTCGCCGCCCACGCCGGGCCTCCTCTCCTTGTCCGAGAAGACCCGGCGGTTCTCGGCGCCTTCCGATCCCCGGCTGGTTCTGCCGCCGTCGTCCGAGTCGTGGACGGAGGAGGAGTAAGTCCGCCCGCCGCCGCCGCCGCCGCCGCCCTGGACGACCTCCGCCGGGCCCCTCGGCGCCGCCTCCCCCCGCCTGACGCCCCGGAAGCTCCCGAATCCGTCGGCCCTCCCGTAACCCCACCCTTTCCCGCGCCGGATCCTGACGGCTTTCCCCCTCTTGCACAGCGGCAGGGTTTTGGTCTTGCAGATCCCGTGCATCTCCAGGTACCTCTGCCTGGGATCCACGCCGCCGTCCGGCCCCCCGCGAGGTTCCAGCAGCTCCACGTAGTCGCCGTCCAGCTGGGGCCGGCGGGCGGTGCGTCCCAGCCCGTCCTCGCTGCGCCGGCGCCGTCCCAAACCGCCCGGCGACGGCGCCGCCTCCTCGTCCTCCTCGTCCCAGGACCAGGAGTCCAGCTCCCCGGAGGAGGAGCCTCCCCAGCCGCCGGCGCTGTCCCCGCCTTCGCTGGGGAGCCGGCCGGACACGTAGCCGTCGCCGTCCGGCATCAGGTCCTCCGACGGGTCATGGATGAACTTCGGGTAGACCACCTCCTTCCACGGGAGTCGCGCCACTCCGTCGCAGGTGCTCACCAGGCAGGTATCCAGACCTCCTCCCACTGGAACGACACAGGAGGCGCTCAAAACCGGACGTCGGCGAGACGACGGACCCGTCCCGAGTCGTCCTCACCCTCCCGCTTGTGGCCGCGCTCCTTGTTGACGCTGTGCAGCCACTCGCTGGTGAACACCAGCGGGTGCTGGGACTCCGGGACCAGGACCTCCTGGACGGTGCGCCCGCCGGGGGCCAGGCACTTGAGGGCCAGCCGTGGGCAGCGGGTGGAGAAGGGCACCACCTGCAGGTAGAAGTCGTTGGCGCGCAGGAGGCGCCAGTCCAGCGTGGAAAGCTGCACCACCACCTTCTCGCCGAGACACAGCGGCCAGCCGGAGTGCAAGAAGAGGCAGCCGAGGTACTGGGACTGGAGGGCGAGAAGCGGGGAGTAACGCTTTAAAAGCCTTTAAATCGATATAAAAAACATTCGTATCGATAGAATCGCGACGATTTAGCATCACGTGCTAAAAGCGCTAACGCTAAAAGCCTGAAGCCCACGCAGCGGGGCACGCTACGCCCACGTGGAACCTTCCGCCGCGTTCCCGGCTAATCCCGCTCGCTGTTCTGGAGCGCCGGTCGCGGCGGGTTTTCACAAAACTGCCATGTGACCCGCAAAGTGCTTAGTGGACAGGGAGCGTCCCCCCCCCCCTCACACACACACACACACACACACACATAGGCATAAATGATGACCAGCGCCTGGCAACAAAGCGGCCTCTGACAAAACATCCTGCAGAGTCATGGCCGGAAAAAAAAAAAAAAAAAAAAACACGGCGAACCACAGGCGCCGAATTCCAGGAGATATTTTTTAAAAACATATTCGTTCATTCATCGTCGAGTCACGCGCGCGTCCGAAGAGACGTCACGTGACTTCCTGGACGCCGAAAAGGAAGGCGGCGAAGCTGCGTTTCCTGGATGTTTTCCCTGACGCAGGAGGAAGGAGGGGATGCGGGACAAAATATAAAATATCGCACAGAATTCCAAGAATTATTAAAAAATAATTTAACAAGCTGAGATCGCAGGGGGTTTGATATTTTTAAAAATGACAAATAAAATAAACACAAGGGAGCGCAACGATAGCAAGCACGGTTTCATTTAAATGAACGCGCCGGTAAGTTCTTATAATTCTTATGCACATGCATGCTCTAGCTCACACACACACACACACACTCCTGCATTGGACGGGTGTGTGTGACTTCTCCTCTGCCGGACCTTGTTTGTTTTGCAACATTCTGTCTCCACCTCCTTCCCCCTTCGGCTGCTTCCCCCTCAATGCGCCCCAGTGTTTGCTCCTTCGCCGCCTCCACCTTTTTTTTTTTCTTTTTTTTCTTTTTTTTTTTTAACCGCTTCTCAATAAACCCACTATGGCGAGAAGCTCCCAGCGCCGGACGCACTGAATGAAATCCATGTTCATTCTCTTCTCGCAGCGGCGACTCACATATGGAAGGAATTAATGTCATGACTCATGGTCTGACTCCCGTCCCGAGCAGCTCCGCCAAGCGACAATGAAAACATAGTTTGCTCACAATGCCGGTGCATGTCAGTGTGTGTGTGTGTGTGTGTGTGTGTGTGTGTGTGTGGGTGGGTCCGCGGGAAACTGAACAGGGGTAATATGAGACAAATCTTCGCTTCTGAGCTTTGTGTGTCGTTGAACTCAACGTGTGTGTGTGTGTGTCGGAAAGTGAATTAAAAAGGAATGCGGCTCGGTGTGTAAACCGCTGGGCTTTGATTTACGTTCTGCTCGTTTGTTTGGCTGTGTGTGTGTGAGGTAAAAGTGTGTGTGTGTGTGTGTGTGTGTGTGTGTCCTCGAGACAATCCCATGCGTGTCATTTCGTGCACAAGGGTTGTGTTGAAAATCGCAACCGGCGCATGTAGTACCAAGTACACAGTTGTACACAAAGTACACTGATGTTGTCACGTTAGTACTAGTTAATACTAGTTAGTACTAGTTAGTACTAGCTAGTACTAGAACCCCGAGTCTGGAAAAAGGTACTTCACTCGTCATCTGACCAGCAACGTGCAGAACTAGCCATCTGTGATTATTTAGAGTGCTGGGACTGAAAGGGCTAAATATTAGCTAGCCACATGCTAAGAGAGGCTCCTCCTCTGGAAACATCAGCTCCTCAGATCCCGAGTCACATTTTCCTCCAATGGGATCGCTTCGCTGTCTCCGCCGTGCGCCAACGATCCGATCGGCCTTTGGGAAACCTTCCGGGTGTCGGTTGTCATGGTTACCAAGCACGAAAAGCCGTCAAAAGTGCTGACGATGTGGCTGAAGATCATTCGGGAAGTGGAGCTCCTATGTTCGCCCATCTGCTG
This sequence comes from Fistularia commersonii, assembly GCF_037954325.1. Classification (NCBI taxonomy): domain Eukaryota; kingdom Metazoa; phylum Chordata; class Actinopteri; order Syngnathiformes; family Fistulariidae; genus Fistularia; species Fistularia commersonii. The sequence goes on along the minus strand of NC_141302.1, from coordinate 2,350,444 downwards.
TTAAGCTTAGCTTAACTTAGCTTAGCATAGCTTTGCTATACATTAGCTGTTCATTTCGCATCATCAGACTTGCATGATGTGATAAAAACAATCTGATTGGGTCACGTGATCACATCACATCATCTTGTGACACTAATGCTACTGGTACTTGCTAGCATCCAAGGAACTGTTAGCATCAGGGAATCCTTCCCCATGTTGGTTGCCTTGGTAACAAAGCGGCGACAAGCCACAACAAGTGCAGATGATGTGGCTGAAGGAAGTGTAACTCCTATGATGTCCATCGGCTTTTTAGCTTAGCTTAGCTTAGCTTAGCTATGCATGAGCCACTAAGATGCACCTGGCTCACTCCATTAGACTGATGTGACTAATGAAAACAATCTAATTGGGTCATGTGGTGACATCACATCATCTCATGATGCTAATGCTGCTAATACTTGCTATTAGCATCATGGAATCCCTCCACATATTGGTTGCCATGGTCACGAAGCAGCGACAAGCCACAAAAGTGCTGACGATGTGACGGAAAATCATTCTGTAAGTGGTTCTCCTATGACTGTCCATGTGTTGCGAAGCTTAGCTTAGCTTAGCGTTACCACACATCAGCCGTTCAGATGCACCTCTCATTCCATCAGACTAGCATGAAATAAAATAATAACAGGATCAATCAGGGAGTGGAACCCCAAATCGTTGTTCATCTGCTGATAAGCTAAGCTTAGCAGGATACTTGCTAGCATTCGAGGAACTGCTAGCATCTAAGTTGCTGCATGGTTTAAGGCTCTGAGCTGGAAGTTGGGGTGCAGGTTTCTGGGAAAGGGTGGCGGGTCACTTTTGGGAGAGTTAGATTTCGCAGAGATGGTCTGGGAGGACGCCAACAACCCGCTAGGCGGCTAAACGCCATGCTAGGATAAAAAGCAGAAACCTCTGGTTTTCCAGACCAGAACATCTCAGAACATCTTGAAAACCCGCAAGGCTTGGAGAACATGACTGAACTCGCTCTCAGCTTTGGCCGACGCCACACTTGGACCGGCCTCAAAGGACTCGGTCGGACCTTAAAATCGAATTACGCCGTTTTGACGGGACGTCAAACCGGGAACGTTAAAAGAAAATTAAATTTAAAAAAAAAAAAAAAAAAAAAAAGACCACCAGCCAATAAAAACAGGCGAAAATTTAACTTTTCTAAAAATGCTTCTCATAAAATTCCATCTTCGACCGCCGTGTGTGTGTGTGTGTGTGTGTGTGTGTGTGTGTTAGCGCCCTCGGGGAACTCACGCAGGCGTGCTGCTGGAGTTTGTGAAGGAGGTGCTTGGCCGGGACGAAGTAGTCCAGGAGGTAGCGGAGGCTGTCGTGCTGGTAGGTCGACTCCAGGACGGAAAAGACCTGCGGAAAAAGGAGGCGAGTACTCGATTACTTTCGTGGGCGTTGCCGCCGCCGAACGAAACCTCCAAAACGCGAAGAAGCTCCAGAGAAGCTAGCTCGCTAAAGGCGTCAGAGAAGAAAATCGAGCTTCGTCGCCGCCGTCAACCGCAAAAATGCTAACGCCGAGTTTGCTCCAATGCTGCTAACGGGAAAGTTCGGTTCGGATTTTCAAAATAAGAGCTCCTTGAAGCGAAGCTAGCCAGCTACGACCAGACGTTGTGAGGCATCCGACGGGTATCTGAACTTGTATGCTCGACGAGTGGCCGCGAGCGCATCGGGCTTCTCAGAAAAGCGAAGGGAATCCGGAAAGAAGGCGATCCGAAGCTAATCCGGCGCTAATTCCATCCGGCGTCCTCGCATCGTGTCTCTGAGGACGCTAACGCTAACGTGCCGGTTTCTGGGCTTAAATCAGCAGCGTCCCTCTGGGCTTAATCTGATTGAAGTATAATTCGTTTAGGGGCCGCCGTCCGCTGTGGCGAGGGCGTATCCGGAGGGCAGCCTTGTGATGCTGTGCAAAAAAATATATCATAAAATCCATGTATTTTGCTAAATTCAATGCGTTCATCTTGCTAAATCGTGTTTTGTCGCCTGGTCAATTTAATGGCGACCCTGTAATCTCAGATTATCGTTTCGGGTTTGATAGTAATTTCTCTTCTCTTGGATTTGACTCTAAAATCTCATCCTTTCTCTCATTGGTAGATTTGTTCATTTAAGATCTCATAATTTCTCATCTCAGATTTGTTGCCTTTTAATCTCATCATTTCTCTTCTAGTCAATTTGCTGCTTTATAATCTCCTAATTTCGTTTTCTTGTAGATTTCCGGATTCTTAGACTCATCATTTCTCTTCTCCTAGATTTGACTTTATAATCTAATTTTTCTCGCAGATTTGCCACTTTTTAATCTCATCGTTTCTCTTCTCGGAGATATGCTGCTTTATAATCTCTTAATTTCTCATTTTGTAGATTTTCCAATTCTTAATCTCCCAATTTCTCTTCTCATAGATTTGCCTCTTTATAATTTCATTTTTCTCATCGACTTACAACTTCATAATCTCATCGTTTCTCTTTTCGTAGATTTGCTGCTGCTGCTCTTTTAATCTCATGATTTATCATCCTGTAGATTTTCTCATTCTTAATCTCATAATTTCTCTTCTTGTAAAATGGCTTCTCATTTTTCTTTCGCAGATTTAAGAAGATCTTAAATTATAGCGAATTATAATCTGACTTCATAGCGCGTTTAGCATCAATGCTAACATTTGGACAGTAATCCCGGATTTTGACCTTTTACCAATCAGTCGTCCAATTTTTGTTATTATCTTTGTATCTTGTTCTCCACACACCGTCCCCAGAGGACGACCAATGGCGGCGTAATCTGCCGTAATCTTGGATCAACCGACCAATCAGAAGGAGCGGCGTCACTTCCTGTTCCAGAGGAACAACGTTCTGCAGGATGTCGGGTCACGCCGAGTCTCCGGGTGCGGAACATGGCCTCGTTATAATCGACCAATCGGCGACATTTGTTTGGGCAGTGTATTGCACGCACACACACACACACACACACACACACACACACACACACACACACACTCTGCATACCCACATGCTTCCATACAACATCCTTATCATTTAATTGAATCTGCATTATTCATATCCACGTGTTTATTTCTCAGAGATGTAAACTTGAGTGTGTGTGGGCGTGCGCGTGTGTGTGTGTGTGTGTGTGTGTGTGTGTGTGTGTGTGTGCTACCTGGGAAAGGAGGGGTGGCGCAGTGCTTTCAAAGGGGGGGTAAAGAGAGGAAAGCGCCCCCTGAACACAGTCCTCCATCGCTTCTGAACCCTGAGAGAGAGAGACCAAGAAAGGGTTAATGCATAAATGAGCACACACACACACACACACACACACACACACACACACACACACACACGCACGCACACACACTACTTTGAGTTTCCTGTTGTACGGTCTGGGGAGTGTCGAACATTTCCTCCGAGGCCCGGTGAATGTTGGAACCCCCCAGAACAAAAGATCCAAATTGCAAACACACACACACACACACACACACACACACACACAGACAGATGCATAACACACACGCGTGCACGACACACACACACACACACATTATAATACCCCGTCGAGGTGGAGGGTGACAGAGCATAGCACGCGATGCATGACTGTTTATTTATTTATTTTTTTTGGATCCATGGGTGGTTGTCACGGCAACCAGCAACTGTTTTTTTTTCTTTTTTTTTTTTTTTTTTTTAATTTTTTTTTCATCTTTTTTTCCCTCCCTCTCTTTCCTAACTTTCTCTCCCTCCGGACACTCGCTCTCCCCCTCAGTTTCTGTCCTTTTTTTTTTTTTTTTTTCTTTTTTTTTTTTTTTCCTACAGGCCTCCTCTCCTCCCTCACCTATGTTTCTCTTCGGTTGTTTATTTTACCCATCTCTCTTTCTCCATCTCTCTTTCTATCTTTCTATCTTTCTATCTTTCTCTCTCTCTTCGCTTCACCTCCGACCGTCATCTGACAACAATTATGCCGAGTTTTTTCTCCCCAACAGTCGGAACATTGTGCCGAGCCGAAGCTCCACCGGGGGAACGAGAGGCGAGAACCCGGGGAAACGGGAGAACAGCCTGTTCGGAAAATGTGTGTGTGCATGTGTGTGTGTGTGTGTGTGTGTGTGTGTGTGTGTGTTGGTGGGGCAGGAGAGAATGAGTTGGTGGAGGGGAAATATGGAAGAAGGCATGGGTTCAGCACCGTTTCAAAATTTGTTTTCTGGGTTTTGTTCTGTGAACAGAGGTGTGTGTGTGTGTGTGTGTGTGTGTGTGTGTGTGTGTGTGTGGGCGGCCGCAAACTAGGGTAAAGTGACTCGCAAAATCTCGAATCTGAAATCAACTTTATAATCTTTTTTTTTTCTCTTTTTAACGAGAAGAACACGTTACGTAACCCTGGTCGGAATAAATGCGTTTATTTCACCTTTACGTGACGGGAAAGATTTTCTTTTTCTTTTTTTTTCTTCCAATAACCGTATTTTCCGAGGCTGTTTAACCAGAAACGAATGACAGAATGAAAGGATTTAAATGTTTATCCCGCAGAAACTAAGGCGACCTTTTTTTTTTATTTCTGGGAAATATTAAGGTCATTTTGTCACGTTTGTCCCTTTTTTGATTTTTATTTTTTTTTCACATAATAAAAATGATAATATTAAAATTTAGTGATCATACTAAACAACTTTTTCATATTTAATTTATTCAGTTAATTTTTGGTATCCTAAGTTATCCGTTTATTAATTTGGTTATGTGGTAATTTATCTTTTGAATATTGATCAATATCAATATTTCTTGACCATTTTTAATGTTTTGTTCATATTTTATTTGCGTATTCATTCATTAGCTATTTATTTGTATATTTAATTGTTTGTTGTTTGATGATTTATTTCTGATTTATTTTTTTAAACATATTTATTATTTAATAATTCATCATTATATGTTTATTTCTGGACAATTTTTCATGAATTTCTCATGTTTTTTATTTATTCATGAGTTTGTTATTTGCATTTTAATGGTTTTTGTTTGATTTTTTTATTTATTCATTTACTAATATCGAAATGATTTGAAATATTTTTATAGATCATTCATGTCTTATTTATCTATTCATTTATTCTTACATTTTGTGAATTGTTTTGTTCATTTATGCATTTGATTATGTATTTATCGATTGGTTATTCATTCTTTTTTTTTACCTATTTCTTTATTTTGACTTTCTTCCTAATTTTAGTCCTTTTTTTTAATTTTCTTTTGCTTTTCTAACAGAATTTCCTACATAATTAAAATAAATCTGAAAAAAAAACCAACGTTCGGGGCCGATCAGACAAGGGTTGATTGAATCAGATTAAACGATTAAAACGAAAAAAGAAGAAAAAGAGAAAGAAGAAGAAAAGATACAGTAAAAGCTTGAACGGCATCCAGTTCAAAATCCGTGGCGGCCTGTTTGGGTTTGTGTAAACAAAACCGCCGGAGTCCACAAACCGCGCATTGAGGAACACACACACACACACACACACACAGATCCACTGTTATATGTTATGTTACATTAAATCAACAGTGGGCGTGGCTATTTGGGGAACGTTAGCGTCGCTAGTTGTAAACAGTGAGTTTTGCTAGCTGGGGAAAGTGGTTGTGGCTAGTTGGGAACCATGAGTTTTGCTAGTTGGAGGAACTGGGCATGCCTGGTTGAAGATAGCTGGCGTGGCTAATTGTTAGCTGTGAGTATGGCTAGTTGGGGAAAGTACATGTGAACAGAGGGCGTGGCTAGTAGACAATATTGGGCATGGCTAGTTAGGGGCAACAAGCGTCGCTAGTCGTGAGCAGTGAGCATTCATAGTAAGGGAAAGGAGGTTTAGCAAGATGCTAAGAGTGGGTAGGGCTAGTAGACGACAATGTTCGTGGGCAAGTGGGTGTGGCTAATTGTGAGCGGTGAGCATGGCTAGCTGTAGAAAGTAGATCCAGCCAGATGGGAACATTGGGCATGGCTAGTTGCGGGGCACTGGATGTGCTTAGCCCGGGACTTTGGATGTCGCTAGTCGTGAGCATTAAGCATTGATAGCTGAGGAAAGAAGGTTAAGCTAGATGCTAAGAGTGTGGGTGGCAAATAGACAAAACATTTATGGCTGGTTATCTACACTATACTATACCATACCGGATCGGTCGCGGACCGGGTTAACAACGACCGCCATTGGTACTGATGACCTACAGGGTACTAATGGAAATTGGGCTACTGTGGGTCGAAGAACAAGAGCAAGAAGAAGAGGAGGAGTGTGTGTTCGGAAGCAGAGAGAGAGGAGGAAAGGAAAGAGTCTGGGACTGAGAGTAGGGACTTTGAATGTTGGGACTATGACAGGAAAAGGTAGAGAGTTGGTGGACATGATGCAGAGAAGGAAGGTGGATATACTGTGTGTCCAGGAGACCAGGTGGAAAGGTAGTAAGGCTAGAAGCTTAGGAGCAGGCTTTAAGTTGTACTATTATGGTATTGACAAGAAGAGAAATGGAGTAGGAGTTATCTTGAAGGAGGAGTTTGTTAGGAACGTCCTAGAGGTGAAAAGAATGTCAGATAGACTCATGAGTCTGAAACTGGAAATCAAAGCTGTGATGCTCAGTGTTGTTAGTGGCTATGCCCCGCAGGTGGGATGTGAATCTGAAGAGAAGGAGAAGTCCTGGAATGAGTTAGATGAAGTGATGCAGAATATTCCCAGAAATGAGAGAGTGGTCATTGGTGCAGACTTCAATGGACATGTCGGTGAAGGCAATAGAGGGGATGAAGAAGTGATGGGCAGATTTGGTATCCAGGATAGGAATGCAGAGGGACAGATGGTGGTAGATTTTGCAAAAAGGATGGAAATGGCTGTTGTGAACACCTTTTTCCAGAAAAAACAGGAACATAGGGTAACTTATAAGAGCGGAGGTAGGAGCACGCAGGTAGACTACATCTTGTATAGACGGGGTAAACTGAAAGAGATCAGTGACTGCAAAGTAGTTGTAGGTGAGAGTGTAGCCAGACAGCATAGGATGCTGGTTTGTAGGATGACTCTGGTGACAAAGAAGATGAAGAGGACAAAGGCAGAGCAGAGGACAAAATGGTGGAAGCTGAAAAGGGAGGAGTGTTGCATGGTTTTCAGGGAGGAATTGAGAAAGGGTCTGGGTGGTCAGGGTGAGCTTCCAGATGATTGGACAACAACAGCTAGTGTTATCAGGGAGACAGGTAGAAGAGTACTTGGTGTGTCATCTGGAAGGAAAGTAGATAAGGAGACTTGGTGGTGGAATGAGGAAGTGCAGGAGTGTATACAGAGAAAGCGGTTAGCGAAAAAGAAGTGGGATACTGAGAGGACTGAAGAGAACAGACAGGAGTTCAGGGAGGTGCGGCGAAAGGTAAAGATAGAGGTAGCAAAGGCAAAACAAAGGGCTTATGATGACTTGTATGCTCGGTTGGATAGTAAGGAGGGTGAGAATGATCTATACAGGTTGGCGAAACAGAGAGATAAAGATGGAAAGGATGTACAACAGGTCCGGGTGATAAAGGACAGAGAGGGAAATGTATTGACAGATGCTAGAAGAGTGATGGGAAGATGGAAAGAGTACTTTGAAGAACTGATGAATGTGGAAAATGAAAGAGAGGCAAGGGTAGAAGAGGTGACTATTGTAGACCACAAAGTAGCAAAAATTAGTAAAAGTGAAGTGAGGAAGGCATTGAAGAGGATGAAGAGTGGAAAAGCAGTTGGTCCTGATGATATACCTGTGGAGGTGTGGAAGTGTCTAGGAGAGGCAGCGGTAGATTTTCTGACTAGATTATTCAACAGGATCTTAGAGAGTGAGAAGATGCCTGAAGAATGGAGACAAAGTGTGATGGTGCCTATTTTTAAGAATAAAGGGGATGTGCAGAATTGTGGCAACTACAGAGGGATAAAGTTGATGAGCCATACAATGAAGTTATGGGAAAGAGTAGTGGAAACTAGACTGAGAGCAGAAGTCAGCATTTGTGAACAGCAGTATGGCTTCATGCCTAGGAAGAGTACTACAGATGCAGTATTTGCGTTGAGAATGCTAATAGAAAAGTACAGAGAAGGCCGGAGGGAGTTGCACTGCGTTTTTGTAGACCTAGAAAAAGCATATGACAGGGTGCCAAGAGAGGAGCTCTGGTATTGTATGAGGAAGTCTGGAGTGGCAGAGAAGTATGTTGGACTGGTGCAGGACATGTATGCTAGCTGTGAGACACTGGTACGGTGTGCTGTAGGGGTAACAGAGAAGTTCAAGGTGGAGGTGGGACTCCATCAGGGATCAGCTCTGAGCCCCTTCTTGTTCGCAATGGTGATGGATAGGCTGACAGATGAGGTTAGACAGGAATCCCCATGGACCATGATGTTTGCAGATGACATTGTGATCTGTAGTGAGAGCAGAAAACAGGTAGAGGAAAATCTAGAGAGGTGGAGGTATGCTCTGGAAAGGAGAGGAATGAAAGTTAGTCGCAGCAAGACAGAATATATGTGTGTGAATGAGAGGAACTCGGGTGGAGCAGTGAGGCTACAGGGAGTGGAGATCAAGAAGCTGGAGGATCTCAGGTACTTAGGGTCAACAGTCCAGAGCAACGGAGAGTGTGGAAAAGAGGTGAAGAGACGGGTCCAAGCAGGTTGGAATGGGTGGAGAAAAGTGTCAAATGACGTCAGGAATTAGCGGCACAATTAGCGATGGTAGACGGCGAAACTGGACAACAGAAATGGAGGAAAGATAGCTTCGCTAACAATCGCTAACAACGTTCAACGCGAGCAGCACGGCGCTCCTTTAGCTCAAAATCCGACACAATTGTGATCTTGATGTCTGGAGGGGGCGGAGCTACGCGCCGTTGTAAGCGATTCTGATCAGCGGTTCTAATCTCCTGATTAGATTTTGTAAACTGGGTTAGCTTTAAGTCCTTTAGCTTTAGGGGTGTAAATACATCCCGGATCCTCCTGTTTAGGTGTAATCCAGTTATTCCGCCGTTGCTAGGATACGCAGGAGAAGGCGTCCTCGTTCCCAGGCTCTTCTGGCTCCCGAGCAGGACCTCCTGACCCACGTTTCAGCTAGCGGCTAATCGCTACAAATCGCCAAATCGCTAATGATGTCACTTCCTTGAAGGGCTTCCCCCGAGCATCGCCACGGAAACACGGCGGTTCTGAACGCGGCAGGTCAACCTCTCCACCGACCTCCTCCTCCACCTTCACGTCCTCCACACAGGCGTGGGGGGAGCCAATCACAGATGTTAGAGGCGGAGCTTAACCCGGACCGGTGGCCTGTCAATCACAGGGTCACCTGTCAATCACAGGGTCACCTGTCAATCACAGGGCAACAATCACAGCTGCTTGTGCACTGGAGACAGAAGAACATGGAGAACCAAGGAAGGAGAGCATTGAGAGCCTAAGGAGGAGAACATGGAGAACCCAGGAAGGGGAACATGGAGAACCAAAGGAGGAGAACATGGAGAATCCTGGAAGCAGAACATGGAGAACCAAAGGAGGAGAACATGGAGATCCCAGTCAGGAGAGCATTGAGAATCCAGGAGGGAGAACATGGAGAACCAAGGAAGCTAGAACATGGGGAACCCAAGGAGGAGAATGTGGTTAATCCTGGAAGCAGAACATGGAGAACCAGAGGAGGAGAACATGGAGAACGAAAGGAGGAGAACATGGAGAATCCTGGAAGCGGAACATGGAGAACCAAAGGAGGAGAACATGGAGAACCAGAGAAAGAGAACATGGAGAACCAAAGGAGGAGAACATGGAGAACCAAAGGAGGAGAACATGGAGAACCAGAGAAAGAGAACATGGAGAACCAAAGGAGGAGAACATGGAGAACCAAAGGAGGAGAACATGGAGAACCAAAGGTAGAGAACATGGAGAACCAGAGAAAGAGAACATGGAGAACCAAAGGAGGAAAACATGGAGAACCCAAGGAGGAGAACATGGAGAACCAGAGAAAGAGAACATGGAGAACCCAAGGAGGAGAACATGGAGAACCAAAGGAGGAGAACATGGAGAACCAAAGGAGGAGAACATGGAGAACCCAAGGCAGCTGGAACATGTGAAGAACCCAGAGCGGAGAACATGAAGAACCCGTCCAGAATCCAACCAGTGACCTTCTTGCTGTGAGGCATCGCCCTCCACACACTCTGTCTGGTGCTATATTCAGTGGAGATGAAAACATGTGTGTCTGGTGTGTGTGTGTGTGTGTGTCTGGTGTGTGTGTGTGTGTGTGTGTGTGTGAACACAATGTACAGAACCGGGGCTCGACCTCTCTTTTCTTTTCTTCCCTTTCAGTTTTCTTCTTCACGTCGGGCTTCCTGTTCCCTCCTCGGCCAGAAAGACCAACGCAGAAAGAGAGAAACTCAAAACGCCGGCGAAAAAAAAAGAAAAACCTTCTGAAAAATCTCTCAGGCTTTCCGAGGCAGAAGAACGAAGAACGCTGGGAAAACTAGACGGCGGTGAAAAGAGGAGGAGGAGGAGGTGGAGGTGGAGGGAACGAAGCTCTTGGAGAGATGGATGGGAAAGGAGAGCAGCGGTGACCATGATGGAAACCAGATGTGGAGAAGAAAACTGATAGAGGAGAGAAGAGACGGAGCTCATAGGAGGAGACAGGATGGAGGGATGGAGGAGGAGGGAGAAGAAGAAGAAGAAGAAGAAGAAGAAGAAGAGGAGGAGGAGGAGGAGGAGGAGAAAAAGGAAGAGGTGGAAAAAGATGAAGAAGAGGAAGAGGAGAAAGAAGAAGAGGAAGAAGAAGAAGAGGAAGAAGAAGAAGAAGAAGAAGAAGAAGAAGAAGAAGAAGAAGAAGAAGAAGAAGGAGAAGAAGAAGAAGAGGAGGAGGAGAAAAAGGAAGAGGTGGAAGAAGATGAAGAAGAGGAAGAAGAAAAAGAAGAGGAAGAAGAAGAAGCAGAGGCAGAAGAAGAAGAGGAAGAAGATGAAGAGGAGTCGGATGAAGAAAAGTCGAAAAAGGAAGAAGTAAAAGAGGAAGAAGAAGAAGAAGGAGCAGAAGAAGAAGAGGAGGAGGAGGAGAAAAAGGAAGAGGTTGAAGAAGATGAAGAAGAGGAAGAGGAGAAAGAAGAAGAGGAAGAAGAAGAGGAGGAGGAAAAAAGGGAAGAAGAGGTAGAAGAAGAGGATGAAGATGAAGAGGAAGAAAAGGAAGAAGAAAAAGAAGAGGAAGAGGGTGAAGAAAAGAAGAAAAGGGAAGAAGAAGAAGAAGAAGAAGCAGAGGCAGAAGAAGAAGAGGAAGAAGAAGAGGATGAAGATGAAGAGGAGTCGGATGAAGAAAAGTCGAAAACGGAAGAAGTAAAAGAGCAGAAGGAGCAGAAGAAGAAAAAGAAGAGGAAGAAGAAGAGGAAGAGGAGGAGGAAGAGAAAAAGGAAGAGGAAGAAGAAAACGAAGAAGAAGAAGAAGAAGAGGAGGAGGAAAAAAGGGAAGAAGAGGTAGAAGAAGAGGAGGAAGAAGAAAAAAAGGAAGAAGAAAAAGAAGACGAAGAGGGTGAAGAAAAGAAGAAAAGGGAAGAAGAAGAAGAAGTAAAAGAAGAAGAAGAAGAAGAAGAGGCAGAAGAAGAAGAGGATGAAGATGTAGAGGAGTCGGATGAAGAAAAGTCGAAAAAGGAAGAACAAGAAGAAGAAGAGGAAGAGGAAGAGGAAGTAGAGGAAGAGGGTGAACAAAAGAAGAAAAGGGGAGAAGAAGAAAAAGAAGAGGAATAACAAGAAGAAGAAGAGGAGGAGGAAGAGGATGAAGAAAAGTAGAAAAGGGAAGAAGTAAAAGTGGAAGAAGAAGAAGAAGAAGAAGAAGAAGAAGAAGAAGAAGAAGAAGAAGAAGAAGAAGAAGAAGAAGAGAATGACGAGGAGGAAGAGAAGGGGGAAGAGGAGGAGGACTCTGGATCTATTTTTTCTGTAAGATCTTCAACCAACCCCAGTGGGAGGCTGGCACACGATTCTTCAATCTTGGAAAAAATTATATTTATCAGTGATTTGCACTTCAAACGTATTTTTCATTGAACTTCCCCAGATTTTAGTTTGTTTTTATTCTGGATTTTCACATTTGCTGTTCGAATACCAAAAGGAGACGTGCGGTGAGGCAGCCGACGGTTGAGCCTCTACGAAGATTGCGCATTGACGGCTGACTGCTAGCATGCTATAACGCTAAGATCGGATCGCTGTCGCTATTAAAATGTTTCAACACTTTTGCTAGATGAACTACATTTCCAATTTCGTCAACAACTGTATGTGTGTTACTAGTTTCTTCTGCTGAGCGATCAGAAAACAACTGCCAAGAGCCACTAGGTGAGGCAGGCAGGCCTCCTGCCTCACCTCAGAGGTGAACCTGATTCCGCTTGCAGCTCCTCGGCTACAGAATACAGCAACAGCAGGCTAGAGTTAGCACGGCAAGTTTATTTCTTCCTCTTCTCACTTTCAAAAACAAAATAAGCTGCTTTGTAGAGTTCATTAATTGATGTATATAAAAAAAATATATATACATATAATAGTGTAGTAGTATGTACGTGTATAGCGCAATTTCCAGACTATAAGCTACTTTTTTCCCACGCTTTGAACACTGTAGCTAAAACAACAATGCAGCTAGTTTGTGGATTTTTTTTAGGCTAACAGCTTTAGCCACCAAAACATTTAGCCTCGTCACATCGGACCATTTAAATTAGCCTGAAATTCTGTGGCCAGCGAGCCTAGCACTAGCGATCCTTATGTTATTTATTATCAATAAAAAAAATTAAAAAATTAAAATAAAAAAAAAATGTAAAAACAACAAATTAAAAGATAAAGGAATAAAAATAAATTCTTCAGCCATGTTACAGGCACTGTTCAGAGAAAAAAAGCATTTCCAGTATGTTTTTGTGGATGTTACCAGTATGTATTGAATTAAAAGTTAAATTAAAGTAAACTAAAATAAGTCACTTTGGATAAAAGTGAGAGAGTATTTGCTGCTGTCAGAAGTATTCGAGGGTCATCTGACCTTGAAGTAAGGCAGAAATTTGAATTTCTCCTCAAATAAAATTGGAATAATTCTATAACTTTTAAAGATTACTGAGTTAGAAAACCGTGATTTTGGCAAAAAAAAACCCATCATGGCCGTGAAATCGTTCAGGAAAAAAAGAAAAGAAAAGAAAATGATGAAAGAAAAGAAAAGAAAAGAAAAGAAAAGAAAAGAAAAGAAAAGAAAAATTGAAGTGCTAAATAAGAAAACGTTTACAGGAAATCAAGCCCGAACTAAAATTGGGGCATCGAAAGAGGAAATGAAAGAAAATATAAAAAAACATGTAAGCCTCATAAAGGCTTCCTGAGGCTTCTGCCAGGATATTATTTATTTTTTATTATTAGATTTTTAATAATTATTTATTATTTGTTTTTTTTGTTTGTTTTTTTTAATTATTTTATTATTATTATTTTTTATTTTTGTTTTTTAATAGTTATTATTATCTATTAATTATTTTTTATTATTTTTATTGTATGTTTTTTAATCATTGTTTATTTTTGTTTTTTAATTATCATTTATAATTTATTTTTTCATTATCATTATTATTTGGTTTTTATTATTGTTTATTAACTATTTTTTATAATGATTTATTGTCTGTTTTAATTATTATTATTTATTATTTGTTTTTTAATAACTATTTATTGACTGTTTTATGATAATTTATCAACTGTTTTTTATTATTATTTATTATTTGTTTTAAGTATTATTATTATTTATTATTTGTTTTTTAATAATCATTTATTAACTGTTTTTATTATTATTTATTAACTGTTTTTTATTCGTTTTTTTTTTTTATCATTTGTTTTTTCATTACTATAATTATTATTTTTTTAATGTATTTTGTATTATTTGTTTTTTTGGCGGTCCGGTTGCTATGCTAAGGCCGCCACTTTCCCAAAGCGCGGTAAAAAACACGTTCCTCCAGCTCGCCGTCCATGTGCCTCCTCTCTCCTCTGCCCTCCATCCTTCCTCCTCCTCTTTCTCCTGCTCCCATGTGGAAAATGTGGCATCACAAGAAAATAAAAAACCCGCCGCCGCCGCTCCCGTTGGCGTCCAAGTGTCCCGAAATAAAGAGCGAGTCGTTCCTCCTCTTTTACCTCCTGGCTTCTTCTCTGCTGCTGCCAGAGCTGCTCCACCCTGACCTCGGCTTCCACTGGACGCTGCTAGCTTCTTTTACTGTGTGTGTGTGTGTGTGTGTGTGTGTGTGTGTGTGTGTGTGTGTCACGTGTCAGAACGTCACAGCGGCGTTGTAAACAAAAGCCCGGGAGAGATCCCGGGGCTCCCCTCTTCTTATTCCGCTTTTTCTACCGCTTTTTTTGTCTTCTTCCTCTTTTTGGTCGGGGTTTTTCCTCTTTTTTATTTTCCTCTGGGCTATTTTTAATTTTTTTTTGTTAAATTATGTTTAGTAATGTCTTTATTATTTATTTTTTATAATTTATTATAATTATGTTATTATGTTATTCATTTACATATTCATTTATCTCTGTTTCATTATCTATCTGTATTCTATTTATCCATTCATCATTTTATGTATTTATTCATCTCTCTATTTATTTATCTATGTATTTATGCTTGTTTATTTATTTACCCTTTTATGTACTTATTCATCCATCGGTTTATGTAACTATCTGTTTATTTTGTCAGTTTTATATCTATTTATCCATTAATCCTTTTATGTATTTATTAATCTATCTGTTAATTTATTTATCTATTTATTTTGATTTATGTATTTATTAATTATTTTTTATGTATTTATTTATATGTCTTTTTATTGAACTATTTATCTGTTTATTTTGTGAGTTTTATATTTATCCATTTCTCCTTTTATGTATTTGATTATCTATCTGTTTATTTATTTATGTTTGTTTATCCCATTATGTATTTATTTTTGATTCTTCAAAGAATTTCAATCATTTTTCAAATTAATTGGAAATAATCGCATGACCTGTTTGTTGTCATTTTTATTTTTCTATTTTTTTCAAAGCTATTTCCACGCTCACCGTTTTTGTCTTTGCCAACATCCACATGTTGTTTCTGATTCATTATTTTGATTTATCATTTTAATTTACTATCACATTATACGCCCCTCAACCCGTTCAGGTCATTTCAGTAGAGGGAGAGGGAAAATTAAAATTATTAAATGTAATTTTGTTTCTTTTTTTTTTTCTTTTTGCTCGGTTCGTTAATTAAAAATCATTTTATTTAATTTTTTCCCCCCCAAAAAAACAATCGCACTGTCACAGTGAGGAACTGATGCACGATATGGCGAATATTAAAAATGAGATAAAATAAAAAAAAAAATAATCAGGAAGCGATGCTTTTCCAGCTTCACATCTGGAACCGAACCGCTCAGGATAAATAAAACCATTCAGGAAAGTACATGTCTGGTCTTTCCCAGGAGGGGGGGGGGAGCGGGTGAAAGTTTACTTGATGTTATGTTTATTTTTTTTGAATTATTTCTTTAACTTTAAGCGATAACGGAAACAAAGGGAGGTTGTCGGACTCACCATGATTCCTGCTCAGTCCACTGCTCCTCTCCTGGATTCTCCTCTTCCTCCTCCCAGCATTATCCGGGACAGAGAAACAGAAGAACTTTCCTTCTTCTTCTACTTCTTCTTCTTCTACTTCTTCTTTGTCAGATCCTCCGAGCGCCCTGTGAGATCACCGAGAAGGGAGAGGAGGGAGAAAAAAAAAAGAAAAAAAAAAAAAAAAAAAGAAAAGAAAAAAGTTCTCCCCTTCCCGTCGCCGCTTCGTTTCCCAGCCTGGGAATGTCCCGCTGCCCCCTCCCCCTTCCTCCTCCCTTCAGCCGACAAGAGCTCCACAGTCCCCTCTTTGCGCTCAGACTTTCCATTTTGTTTTGTTTTTTTATTTAAATTTTTTTTTTATTATTATTATTTATTATTAGTAAAAAATATAAAAAAAAAAAAAAAATTATTATGAGTTTTTTTTTTTTAATTATTTAAATTTTTTTTTTTTAAAAACAACCAAAAAATGTGTTTTTCCAACAGACGATTGGATGCTCGTCGTTCATTATCAACTCGTTTTATGGTATTCAGTTTTTTTTTTATTAACTAAAAAAATAAATAAATAAATAACCCTTTTTAGTTTAAAAAAACTGCAATTTTTTTTAGATGGAAAAATGAACCCTCATTTCTTTATTTATTCAATTTTTGTGTTTTTTGTTTTTTTAGTTTACATTTTTTTTCCCACGGAAGAATGGACCCTCATCTCTCATTATCTAATTTTTCATAATTTTTATAATCATTTTTGTGTTGGTATTTTGATTAAGAACACATTTTTTTAATTTTTTTTTTTTTTTTTTTTAATGTTGATGTTCTTTTTAGGTTTTATTTTTTTCAGACAAAAGAATGGCCCCTCGTCTTGGATTATTTTCTCAATATTTGTGTTTTTTGTTTTTTGCTTTAAAAAATACTTTTTTGTTTTTTTTTAATTAAAAAAAAACATTCAGACAGAATAATGGATCCTCATCTTTCATTATCTACTCATTTTTTGTTGCTATTTTTTTAAATAAAAAAATACCCCAAAAAAACATATACGTTTGTTTTTTTAGTTTAAAAAACAGCCGTTTTATTCGGATAGAAGAATGGACTCTCATCCTTCATTATCTATTCATTTTTTGTTGTTTTTGTGTTTTTTTAAATGAAGAAAGTACCTCCAAAAGAACATTTTTTGTTGTTTTTTGATTTTAAAAGAACAATCAAAAATAGTTGTTTTTTTTTATCAGACGGTAGAAAAGACCCTCACCTTTCAATATCTATTCATTATTTGTTGTTTTTTTGAATTTAACTTTTACTAAAAAATCACCAAAAAAAAGATGTTTTTATTTTATTTTATTCAAAAACAACAACAATAAATGAAAGTATAATGAAAGACGAGGGCCCGTTGACCCTGAAATCGTCAAATGACGTTTCGGAGGCTCGACGGCGTCCAGACAGGAAAGGGTTTGCTGGGGAACGACAGAAGGCGGAGGAAAGAAAAAGGGGAGGAGGATCGCAGACGAGTCGGGCTGAGATCGGATTGGATGAGACGGGACGGGTTACGCTGAGATGATCTTGAGAAAGATGGGGAAAGGTCACGACGGGACAAACTATGGTAAGATAAGATAAGTTAGACTTAGGTGAGACAGGATAAGGCAGGCTAGACTGAGATAAACAACGATGAAGCCGGATAAACTAAGCCAGGATAAAGTCAACTGGACTAAGACAGGATAAATTAAAACAGGATTAGGTAAGAGCAGTTAAACCAAGATTAGTTCATTTAAGTTTCGACAGGATAAGCTAGGAAAAGCTAATCAAAGCTGGTCTTAATTGGTGCAAAATAAACTAAGATGAGATGAGATGAAACGGGATAAGCGAAGCTAAGCTAGGCTGAGATGAGTTAAGATGAGTTGAGTTACGTTAAGATAGGATAAGCTGGGTTAAACTAATCAATGCTAATTTAAATGATTCCAAAACAACTAAGATGAAATAAGATGAGATGAAACAGGATAAGTGAAGCAAAGCTGAACTAAGTTAAGTGGAGTTGAGCTAGTTTAAGACATGATAAGCTAGGTAAAGCTAATCAAAGCTAAATTGATCCAAACTAAACTACATTAAGATGAGATAAAACAGGATAAGCCAAGAGAAACTAAGCTGAACAAAGATAAGTTAAGTTACATTAAGAAATGATAAGCTAGGTAAAGCTAATCAAAGCTAAATTGATCCAAACTCAACTAAATTAAGATGAGATAAAACAGGAGAAACTAAGCTAAAAAACTAAACTAAGAGAAACTAAGCTGAACTAAGATAAGTTAAGTTTCATTAAGACAGGATAAGCTAGGTAAAGCTAATCAAAGCTAATTAAAATTATTCTAAAATAAACTAAGATGACATGAGATGAAACAGGATAAGCTAACGGAAGCTATGGTGAACAAAGAAAAGTTAAGCTGAGTTGTGTTAAAACAGGATAAGCTAGGTAAAGCTAATCAACGTTAGTCTGAACTGTTCCAAAATAAACAAAGAGAAGATGCAATGAGACAAAACCAGTTATGCTAAGCGAAGCTAAGCTGAACCAAGATAAGCTAAACTGAGATAAGTTAAAACAGGATAAGAAAAAGCTAATCCAAGCTAATCTAAATTCATCCAAACTAAATTACATTTGATAAGATAAGGGAAGCTAAGATAAACTACAACAAGACGGGCTAAGATTTAATTTAGGGGTTTTCAGCACCCGGAGTTGTGTAATAGTACACATGTGTGTGTGTGTGTGTGTGTGCATGTGAATACGACATAAATGAGAGATTTGGCAGGGACCCCCCCCCCCCCCGCATGCTAACGATGCCAGGCCACGGCGTCGGGGTGATTTCCAGAAACTCCGCCCACCGTCGCATCTGGTAGAATTAAACATCTGTTTTCTCATGCCTCCCCCTCCCAAAACCCCCAAACCCCCCCAGGAGCAAAATGGATCTAATGTGTGAAGTGCGGGGAGGTCCCGCCAGCTGAGGCCGTCGCCAGAAAACAGCCCTTAAATTTAATGGGTTCTTCTAGCGTCTCCGCCCAGTCTCAGGATAATCTGCTTTTTGTTTGTTTTGTTTTTTTTTTTTTTTGTTTTTTTTTTTTTGGAGGGGGTTTATGAGCCCTTGTAATTTTGACAAAACTAAAAGAAAAAAAAGGAAAATTAAAAACCAGATGTCGCTCTTTTGTTTGCTTTTTTTTTCTAATGTTATGTAAATCTAAAAAAAAAAAAAAAAAACAACAACGGTTTCCAAACAACTGTTTTTAGTTTGACGTATTGCACGAGAAATAAAATAAAAAATAAATAAAATTGAATACAAACCATTAAAACCAAACGTTTTCCATTAGTTTATGATCAGATTTAATTTTCATTTGGAAAATTTCTGTTGAGGACTAATTTTAATGGTGGTGGCGTCACAAAACTGGACACCGGAAGTGACGTAAAAAGGAAAAAAAGAATAATAGTTGTAGCTGAGCGCGGGAAGAAGCTGAAGTTTGCATCGCAGCTCAACAGCGACCTCTAGCGGCCGCTTTGCGCTACTACAACCACAGGGGAAATCCATTGACCCTCCAGAAACTTTTTAGCTCAGAGGCCACATTGACTTTTCAAATTTGATAGGCCACAAGATACGATACATATAAAAAAAAATTTAAAAAAAACGCATTTTTAAACGGTACATATGAGACTCGTCTGACATTTACTTTGAAAATAAAACCAGCTTGGTTTTGAAGGCTCTGGCGTTTGCTGGCATTTCATGGACAAACCAGTTTTTCCCTTGTAGCTTCACATCCAGCTCATTCGTGTGTGTGTGTGTGTGTGTGTGTGTTTGTGTGTGTTCACAGTAAAGGCTATTTTCAACCTTTTTTGGCTGCGGCACATTTATTACATTTACAAAATCCTGGGCCACACCACCAACCAAAATGACACGAACACAGTACATGCAATACATATAGTTAATAATATAGTTTTTAATGTATTAATACTCACTTTCTGTGAAACCTGAGGTTGTTTTGATTAACACATAATGGATATCCTGGCAGTGATGGTAGAAAATCACACACGAAGCTCTTGCTCAAGCTTTACAAGTTGGCAGTATTCATGTTTCTGCCCCAGTGTGGGACTTTTTTGATTAAGCTACGAGTTCAGCAACAAGGCAGCTAGCTTCGAGGGCTCTCTCGTTTACCTTTGTGGTTTGTCTCCAAAAAATGGCGCGTTTCTCATTGTTTGTACATAAGCGTTCAAAATAGTCCATCGGCTTGTTTGGAAGGGAAGGGTGTTTGGTTTGGAGGTGGCGTTTAAGCTTGCTTGGCACCGTGGCGCTATTGGATAGCTTCTCAACACACACCGAGCACGGCGGAGTCTGTGCTGTTGCGTCCTCATAACATTACATTCCAGTCATTTGGCAGACGCTTTTATCCAAAGCGACTTACAAAAAGTGCAATTCAGTCACCGAAGTACCAGTCGTCGGAAGTCAGAAGTGACCGCTCAACCAAGTAGCCATCTCAGAATCATATACATATATACCGTAATTTCTGGACGATAAGTTGCGACTTTTTTCACGTAAACAACGCTGCGGCTAATATATGGACATTTTTTGTGGGGGGGGGGCGGCGCTAACGAGCTTCAAGGCGCTAAAACGGTTATCTTCGTCACATCGGACCGATGAAATGACCGAGAAATTCTGAGTCCGTTCAACTTCGACACCGAAGAAGACGACTTTGATGGTTTTAGTGCGCAGGAGGAAGAACGAGATAGCGATCGGCTAGCCGGTGCGGCTTATATTGATGTGCGCTCAATAGTCCAGAAATTACGGTACATTCATTTCATCTTTTTTTTTTTTTTTTTAATTTGTTTTGTTCCGGGGGGGTTGGAGGCTAAGTGCGATCAGAAGGGTAGTGCTTGGTGAAGAGGTATGTTCTCAGCTCATGGCGGAAGATGGGTAGCGACCCCGCTGCTCTGAACTTTTTCGGGAGTTTGGAATGGGTGGAGAAAAGTGTCAGGGGTACGAAGTGATAGAAGACTATCAGCCAGAATGAAAGGAAAGGTGTACAAGACAGTGGTGAGACCAGTGACATGTATGCTCGAGAAAAAGGGACAATGACCAAAAGACAGGAGGCAGAACTAGAGGTTGCAGAGGTGAAGATGTTGAGGTTCTCTTTGGGAGTGACCAGGATGGAGAGGATCAGGAATGAGTCTATCAGAGGAACAGCACATGTTAGATGTTTTGGAGAGAAGGTCAGAGAAGCCAGACTGAGATGGTTGTGTCATGTACAGAGGAGGGATAGAGAATATATTAGTAGACGGATGCTGGAATTGGAGCTGCCAGGCAAGAGGTCTGGAGGAAGACCAAAGACAAGATTTATGGACGTAGTGAGAGAAGATATGAAGGTAGTTGGTGTGAGAGAGGAGGATCCAGAGAATAGGGTTAGATGGAGAAAGTTGACTCGCTGTGGCGACACCTGACGGGAAAAGCCGAAAGAAGAAGAAGAAGTTCCACCACTGAGGAGCCGAGACCGGTTGGATCGGCAGCCGGGGGCTCGGAGTGATGGGGTGGACGGTCGCCCAGAGGTGGCAGATCAGAGGGACGGTAAGGGACATGTAGCTCTACCATACCCTGGAGATAAGACCGGGCTGTCGCATTCACCACCTGGTAGTCGAGCACCAGGGTCTTGGACTTGATGCGGGAGGCTACCGGGAGCTTGCGTCGGGCCATAAGAAGGGGAGTGTATGGAAGAATTTGGGACGGTTGAACACCAGGCGGGCTGCCGCTTTCTGAAGAAGCTCCAGAAGCCTGATGGTCACCGCTGGGGCACCGGCAAGGAGGGAGTTGCGGTAGTCCAGACGAGAGATGACTAGCGCCTGGATGAGTATCTGCGCTGTATCCTCCGCGAGGAATCTGTGGATCTTCTTGATGATGTAGAGGAGGAATCTGCAGGAACATGCAACCGCTGCGACGTTTGCCGAGAACGACAGTTGGTTGTCTTGGACGGCACCCAGGTTTCTCACAGTTGTGGTCGGCCTTACCGAGGTGTTGTCGATGGTGACGGCCAGGTCTCTGCGGTGAAAGTTTCCCGGTGGAAGTGAACCCAAATTCACCTCGAGCTCACCGTCTTTTCTTTTTTCTTTTGTGCATCTGCGTCACTGTCACTCACTCGTCTTGCTGCGATTCCAAACAGCCGCTGTCGCGCAGCGCTAACGCTAACATTGACCTCTACGTCATCGCGCCAAAGACGTGACACTCAACGATTTCTCACGGCACACCGGTTGAAAATCACCGCTCCAAAAATGAAATAATCTCCTGTTTGAGCTCCAAAGTTCATTGACCGGCGGGCAGGAAGTGGCCCGCGGGCCGAGGTTTGCTCGCTCCTTCTCCAGAACCTGATTTTGTTTTGATAAGGGGAAGTTTTGGGGGCAAGAAGAGATAATAAAAGGCTCTGAATGAACCCACTGGAGAGTGTCTTTATCTCGTTTCACGAAACATGAAAAACAATGCGTCGGTCGAGCGACGGAAATTCGTCGATGCTGAAGGGCACAAGTGATTCAGCCAGCCTGAAGGAGAAGAACCAAGTGCATGCACATGCATGAACACACACACTAACACACCCAGAACCACACATTCATTGTTTCATCTATTAATCTTTGCGGTCTTGCTTTCAACTTCTGGCGCAGTCACAGATTTTCATTGCCTTTCGCTCTTCCGCTTCTCCTTAAAGAACTACAGCTATTAATAGTAGAAGATCGTGGAACATCTCGCATTCTGAGGACTTGTATCATGCCGGATCCGGGTCCTGGGATCAGCTTTTAGGACTCCGACACAACGGCGTAACTAGCAAGAGACACGAAATCCCCAAGGACCTGAGGGGAAAAGAAGAGGCTAAGGAAGAGGAGATATCCACTGAGTGTTCCTTGAGAATTCGATCATGTGTTTCACATCGAGGATTCGACCGTGAATCTAGCGGGCTTTCAGTTGGTGCGAGGGGACGGGAGTTGCAGCTACAGCGGTAAGAAAAAGGGAAGTGGAGTCACTGTTTACATTAACAACAAGCAGTGCGACCCTGGAACCGTTACGGTGAAATAGCGACACGGACATCGAACTGTTAGCGGTTACTGTTAGCATCCATATTTCTTTCCCAGAGAGTTTTCCCAGGCCATCGTTGTTGTTGTTTACATTCCTCTCATGGCTGATGTGATACAACGGACTCTGCAGCCCATTCCCCATGTAGCGATCACTGGAGACTTCAACCAGATTGGTATGCTTATGCTAATGCTAACGATATGCTAATTAGCATAACGACCCCCCCCCGCTTACACCTCTCCCATTGGTGAAGGAGCCCACATAACCTGGACCTGCCAAAAACCCTGGCAGTTACATTTGGAAACTTTCCATGGGTCACTAGAACTGAAGAAGCCTCTCAGGTGACGGGTGAAACATCTTCAAGTGAAGAAATTCAAGTCCAGTTGCCAAAACAAGGAGAGAACCAACCCTTCACAATTTTAACTGCTTTGTAGTCTTTAAGACCAGAGGGGATAAAACCCTTGATCTGCTGTATGCTAACATCCAAGAAGCATACAGCTCCATAGCTCCCCCTGCCTGGCCAGGACAGATCACAACCTGGTCCACCTGAAGCCTCTCTATATTCCTGCTGTCCAGAAGCAACCTGTGACCACCAGATTGGTACGAATGTGGTCACAGGAGGCTGAGGAGGCCCAACAGAGCTGCTTTGGGGTGACATTTTCCACGATGCACATGGAGAGGACATAGATGGACTTACAGATTGCATAACTGACTACATTAACTTCTGTAAAGATAGTGTACTCCCCACAGAAAAACATTTGTTGCTTCCCCAACGATAAACCATGCGTGACAAAGGACATAAAGGCAAAACTGAACAGGAAAAATTTGGCATTTGGGAAAAGTGACAAAAAGATGGTGCTAATCGAACTGCAGGAACAGATTGCTGTGTGTAAGGAATCGTGCAGGAGGTGCTGGAAGAGCAAACTCCAACAAAATAACATGAGGGAGGTGTGGAGTGGTCTAGGAACCATCAGTGGCCATGAAAAAAGAGGGGCCAGGGAATGGAAGGAGACCTACAGGAGGTCAGTCACCTTCATCCAGGAAAGCCTGCAAGAGCCGACAGCCTCGTCCCTTGAGTGCTCAGAGGAGGTGCTACACAACTGTGTGGTGTTTTTCAGTATTTATTCACCCTGGTCAGGTGGGTGGATGCTCCACCAGTGGCCTGGATTGCTGACCACCTCACAGGCCTCCCACTGTATTTGAGGCTGCAGAAGATCGTGTCTGAAACCATCATGAGCAGCAAGATGGCACCACAGGGGACAGTCCTTGCTCCTTTCCTGTTCACACTCCACATCTTTGACTTCAGCTTCTGCTCATGATCCTGCCATCTGCAGAAGTTCTGACACGGCTCCGCCACCGTGGGCTGTATCCCTGGAGGCCAGGAGGCTGAGTACAAGAGTGTGGTGGACAGGTTTGTGGAGCGATCTGGACTAAACCACCTTCAACTCAACGTAACAAAGACGAAAGAGCCGGTGGTGGACTTTAGGAAACGGAGGACCGGTCCAAACCCCATGTCCATCAATGGGATTGATGTGGACATGATGGGTAAGTGCAAGTACCTGGGTGTCCATAGAGACAATAAACTAGACTGGATTAAAAACACAGATACTGTGTTTACAAGAAAGGTCAGACCCACCTGCTCTTTCTCAGAGACTCGGGACTTTCAACGTCTGCAGAGCAATGCTGATGTTTTCTCACACGGTGGTGTCCGGCGTCATCTTCTACTCTGTAGTGTGCTGGGCCGGTAGCCTGAAGGCAGCCGATGCTTACTGTCAATAAGCTCATCAGGAAGGCTGCTGTCTTCCTGGGAGTGAATTGCACTTGTTTGTTGGAGGTGTCTGAGAGGAGAATGCTGAAGAAGCTGTTCGGTATCAGGGACAACGCCTTTCACCCCTTGCATGCTATACTGAAGTCTTACCAAAGCACCTTCAGCCATAGACTGAGACCACAGAGGAGCACCACAGAACGCCACAGAAGGTCTTTCTTACCCATGGCCATCAAACTTTATCACTCCTTCCCTTTCTGCAAGAAGGAAACCTGACAGAAATAACATCAATATCATGTATCAAGTGAATGAATGTAATGTTGGAGCCTTCCAGCAAAAATAATTTCCTTCTAGATTAATTAATTTCTATTCCATTCTGTTCTATTCTATTCTATGTGTTCGTGCTCATCTGGTTATTGAGCATTGGTTACGGGCCATGCCCCGAGGCCAGGGTGCCGCCTGAGTCACCGCTGAACCTGCACTCAGAGTCACAGGGTCACCCGCTGTCATTGGAGAAGAGGCGGAGTTTGCCCTGGAGCAGCCACATAGCTACATATGGAGACATGCAATTATTGCCTTCTCCTTCATACGTCTCATAGAGACATACAACTACTGCCCCTATCCTTCACAAGTCACATAAAGGCATACAACTATTGCCCCTCTCCTTCACAAGTCACATAAAGGCATACAACTATTGCCCCTCTCCTTACAAGCCACATAGAGGCATACAACTATTGTCCCTCTCCTTACAAGCCACATAGAGGCATACAACTATTGCCCCTCTCCTTCACAAGTCACATAGAGGCATACAACTATTTTCCCTCTCATTTAAGTATTCACCCATTGACGCTCACATTGGAAGAGATCAGATTCAGGCACCGTGTCTGTTCAGTTTCCCTCCACAGAACCTGAGTCAGAGTTTATTTGATTATTATCATTAAAGTAAGCATAACAATAAAGATAAGTCTCAACAGGGCATAAACTGCGGCCGTCACCTGTCAATCACAGAGGTTTCGGGGAATCGAATGTACATATTTTGAGAAGATCCTTAAAAAACCGCAGCTGACTATGCGCACTTAAAATGCCTCCACGCCCTTGCTTCCTTTGAAAGCTGACAATCCTTTCATTCCAACCGTTCACATCTTCAACGAAAGGCTGCGGCGGTTACTTTAGATGGTAAGATTATCAAGCTGCATTGTAACCATTTGTAACGCTCCGTTTCTTTCAGTATCAACTATCACTAGACAGTTAATACACCGTAATAACATGGATACAGTAGAACATCGGCTCACGAATTTTATTAGTTCTTTGACTCCGTTAGCAAATTTAATCAATTAAAATCAATGTAAAACCCATTCATCCGTTCTCCAGACCCAAAATAGGGACTGCTTCCTTTTGAAACTTTTTATGGATTTATTTATGGCAAGAATACCGAAAGGAATCAAAGATAACCTTAATTATTCCTGTCTTTCTGGTGTTCTGTCTCTTCTTGCCAGCACTTGTACCTCGTTGATGCTAACGCTATCTCCACCTAGCTGTCTTTAATTCATTCAAGCTAACAGTCACTTTTCTACTTCTTCCAAAACTTGAGACATGTGCTTCGCTAACGTGGTCGCCCCTTTAGCCACGAAAGATGGTTTATTTAGCTATGTCATAGCGCTTGGCAACCCTACAACACCTTTAGCGATTATTTCCTTCTTCCTTCAGGTCGACTATAATCCTTAACTTCTTCTTAACACCACTGACACAAGCACTTTGGAATTTTTTCAGAGCCATAATGAGGGCAAGCGTACATAAAAAATATTTTAAAAGTAGAACACAACGATAAATGATGCAAACAACGCGACCACGCACATCTGCCGCTACGCTACATTGCGACGTTACATTCGAAAACTCCGTATTTGTTCGCGATTAGGGGCGTCATTAGGGGCTCTCACTGAGGATCATGACCTTTTGGTCATATGACCAAATGAAAACGGAGTTGACCTTCACCTTTGACCTCGAAGGTCAACTCCGTTTTATTTTCCAAGGCTAACCTCGCTAACCGGCCCGCAACTTTTGGCTGCCTGTCAGCGCAATGCTAACACAAACTAAGCCCAGAGCAAACAAGCAAATCCTTTCCTCTCAAACGCTCCGACTGTTTTCTTTGTTTCTCATCAGGAACAGAAAACCGTTAAATAACTTTGTTTGGCACGGGGTAATATATTTTTATAGCCATGTATTTAAGCTACTAATGACACCTCGGAAGTTGGCTGTGCTGTCGAAAACGGGTGTGTGTGCGCGTCTGTGTCGAAACCGAAAGCTTCATGTTGAGACAACAGTCTTCTGCGTTTGCGTTTTGTTTTGTTTTTTTACAATATACTGGCCCCTGAGGCGCTAACAAATGTGACTATCTAGCAAACATCCAGTTGTATTCGCATTAGCGCGGCGCGCTAATGCACAGGCGAAGAAAGTAGCAAATCCCGAAAAAAAAAAAGGCGTGTGTTCGCCAATGTGCCAAACATTTATTTAAAAGAAAAAGAGCAGATTAATCAAATCAACATCTCTAAATACATAGTGCAAAATAATAATAATAACAAAAATAATAACAACAATCATCAGAGGTCTATGAACTGATGGTTCATTTAATTGCATTTCTGACTAGCTCACACACACAATCAAGTCTCAGACACTCACCTGAGGATATCAGCCAGCGATGGCTTCATTGTAAGTGCACACACACACACACACACACACCCATTCATTCCCTGCACCATTTCAACATGGTCTTTCCTAAATTAAGAGTAGTCCAACCTGGCCGCTTTCATCGCTTACAACTCCGGGATAATCCGGGCTTAACTGTTCGACGGGCGTCTAGTGGCCATTTTCGTCACCAGGAGCAACAACAATAACAGGCACATTCAATTAAAACGTCTTCATTGTTCACTTCTTTTCAAACCCTTTGCCCCCACCCTGTGGTT
Organism: Fistularia commersonii; assembly: GCF_037954325.1. Lineage (NCBI taxonomy): Eukaryota > Metazoa > Chordata > Actinopteri > Syngnathiformes > Fistulariidae > Fistularia > Fistularia commersonii. The sequence continues at coordinate 2,323,177 of NC_141302.1, read as the reverse complement.
TCCCCTCACTTCGGAATGTGCCGCGCCTCTAATTTCATCGTAGCGACGACAGACCCAGCGCCGCCATGGCGATCAGGATGGCTGGAGAAAGGGACAGAAGACGACGGGGGGGTTAAATGAATAACGGCTTGTTCAATTGTCATCCTGGCATCACATGGCGGAACCAGAAAATAAAAGTGGGGGCGATGGCTTACCCAGGGTTGTTGCCCGATGTGAAGAGATGGATGGAGCCGCCGAGGTTGTTGGCGGCAGGGTACTCAGGGTTGTCTGCATCGTGACAATTGTTTCCTCAGTGACATTCTCATCTGATACCGGGGGGGTACCTTCCTCTGGAGTCGGGGTACCTTCCTCTGGAGTCGGGGTACCTTCCTCTGGAGTAACAAAAATGTCGTTTGTGACCATTTCAGTCATCTCTGACATTAGCCCCGTGAAGTCGGTCGAAGGCGATGTCTGGGCAACGATGCCAACACACATCCAGGTCATCAAGAGAAAGAACGTGATCAGGACTGGGGTTCCAGCTGTAACATCTGCAGGGTGAAGGTAGGGGAGAGAAGAGGAACAGGAATGTCAGGCTCAGTAATGTCAGGCAGAACATCAGAACCAGCCAACACCCTTGGCGAGAACCAGCAAGAAGGCTGAACCATTAAAGGGTGTGTGTGTGTGTGTGTGATATGTTACCACACACCTCCCCTTTATTGTGTTATTAGCATTTTACAAATTATCGGAGTTTGGCCGGGCAGATAAATTAGAAAAAGAAAAAAAAAAATCGTGATTGTCTTTAAATCCATTTTTCTGTAAATGATTTAAGAGAAAATCAACTATATTGATCCCCATCGGGGAAATTCTTTTGTCACAGCAGCGTGACAGTTATAGTATCAATAAATACGAATATAAATAAAAGATTTATTCTTCAAATTAAATTCAACATAAAAGATTACACTCGGTCTTGGACTTGAATCGTTAATCTTCAAGGTCATAACCTTAACAGTAGCACAGTAAATGACTCGAGTATAACAAAGAAAATAAAGAAAAAAAGCCTTATATGTGAGATGAAAATCCAAAAAACCAACAGGTTCAAGCATAAATAGCGTCCGTTCACCCTACCTTTGAATCCGCCCATCTTTCTTTCAACTTGTCGTTCCTCTGCAGGCTTCTGAAGGCTTCTGAGCAGGTCCTTCTGTGCATGTCTGAATATCAAGCAGTGGTAAAAGGGAGAGGTGGGAGGTGGGAGGAGCCAGGTGATGAAGGGATGAGGAATGAGTGAAAAAAAACCAACAGCTCTGACGTCACGGCAGGTGGTTTTCTGAAGGGATGTTGTGCACATTTTGGGCCTCGGTTTGGGCACATCGACTTCCCGGAGCCCCGAGACTGATAGGAAGCCCACTTTTTCTTCCAGGATGCTTCCACCGCCAGTTGCAAACTGTTTTTTTTTTTTTTTTAAATGAATCAATCTGAAAAGTGACAGGAGCTCTGATTTTTTTTGGGTTTTTTTTTTAACTAGCATCTCTATTAGCTTGATCGGGAACGTCAGACGCCTTGGCCCACCCAGATACCGCTCGCCGCTACTGGCCCCGTTCCGTTGGCTACGAACGGATATCTTGACAAACAGCGAAGCAGCCAAACCGGTCGGGAAATCAGACGGGGGAACCGGTTTGTCAGTGTTGCCGCGCGACAATTTACCCATTGTCTTGTTGTGTTTCCAAACAATTTCCCCTGACTAGAAACCAGCGTAGCTGCACAGAGGATGCAACATGCAGGTGAATCTCAGATCCCGATCAAAAACAAAGCAACATCATTCAGAGCTTGATTTCGCTGTGTTGATGAAGTTGCCACGTCGACGGCCTCCTCGTCCTCGGAGGAGGACGCGGCAGAAGGTCGCACTCACCGATGGTCGCCAGAGCCAGGACGCGATGTTAGCACAACAGTTGTCGTCGGCTTATTTACAGGGATCTCCATGGATCACGGTGTTTGCAGACCACATTGTGATCTGCAGTGAGTGCAGGGAACAGGTTGAGGAACATCTAGAGAGGTGGAGGTATGCTCTGGAAAGAAGAGGAATGAAGGTTAGTTCCAGCAAGACAGAATATATGTGGGTGAGTGAAAGGAACCCAGGTGGAACGGTGAGGCTACAGGGAGTGGAGATCAAGAAGTTTGAGGATTTCAAGTACTTAGGGTCAACAGTCCAGAGCGTAGGAGAGTGTGGAAAAGAGGTGAAGAGACGGGTCCAAGCAGGTTGGAATGGGTGGAGAAAAGTGTCTGGGGGTACGAAGGGTTAAAAGACTTTCAGCCAGAATGAAGGGAAAGGTGGACAAGACAGTGGTGAGACCAGTGACATGTATGCTCTAGAAAAAGGGACAATGACCAAAAGACAGGAGGCAGAACTAGAGGTTGCAGAGATGAAGATGTTGAGGTTCTCTTTGGGAGTGACCAGGATGGAGAGGATCAGGAATGAGTCTTTCAGAGGACCAGCACATGTTAGATGTTTTGGAGAGAAGGTCAGAGAAGCCAGACTGAGATGGTTGGGTCATGTACAGAGGAAGGATAGTGAGTATATTGGCAGACGGATGCTGGCATTGGACCGAAGAGAAGATTCATGGAGATATAATAGAAAAGTACAGAGAAGGCCAGAGGGAGTTGCATTGCGTTTTCGTAGACCTAGAAAAAGCATATGACAGGGTGCCAAGAGAGGAGCTCTGGTATTGTATGAGGAAGTCTGGAGTGGCAGAGAAGTATGTTAGACTGGTGCAGGACATGTATGCTAGCTGTGAGACACTGGTACGGTGTGCTGTAGGGGTAACAGAGAAGTTCAAGGTGGAGGTGGGACTCCATCAGGGATCAGCTCTGAGCCCCTTCTTGTTCGCAATGGTGATGGATAGGCTGACAGATGAGGTTAGACAGGAATCCCCATGGACCATGATGTTTGCAGATGACATTGTGATCTGTAGTGAGAGCAGACAACAGGTAGAGGAAAATCTAGAGAGGTGGAGGTATGCTCTGGAAAGGAGAGGAATGAAAGTTAGTCGCAGCAAGACAGAATATATGTGTGTGAACGAGAGGAACTTGGGTGGAACGGTGAGGCTACGGGAGTGGAGATCAAGAAGCTGGAGGATTTCAGGTACTTAGGGTCAACAGTCCAGAGCAACGGACAGTGCGGAAAAGAGGTGAAGAGACGGGTCCAAGCAGGTTGGAATGGGTGGAGAAAAGTGTCAGTGGTACTATGTGATAGAAGACTATCGGCCAGAATAAAAGGAAAGGTGTACAAGACAGTGGTGAGACCAGCGATGATGTTTGGACTAGAAACTGTTCCAATGACCAAAAGACAGGAGACAGAACTAGAGGTTGCAGAAATGAAGATGTTGAGGTTCTCAACATCTCTTATGTTTTCAAGCCGTTCTCATGTCCCTTTGGTCCGTGCACGTGCGGGAAACCGTGCGCCCTCCCCCTCCGGGCATCCGACACGATTGGCACCCGAGCCCACGGGGCGCTAATCTTGCTAACAGCAAGTCCGACCCGAACATGAGAATGTTTGGTAACCCACTTTGCACGAACGCAAAACCTCACCTCGTCGGCGCCAACGGGACCGGCCAGACATGACGGCCCGTTTGCTGTAACCGTGGCAACCAAGGTACTTGGTACATCCCCCCCCCCACACACATTCATGTCAATCTACAGAGATCAACTAAAACGGTTCTGAAACAAAGATCCTATTTTTGTTGTAATAGATATGATCGTTCTGCCACCTTGTTTATAAAAAAGCATCCAGGAAGCTTCCTGTCACTCACACCTGGACTCGAAGGTTTCCAGTTGCAACGCCCTTAATTCTCGGCACACAAGCCAAGTTTTTTTTAGAAGCTGCGCTTGTCAACAATTAATCTCAGAACCACTAAAAACAAGCAAGATGACTTTTTTATATCGAATAAAACGTACAATAAACGCACAATGATACTCGATCTGCGTGTTTTGTTTATTTAAACAGCAACTTGGGAAAAACCCATTATCAGTTTCTGCCACATGACACCGATGCTCACAACATTTCAGCCATCGCTATGGACACGCTGCTAATTATTTATACACGACAAGGACGATGATGAATTTATTTATAAAGCGCTTTCCATCAAAGTGCTGTGCGAACAAAAAAGAAATAAGCCCGGGACACAAAGAAATTAAAAATTCATTCCTTCATTTATCCGAAGCCGGGGTCACGGGTGGGTTGGGGGGGTAAAAGTTTAAAAAAAAAAAAAAAAAAAAAATCCGCTCCAAAAAATAAAGAATTTATTTAACATCGAGTACAGAAATGCTCACATGACGTTTCGAGCAAATATAATCAGACGCTTCCCAGAAATACGTGCCGGCAAACACGTTATTCTGGCACCATTTTTAATTGGAACGATCATGTGATGTTTTTTTTTGTGCCTCTTGTTTAATTCTTTGTGTCGTTTTAACATTTTAACATCGAGAACAGATACTTATCACGATCTACATCCTTCAATTTTCTCAAAAATCGGCCTTGTGCCTTATAACTCCTGTTGATACGACCCATTCTATGTGGTACACTGCGCTCAAACGTCTATCAAAATGTTTTGGTTAGCGACCAAGCCGCTTGATTGGACCTTGGTCAGATGACTAGTTATGTGATGACTACTTCAGGTGTCCACTATCCAATCAGAGAACAGTAGTATGCTCACCTCGTGGCAGAATATTACTGTACATTTGTGTGCATGAGGACCCCCAAAACTGTCAAGAGACATGCTTACGAAGCGCAATTCAAACTCAAGGATGTCGGACACGCAGTAGATGAAGGGAACAGAACAGCCGTCAAAGAACTCAACATGAATGGAGGAAGTCATACATGGTCCGTAATATACGGTATGTACGAATATGGAACTTAACGTTCTTGATGGGAAGGTTTGAGCATACGATATAGAATATCGATGGCATACAAGGGAGGAAGAGCTAGACAGACAGAACAGACAAAACCTAGCAAGAACAACCCAAATTTTGGGGGTGGAGCTTATACCAGCTGTCATTGGGCGAAAGCAGGGGTTCACCCTGAACCGGTCGCTAGGCTACCACATGTATGTAGAGACATACAACCGTTCACGGGTCTGAGCAGGTCAGGGTCTCTACTGAACCGCCTGCATGGTTTTGGACTGTGGGAGGAACCTTGGAGAACATGGAGACTCCACAAAGAAAGGCCCTCTGTCTGGACCAACCAGAAGGCAGGAGGCGGGCCGATACTGGAGTCATGTGTTGTTTACTTTTGTTTGCATTCTGAACAATCTACAGGCGATGCGGATGAAAAGGAAATATTCCAAATTTATGGGTTAGGACTTCCGCGTCATGAATGGAAAGGGCAGATATGATCATGGGGATGTTTCTACAGTCTACAACTCCGGTGACGTCTTTGAGAAGATAGCCAAAGATAGCATCCTTTCAATGAAAACAATGAGATCCTTCGTTATCTAATGATCACTGTGCCGGCGCAGTAATTATCATCTGTCTTGGTCGAGACCAGGTGCATCATGAGCGTCCACGTGAAGTGACAATCTGGCCCGGTGGTTCCGCGTATCACGAAAAACAGCAGCGGATCAGGAAGGCAACCCCAGGCCTCACAGCAAAGGGCCTCTGAGGAGGGAAGGGCATTTAGCACAACACTGCTATCTTATCTGAGATGCTAAAGGCGTCGGTAGCCTATCGGTCGCCTCCTCTTCGACGTCCGTCTCGAAGGGGTGGTTTGCTCTAAAGGCCCTCTGGAAGGCTCAAAGGGCTAATTTGTTGAAAGATACCAAAGAAGTTGATTTTGGGACTACTCTCCCAAAAAGCTTTGTCTGGGAGCCATGGTTTGGGACTCGTCAGCGAGTCTTTAACAACCCAGGTCTGGGCCGTTTATTCACCTCCTCTAATTTTTCCTTCACGAGGCCAAGAAGTGACGTGAATGCAACGATGACGTCTGAGCCCCAAAGCGCTGTGACACCGGCTGGGGCGCATATTTGGAGACAAGAAGCAGATAGCCCGAGGGAGGCATCAGGAGAAAGGCAACACTGGTTACCACAGCTGAGCTTTTGTTTCTTTATCAGGTGAAATGAACCGAAGAGTCCGATATTCTCATTAATACTGCGGTAAATAGTGCTGAGGTACTCAGTATTTTTTACAGTTACTTCAGAAAAAAAAAGAAGGGCACAACGTTCACTTTAACATGCAGTGCATATGTTGCAGAATTTTGCTTTTTATACATGTGGAAGAAGCCATCGCTGAATAAAACTAATAATCAAACTAATTAAAAAAAGCTTATTTAACACTTTTTGTACAGTTGTTGAGGATAAAACTGACATTGCCAATAACTCATGGTCTCTGCGGCGACAGTCACTTTTGCCCCCAATTCAAATGAGACAAGAAAAAAAATCTCGTAAACACAATGACAAGATGTGGCAAAGCTGGATGGGGAGGCAAAGACAAAAGCACGGGTCAGAGATGCCGAGGTAGAACCAGTGGCCGTGATTGGCCTCACCCTTAACCTTCTTGCACTACGTAGTCCACGTTCTAAGGGACAGAACCCTGTGACTCTCAGAGGCAACAGAAAATTAGTGGTCGCTAGAATTTTCTACTATTGGGCTGAGACCCCGACACTCTGGGAGGGCCCGGAAATCTTGTAGCTACCAAAATTGGCCCTCGCTAGAATGGTAACCACCAGAGGGAAAGGCACAGAACTGGACAAAGGCAGCAATAAATGCTAGGCCATTGTTATATCATAATTTGCTGGGATCTCGGAAAACAAATCTTGGTACATTTCAAACCCCACAACTGCTGTGCAGGAGTTTGATGAGCTCTGGCAAAGAGGGGTCAGGAGGTCAGGACTCGGAGGTCCACCAACACCTGAAGGACAGTGGCTACCCTTGGGTAGGACAGCAAAACCCAGAGTCTGGCTAGAGAAGACACATGGTTTGGGGAAAGCCACCTTTATCAAATTGGAGAGACCGTCGCTGAGCAGAGGAGGGAGCTTTAAGCACTATCTTGCACCTGCATACAAGTCAGTGCTGCATACCGACAGATCCACCTGTACTCCCACACCTACAACTCCTGCATCTCCTGTTCGAGACTCTGCCCCGGCGAACTTACAAACCTGTTTTGTCGGCAACCTAAGCCAGCGCTCCCACCAGCAACCCTAACAGATATATAGGGGAGATATTTGACTTTCTTTTCGGAGAAATTGGGGCTTTTTTTTTTTTAGTTAAAAATGAATAAATATCAAGTCATGAGATCTTCGTGACATCACAAACCACCAGAGCCAAGAAGTCCATTCCCAGACCAACATGACAAACACATTCCCACAGTACTGTTGCGATACCTGCCTCAATGACTCACTCCCATTATTCTAAAACGGTTCGACAAGCTGGTCTCGGCACAGCTTTAGGACTCCCTCGTACCCACACTGCAGCGCTGCACTCTGTGCTCCCACAATCACGGCTCGTATGCACCAATGCTGTGCATTAAACTCCCCCATCTCTTGTCCACTAGCACTGCACAGAATTTGAAGCGGTTGTATCAGCTTACGGCACAGCAGCACCACTGCTCTGGACTGCAAATCGGAGGTACGGGTGTGGCAATGACTGAAGAACCCGTTCTATCCAGCTGCCAAGAGTTAATAACTGTGTTCGAATTTATTTAACTGTGTATGTACAACCTGCACCAGCATTTTGTGAGTTTGCGCACTTTCAATCTACACTTTCCCAGTGTGCACAACGGTTTACATTTGCACATCAGGCTATTCCAGAGTTACATTTCTGTGTACGGTTTACATCTGGCTGCAACAGTATGTTTACTATTTATTACTGCCAATTTCACTTCGCTGCAGTTGGCAAAATAAGAGTTTCATTGCACTGGGAAACACATTCATGTACGATTTAACATCCGATCGAACTGGTGACAGGTGGAAGGAATGATGTTGAGACCAAAATAGGACTCCTGACCTTTGGGGTCAACCAGGTCTGGTATACAAACCTCCTCCGGCAGAGGGGGCGGGGCTTAGCCCGATGGAAGGGAGGCGATTCCCGGCCTGGGACTGACCTCAGGGTCACCCTCTTCAGTCTGCTGTCATGGCAACCAGTATCACCTCAATGGCTGGGTCAATGAGTGGCCTATCACTTTAGCCCGATGGCTAGCACCCGTTAAGCTACCCGTAGGATGTAACCAGGCCCGAATGAACCACCGTTTGTCAACTGATGTTTTGTTTATCTACACTTTAACTTCCCTCCCAAGCCCACCTGATGTATTTTCCCTTCGAGAGACTCCGCATCACCTCCTCGTCCTTCGCTGAACTCTTCCTAGAAGGAAGTTGGAGACCTTACATAAGGAGCTTTCAAGTGACAACAGTCATGTTAGCACTGTTTACCACATCTGTTAGCTTAGATGGATCAGAACAGGCCTTGCAGTCATGCTATGCATCGGAAGTTATCTTACTCATTCGGAAAATGTGCGTAAAGTGCTGCAGGGCGTCGCGGCGGCCTGGGCTCGGCCTGCAGTGTCGAGAAAAAAAAAAAAATGCTGAGTTCTGGTTTGACGTCAACTACAGGACGGAGCGGATTCTTTGTTTGTGACAGTTGCTTCTCGCTCACAAGTCAACATTTTATCAGTTTCTCGGCGATTTCCAGTAGCTACCTAAGTGACTTTTTTTTCCTTCTTTAAATCTATTGAATGAAAAATAAAAACAGTCAGTCAGATGATATCTAAGCTTCTCAGGGAGGATTAGCTTAAGTTAGCAAAACATCACTTTTTCTCATTTTCCCCCCTAAAAAAGCAAAATAAAAAAAAAAAAGGAAAAATATATCAAAGAAAAAAGGGGAAAAAAAAACAATATAAAAAAAGAATAAAGGGGAAAATGTAAGAAAAAAACATCCAGAATGTACAAAAAAAAAAAAGAGAAAATAATACACATAAAAACACGTGAAAATGAAGAAAATTTGCATATCATGTGGGGGCAAAAAATAGCTCCATAAATTCTTCATTCATTCTCTAAATGTTTTAAATTTGCTCGGGGTCGGGGGAGGAGCAGTCATTGGACGACAGAAACGAAAGCCTGTCAATCAAAGGGTCCATTAATTCATTCCTTCTACGATTTAAATTATATTGCGAAACTCACGCTTTGTTTTTGGACTTGGAATAAATAATAAATCCGACTGACGCATCAGGTGAGCCTTTCTCTGAAATCACATGATGATGACTCCTCTTTTTTTTTTTTGTTCTTTTCCTTCTGAGAAAAATTGCAGGAATTTGCCAGAAAGTGAAAACAAAGCTTTCCCAGCAGGTCGGAAACATTTCCTTGATGCCGGCTCATATTTATCTCCATTTAATTTTTTTCTTCCGCTTCATGCTTTGATTTTCTGATTAAATTCTGTTTTAATAAGAAATAGTTAAATTTTTTTCTGTGTTTTTCTCTGCATTGATCCCAGAAAGATTTTTTTTACCTACATTTAAAAACTCAGCCTATTTTATTGCCAATATCCATGTTAACTTGTGATTTTTTTTTTTAAATCCAGAAAATGAGACACGGGAGTTGAGTTTGTCTCCCCCTAGTGGCCAAAATGGTGAACTGTCTCAAAGCAGCACAGCTAGCAGGAACTTTGCTAACATTGTGACTTTTATTAAAACCTGATAAAAAGCTTATTTAAAAAGGTAATATTACAAATTATCTATAAATATATTCCTACAAAAAGTGAAGTACAAGATGGCCCGGCCTGTGGTGCAAATACTTCTTTCACGTTCATACTACTCGTGGAGATCTACTCCTCCAGCTCAATGAGCTTCTTCAGGTCAGACTTCAGCAGCTCTTCATCCTCCTCCTCCTCCTCCTCCACCTCGATGCCGTCCATGGTCCTCTGCAGCTGCTCCTTGATGCGGTTGAGCTCCAGCAGCCCGTCCTGGAGCTCCTTGCAGACGTCCCGGATCTTGGCGGCGAAGTCCGTCTTGGCGCCCTTCTTCAGCTCCATGGAGTCCTTGGCCAGGAAGAAGACGTCCAGTGCCAGGAAGAGGCCCGACATGACGCCGGTGGTGACGCTCATCACCTGAGCCGCCTTGGCGGCGCCGCCCGCCACGCCCAGAATCTGCACCGTGTTGATGAGGCTCTCGGTGTTGATGACCAGGGCTTTGCCGGCGCGGCCGCCCTCCTTCATCACGTGCTTGACGTTCTGGTTTAGGTGCTTCTTGGAGATGCTTTCGGCGTACTGCTCGAAGTTCCAGTCCTCCAAGGTCTCCATCCCCTCCTGTCGTGGAGTTAAAACAATAAAATAAAAGCACCGACACAAATCATGCCTGCACCTCCACCCGATCCTTGACGTCATTCAATCAAATCCAGAAAGCGTTGCTTTTCTCTGACTAACTTGTTATTACCGTGGCATTACAAACATTTAAGAGCTGTAATGATCAACAACCGGCTCACGTCAATCAACTAAATGACAAAGAAAAACACGCCATACCAGACGGGCGCATGTACACAACTTGCCCGGCCACCACAAAAAAAAAAAAAAAAAAATTAAATCCAGTCAGACCAGGAAAGACCAGGGTGAACTTACGTGACATCCAAATGTATGTCAGGTTTCCTCACCTGCAGGAACTCCAGGCAGTCCTTGATGTCCTTCATCTCCGCCTCGTAGTCCTGGATCATTTTCTCCACCTTCTTGCGGTCGGTCTTGGAGTGCACCGTGTCGGTGATGTTGGCCGAGGCCGAGGCGACGCCGCCCGCCGTCGCCACGCCGATGCCGACCGCCGTCACGATGAGGGAGGTCCCGGCGGTGAACGGCGCCAGGACCAGGCCGGTGATGGTGGTGATGGAGCCGGCCACGCTGGCCACCCCGCCGCCGACGCTCGCCGTCACCGTCTTCTTGTGGAAGCTGTCGGCCGAGTCGGCGAGGGCCAGCAACTCCAGGATGCGCTGCTGCAGCGAGGCGCCGCGCTGGTTGAAGAAGCGGACAAAGAGGCGGGCCGCCATGAAGACCCGGTCCGCGGCTTGTTCCACCATGCTGAGGCAGGGAGCAAGAAGAGGGGGGTTAACAGGACGACCGCAGTTTGTCGGTGTGGACTTCTGTGGTTCCGAGGCCGTGGAGTGCAGAACAGGAGTGCCCAAAAGTACTGTCCTCTTCACCTCCGACCAGTTCTTGCCACCTCCAGAAGTTCTCAGATGACTTCCATCGTTGGATGCGTCAGTGACGACAAGGAGTACAGGGATCTGATTGCGAGTTTTGATGAGTGGAGGAAGTCCACTACCACCAAGGAGGTGGTAGTGGACTTCCCTCACCTCAGAATGAATTGGAGGAGACGTGTACCAATCACCATCCAGGGTCAGGAGGTGGAGATAGTGGACTCCTACATGTACCTTGGGGTTTACATTAACAATAAACTGGACTAGAGAAAAGGTCAAAGTAGGATCTTCTTCCAGAGGAGACTGAGGTCATTTGGTGTCTGTAACAGGCTCCTCAAGACCTACCAGTCCTCGGTAGCCAGCGCACTCTTCTTCACTGGACCGATGAGGTCATAGGCTCAACAAGCTGGTGAGGAAAGCCTGCTCGATGGAGGGACTGAACCTGGACCATCTTGAATCGGAGACATCGGGGAGGGTGAAGGACAAACCGGGAGATCTCCCGGACAATCCTTCCCGCACCACGAGGTGTGGCTCCACGGCCATCAGAGTGCACAACAGAAGTGTGATAGCCAACTCCGACCTCTACCACGACCTCACTGCCTCACCCATTCACTGTCATGCTCGAACACTGTTGTCTTTTTTTTATCCTTCTTGGTACCACTCCACTGGAGTACAAGTACTTTTGTGTCCATAAACTAGACTGGACTTAAAACACAGATGCCGTATCCAAGAAAGGTCAGAGCCGCCTGTTCTTTCTCAGGAGACTCGGGACTTTCAATGTCTACAGAGCCATGCAGATGTTTTATCACACGGTGGTGTCCGGCGTCATCTTCTACTCTGTAGTGTGCTGGGCCGGTAGCCTGAAGGCCACCGATGCTAACAGAGTCAATGAGCTCATCAGGAAGGCTGTTGTCTTCCTGGGAGTTGAATTGGACTTGTTAGCGGAAGGGTCTGAAAGGAGGATGCTGAAGAAGCTGCTCCGTATCAGGGACTACATTCCTACCAGAGCACCTTCAGCGGTAGACCACAGAAGGTCTTTCTTACCAGTGGCCATCAAACTTTATAACTCCTCCCTTTTCTGCAAGATGGAAACCTGACAGCAATAAAAATCAACATCATGTTTCAAGTGAATGGTGGCGAAAGAATTTCCTTTGGGATTAATAAAGTTCTATTCTATTGCCACTGTTTCTGTTCTTATCCTTGTTGTTGTGGTTTTCTATTCTCTCCCTTGCTGTTGTCTGTTTCTACCCTTGTTCACTTTGCTGTCTACTTTTTGGGGATGTCTTTTGCTATCTTTTATTTATACACTGCTCAAAAAAATAAAGGGAACACTTAAAAAACACATCCTAGATCTAAATGAATGAAATATTCTTATGAAATACTTTGCTCTTTACACAGTTGAATGTGCTGACAACAAAATCACACAAAAATGATCAATGGAAATCAATTGTATCAACCCATGGAGGTCTGGATTAGGAATCACACTCAAAATTAAAGTGTAAAAACAAACTCCAGGCTGATCCAACTTTGATGTAATGTCCTTAAAACAAGTCAAAATGAATCTGTGTTGCTTCCTGAGTGGACACTATGATTTCACACAAGTGGGATTGACTTGGAGTTACATTGTGTTGTTCAAGTGTTCCCTTTATTTTTTTGAGCAGTATATTTCTTGATATTTTCATTGTTGCGCTGCTGTGACAAAAGAATTTCCCCTATGGGGATCAAAAAAGTATTATCTTATCTTAAAACTAAAAGAAGATCTAGAAAGCAGCTGCATCGGGGCGTCTAATTTCTCTAAAACAAAGAGTAAATTAGACATTTTTGTAAAAAAAAAACAACAGAATCATTTAGGACATTAAAGGGGACACCAGCGGTTTGATGACAAATACAATCACATTGAAACCGATTGGACTCAGAGCCTCGATGGTCCCCCTGCTGGAGGACTTTAGGCCTGCATGAACCAACACAGGTTCGCAGAGTTTCAACCTTGTTTGGCCTACAAACAACCTCGATCGCCTGCTGCCAAAAACATATCAAGGTACATCATGTTGAGTGCCAAAAAATTTTATCTCTTCAGATTCCTTCCAGTTTTTCCGTGTTCTCTCATTTACCAGAACAGAACTTTGATGGCAGTTCTACAGGTTTGGCAGCCTTTGGCAGCCCAATTCCAGCATGCTGGAATTCGAGCTGCCAGGCAAGGGGTCTCGAGGAAGACCAAAGAGAAGATTTATGGACATAGTGAGAGAGGATACGAAGGTAGTTGGTGTGAGAGAAGAGGATCCAGAGAATAGGGTTAGATGGAGACAGTTGATTTGTTGTGGTGACCCCTGAAGGGAAAAGCTGAAAGGAGGAGACGGCAAGGTGCCTACTTGGCATTAAAAACCAAATATTTCTGGAATCAGATCTTCATCTGCATCTGTGCTATTTTTCCTGCTTGAAAAAACCCGAACAATGTTTTTTTCAGTAGACGTTTGTCTGTCGGGTATCCATGGTGTATGTGTGTGTTCTCACTCACTCTTGGGGTTCCTCGTCCTGGCTGGCCTGGTTCCACTCGTCCCACCCTGACATGAAGATACAAGCATACCTCGGGTAAGCAACCCCTACGGTACCTCCATGCCCTCAGCTTGGGAACGTACCTTCAACCGTCCGCCACCAAGACAGCAGGCCATCTTCATCCTGTGGGGGAGCATACAAGTCAGAATTTGGGGTGGCAGGTTGGGCGCAAGGTCAGAGACAGGGAAGCCCCGCCCACCGGATACCCAACCGTCGCTCCGGAGCGCCTTACCTCCAGCGGGTCCAGGTCCACTCCCTCTCCTGGCACCGGGATCTCAGCCAGCTCCAGCATCTGCACCTCCACTTCCTGTCAGGGCAGAGTTCAGAGTGTCAATCTGATGCTTCCATTAGGAATACGGTGGAGCCTTGACGTACGAGCACGTAGACATGGGAATATTTCAAGATGTGGATTTTTTTGTTTTGTGATCCAAGCTGGGATCTGAGTAAGGAGCGAGCGGGGGGCACATTTGGCCTGGACGCTGCTAAGGAACAGATCCCACTTTCCGCAAGCTAGCCCAGAGCAAATCATGGTAAAACATGAGCAAGGTTGGCGTGTTTTGGACTCAACCGTGAGGAGATGAAGAAGATCGGAGACGTTTAGGGGGATGCGGTGCAGCAGGAACGTCAGCGGACGAGGTATTGGGAGTCATTCAAAGCCGGTTTGATCTTCACCGCCCTGCATCCAGTCCTCACACCCCTGGACCACAACAAAACCTACACCAGAATCCATCTCTGGATCCTGGACCTACAAATCCATCATGCTGAGCACTGGGTCTCCTCAAGACTGTGCGCTCAGTCCATTGCCGTTTACACGCCTAACACGTGACCGTGCATCCAGATAAGAGCAGAAAAAGATAATCAAGTCCCTGTATCACGCCACATCTTTGGCACTCAATCAAGGCAAAGAGTATATGGTTTACTGGAAGGAAGTTAAACACCTGAACCAGCTGCTCAACGTAGACAATCACTGACTTCTCGAAGTCATGCTCCACCCTTCTGCATCAGGGACCACACAGCAGTCAACACCAGGTTCCTCAGAGTGCAGATCTTGCAGGAGAACACCTCTGGGACTTGGATCTTCTACTTAGGGGTGGTTAAGAGCATCCTGACCAGTGGTGGCTCCGGACAACATTATCACAGGGGGCAACTTTTGCAATGACGACTAAGGTGACAGCATAATTGTCACAACTGGCCTTTGGTTACAACTTGTAATGCCCCAAAAAAAAGGGGCAGCACTGCACGCTAATTGGACGCTACATTCAGAGGCAGCTAGGGTAGACAAAACTGCTGGGCACATAGAGTCCCAAAGAGGGTAGTTTAGGGTCACGGTCGGGTCATCAGCGGGCCGCTCGACAGCTTTCTTCTTCCCTGCGGGAGCAGGAAGAACCGCTAGTTCTTGATTTAAGCTAGTTTAGATATTTGTCTTCATGCTCTATTACTTATTGGCGGTATCACACGTGTGTGAGGGTGTGTGTGACATGTTTTGAGTCCAAGACAAACTCATTTTGGCTGCACTACTTGGTAATAAGGCTTCTTGATTCTGAAAAGACAAGCGACGTTCGCTCCATCGCTAAATGAGGTTTAGCCATGCTGTGCTAGTTACATTTAGCGACCCATTGTAGCATCGGGTGTGTAGCCGGTAAGCTAAGTTAAGCAACAGCACCAAATGAAAAACTTCCCAATCCAATCTCAAGGTAAGCACACTGGATAAAACAACTTTATTTCTTTACACCCTCTCTGGATTATTACTTCTGATACATTTGTTATTTATAAAAGTACATTTTACTTAGTTTAAAAACCACGTAACAAAACCGTGGGGCCGGAATGAAGAATAAATAATTAAATTTGATAGACAGGCAAATGAGTGAGTTATTTGAGTTATGAGCTTAATCACGAATTAAACTTGTCAGTCAAGTGAGTTTAATGGGATAAAAATATTTTCTCATGTAACAAGACAGAGCCCTTCTTTCGATTTACAAAGGACTGCCCTTCCTGCTCGGCTGGAAGGTGCGTGTGGTAAAATCTCTCCACAAATACAAACTGTAGCACACAAAAACGCACATTTGATTAAAAAACAATTTAGATATGTAATCCTCTGTTCTGAAAGTGAGGAGAGGAAAAAAATAAACTTGTCGCTGTGTTCTGTAGCCGAGGAGCTGCAAGAAGAATCACGAGGGTCCCTAAGGTGAGGCAGGAGGACTGCGTGCCTCACTTAGTGGCTCTTGGCAGTTGTTTTCTGATTACTCGGCACAAGAAACTAGTCGCATACAAAGTTGTTGACAAAATAGGAAATGTAGTTCATCAAGAAAAAGTGTTTTAATAGCAACAGCAATCCGGTCTTAGTGCAGAGCAAGCTAGCAGTCAGCTGTCAATGCGCAATCTACATTGAGGCTCAACAGTCGACTGGTGTGTGTGTGTGTGTGTGTGTGTGTGTGTGTGTGTGAATGCCTCACCTGAGGTGCCGCCTGACTGTCAGGTGCTCTGGATCCAAACCAGGTTCTTGGAAGGATCTTTTTGATCCTGAATGTCTTGGGGGCGGAAAGGAGGTTCACAGGAGGACAGAATTGAAAGAATTTGGTTATTTTAAAAAAAAGGCGCCATGTTTGCGTTGCCATGACGGCGAGCGGCGCCCCGCTTACCTTCCTCCTCCCCGGCTGGTCCTCCGGCGCGGCGCCGACCTCCTCGCTGGGGTCCAGGTCGGTGTACCAGATGGACTGGAGAGGAGGGCGGAGATGTTAGGGAGGGTTCTACACTTCGGACAGGAAGCGGTGGTTTTCTCACGTTTCACCATGTTACGTACGTGTGTGTGTGTGTGTGTGTGTGTGTGGGAGATGCGACACACAGATGGGATCGTTTGGGACACCGGGCTGGTAAGAGGGTGTCTTGTCGAAAGCTTGTTGTCTCGGTAACTGGACTTGTATTTCTTCACGTAAGAAACTTTATTGGTCCCCAGAGGTCAAAGGTCGGCAACCTGCGGCTCCTTCATCTTTACACTGCAGCTCCGAGCGGCTTGGGAAAATAAATTATAAATATTTAATTGAAGAGTGTTTCATTTGTGTTAATTCCTTTTTTAACTTTTAGTCCTAAATTGGGAGATTATTGTAATCTTGAAATATTAAACAAAATTATATTTATTATTTTTCGCTGCTCAAAATAACGTCACACTCGTGGAAGCCGGTATACCCGCCAGCCGGTAAAGTCCGGAATTGCAGATGCTGCGCGCAGAAGTTCAGGAGCAGAAGTCCCATAAACCAGGTAAAATAAATATTTATGAAGATAATTTTCAAATATTTATTTTTATTGTTTACTGACAGTGATTTTTTCCTGATTTATTTTTGAAATTCAGGTCAAGGCTCAGCTACACGCTCTGAAAGCCCAAAGCTCAAAATGAGTTCATTACATAGATAAAATTGAATTTTTTTTCCGTGATACTTCGTGAATTTCAGAAGCAACACGCTACACACTTATTTATACAAAGTGTAAAGGTAATAAAAAGCAATATATACAGTGGTACCTTTATTTTAGACGTCAAAAAGTAATTGCTGCTCCCCGTGTTTTCTTTTCTGAGGAAACCGGGTCCAAATGGCTCTTTCGATGTTACGGGTTGCCGACCCCTGCGCCAGGGGAAATTCTTTGGACCGTAGATAACCGAAACTAAACGACAACACAGACGGTGACAACGACAAGAATAAAATAAACAAACAAAACTAGGCAGGATGCGAGTGGGCTGTACAACGCCATACCGGGATCAAGACCAAGATGGAGAGCGGGACCTTGTGCGCCCTCCAAACAACCAGGAAAAAGCCACTACCAGAACCAACAGATTTCACTAGTTTCTTTAGCTTTACCCTTTCACGGTCCTCTGCAGGTGGTACCGCTCTGTTCCAGCGAACGACACCCTTATTAGCAAAACAAACCCCTCACATCTCGTTCCTGCAGATCAACTCTTCCATTTACAGAACAAGCCACCACAACCTCGACCCGCCAAAAAAGCCTGGCAGTTAGATCCGGAAACCACAAGATACGATACATACAGGACCGCCTCAGAAAATTAGAATATTGTGATAAAGCCCTTTATCTTCTGTAATGCAATTAAAAAAACAAAAATAACTTTTTCATGATATTCTAATATTTTGAGATAGGATTTTTGAGTTTTCTTAAGGCGTAAGCCATAATCAGCAATATGAAAAAAAGTCTTGCAATATTTTAGTTGATTTGCAATGAATCCAGAATAGATGACATTTTTGTTTTTGGAATTGCATTACAGAAGATAAAGAACTTTATCACAATATTCTAATTTTCTGAGACAGTCCTGTATATGTATTAAAATATAAAAAAAAATTTAAAAAAATGCATTTGTCAACAATACATATCAGACTTGCCTGACATTTGCTTTGAAACTAAAACCATCTTGGTTTTGAAGGCTCTGACGTTTGCTTGCATTTCACGTACAAATCGTTTTTTTCCCTTGTAGCTTCACGTGTCTCAGTATATTCACGGTAAAGGCTAAATCACAAAACCAATCTGCTTAATTCAGCTCAGGGAAATTCTCAAGTAGCTCCAAAAATGAAATAATCTCGTTCGAGCTCCCGCATTCATTGATCCGATCACATCAAGTATGAATTCTGTGCTGGGCCGGATTAAAAAGACCGACGGGCTGGATGTGGCCCGCGGGCCGTGGTTTTCCCACCCCTGCCGTGGATCATTAGAACCGAAGAAGCCTCTCAGATGAGGCCTGAAACATCTTCAAGTGAAGAAATACAAGTCCACTTGCCAGGAAGAGAAGATTTCGACAAGAATTCAGGACTGGGAACCTCCAGATGAATGGATGTCTCTGTAGGATATTAACGGCGCCGTTCTTTCCTTACGTGTCTCTGGATGGCGCCGTCGTCCACACTCTCGGAGCCGGAGGAGGAGCTGTCGCTGTCGACCCCCTGGGGGAAAAATGTCCGGAGGATGAGGACCGACAAGTGTGTGTTCGCGGGTGGAGATACGATCACTTCTTGAAGACCCACCTGAGTCGTCGGCGAGGATGCGGCGTCCGTCTGGCAGCCGCCCCCTGCAGACGCCTGGAAAGCACCTTTTATTTTCTTAAATGTATTTAAAAAAACAATCAAAAGACAATTCAAAAGACATCCTGGTGGAGCTCTTTACCTGTGGCGTGGACTTGAAGGGGTTCACCTTCTGAATCATCCCCTTAAACACGCCAGGGTTCTGAAGAAGAGGAGGATAAAGTCAATTAGTCGTGGAAAACAGAAAGATGTGTTGAATCAATGTTGATAAGTTGTCTTTGGCGCCATCTAGTGGCGAGAATGAGAATTGCATGTAAAACGCTCTCTCCTGACACTTTTATATACACAAATTATATGTGTGTGTGTGTAAATATAGACACATTTATATTTACACACACACACACAAATATATATATAAATACATCTATATTTACACACACACACACACAAATATATATATAAATACATCTATATTTACACACACACCACTATATAAAGACATTTATATTTTCACACACACACACACACATTTATATTTACACAGACATGTATTTATAAACACATTTATATTTACACACACACATTTATATCTACACACATATATATATAAACACATTTATATTTACACACATTTATATCTACACACACACACACACACAAATAAATACATCTATATTTACGCACACGCGCACACACACACACGCGGCCGATTTGCTGTGGCGACCCCTGAAGGGAAAAGCTAAGAGGAGAAGAGGACGACTCAGCCACGTCAACAAAAAACAAATTAAAAAAATAAAATAAAAAAATCCCCAAAAGTTCCTCCACTGCTCCAGAAGAGGACCGACGTCCCCGACAGAGGACCTGTTTCTCAGGCAGGTTGATGTCGTCCGCGGGGCCTCCTTGGTCGGGGAGCGGCAGGTGTGTGTCGGCGGGCGGACGAGGATCCTGCAGAGACGGGAAACAACAACAACATCATGAACACGAGTTCCAGGTTTGAATCTGCTGCTCGACTTCATGGAGAGTTGTTTTTTCACACCCGATTTCAGGAGGAGCAGAAGGTCAACATGAGAAGAGAAAGACATGGAAAATAAAGGAAGAGGCTTAAATAAATGGAATAAAATGATAATGAACCTCCACAAACCACTATGAATAAGAGGTGTGCACACACACACACACACACACACACACACACACATATATATATAAAGACATTTATATTTACACACACACATAAACACATTTATATTCAAAAACACACAA
Organism: Fistularia commersonii; assembly: GCF_037954325.1. Taxonomy (NCBI): domain Eukaryota; kingdom Metazoa; phylum Chordata; class Actinopteri; order Syngnathiformes; family Fistulariidae; genus Fistularia; species Fistularia commersonii. The sequence continues at coordinate 2,303,221 of NC_141302.1, read as the reverse complement.
AAACTCACACATATATATATATAAATACATCTATATTTACACACACACAAAGACATCTATATTCACACACACACACACCCATATATAAAGACATCTATATTTACACACACACACACATATGTAAAGACATCCATATTTACACACATACACACACACATAAAGACTTCTATATTTATACACACACACGCACACACATAAATATAAAGACATCTATATTTCCCCCCACACACATATATAAATACATTTAAATTTACACAAACACACATGTATACAAATACATTTATATTTACACACACACATAAACATTTATATTCAAAAACACACACACACACACACACACATATATATATATATATAAATACATCTATATTTACATACACACACACACATATATAAAGACATTTATATTTACACACACACATAAACATATCTATATTCAAAAACACACACACATATATATATAAATACATCTATATTTACACACACATAAAGACATCTATATTCACACACACACACACACATATATAAATACATTTAAATGTACACAAACACACATGTATATAAATACATTTATATTTACACTCACACACACACACACACACACACACACACACACACACACACACACACACACACACACACACACACACACACACACACACACACACACACACACACACACACACACACACACACACACACACACACACACACACACACACAGCTGCTCAGTAACAACACAGTAAATACAATCACAACAGGGAAACTAATCACAACACAAACGTGTTCATCAACTTTGTGCTCGTGGTTTTACTTTAAAGTGACAAGTTGTTCAGGATGTGAAAACATGAAATAAAAGCAGTTTAGTCTTTAATATTTATTGAAAAAGGTGTGACGCTACCTTTGGCTGAGAGAACTTGAAAGGGTTGACTTTGTGCATCATCAAGCCCGGCTTCTGAGCGGGAAAGCAAACATCAGGAAAGGTCTGGAAGTCCAGGCGGGTTCAGATGGTCAGGGTGGAGGCTCACCTTCTCCTGGAGCTCCACAGGACCAACCTCCTCTTCTGCCGCCGCCGAGTCCATCACCTGGACGGGAGACGCCGCACCCCAGGGGGTTGTCATGGAAATTATAACAACAAACCGCGCTCGTAAAACTAACTGGTTTAGAAGCAAGAAAATTGGGAAGAACCGACTTCATCCGTTCACTTCTTCTGTTCATGGAAGAAAGAGAGGAGATGGTCCTCCAGGAGAAGAGAGGACTGACAAAGGCAGAAGACGGTTGCATGGATTTGACTGGATCCAGTGGTTTTTATCAGAAGGGGTTCAAACTGGAAGGGTTCCATCTGCAGTGTTTACCTGGAGGTTGGACTTGAAGGGGTTCTAACACAAGGTTCTAACTAAAGCTTGGACTTTAAGGGGTTCTACTTCAAAGTTGGACATGGTGGGACTCTACCTCAAGGTTGGATATGATTGGGTTCTATCTGAGGGTTGGACTTGAGGGGTTCTACCTGAGGGTCGGACGTGACAGGGTTCGAAATGAGCAGTGAACTTGATGGGCTTCTACCAGAAGGTTAGACTTGAAAGGCTTCTACCTCAGGGTTGGACATGATGGACTTCTACCAGAAGGTTGGACTTGAAGGGGTTCCACCTGAGAGTATTACCTGCGCGTAGTACTTGAAGGTTTCTACTTGCTTGTATTACTTGAAGGTTGGCCTTGAAGTACTCTACCTAAAGGTAGGACTTGAAGGGGTTCAGAATAAGCAGTGGATGTGAGGGGCTCTACCTGAGGGCTCTACCTGCTTCTAGTACTTGAGGGCTGGACTTCAGGGGTTCTACAGGCTTTAGGGACTTGAAGATTGGACTTGAAGGGTTTTACCAAAGGGTTGGACTTGAAGGGGTTCAGAAAGATGAGCAGTGGACTCTAGGGGTTCCACCTGAGAGTTCTACCTGCTTGTAGTATTTGAAGGTTGGCCTTGGAGTACTCTTCCAAAGGGTTGGACTTGAAGGGGTTCAGAAAGATGAGTAGTGGACTCGCGGGGTTCTACCTGCTTGTAATACTTGAAGGTTGGCCTTGAAGTACTCAACCAATAAGTTGGACTTGAAGGGGTTCAGAATAAGCAGTGCATGTGAGGGGCTCTACCTGATTCTAGTACTTGAAGGCTGGCCTTGAAGGGTTCTACAGGCTTTAGGGACTTGAAGACTGGACTTGAAGGGTTCTATCAAAGGGTTGGACTTGAAGAGGTTCAGAAAGATGAGTAGTGGACTCACGGGGTTCTACCTGCTTGTAGTACTTGAAGGTTGGCCTTGAAGTACTCAACCAATAAGTTGGACTTGAAGGGGTTCAGAAAGATGAGCAGTGGACTCTAGGGGTTCTACCTGCTTGTAGTACTTGAAGGTTGGCCTTAAAGTACTCTACAAAGCGTTGGACTTGAAGGGGTTAAGAAAGATGAGCAGTGGACTCGAGGGGTTCTTCCTGAGAGTTCTACCTGCTTGTAGTACTTGAAGGTTGGCCTTGCCGAGGTCTTCCCTCGGTACTTACCTGAGGGCTGGCCTTGAAGGGATTGACCTTCTGCATCATCCCCTTCAGCAGACCCGGGTTCTGAACACTGTGTACTTCTGCTCTGGGCATCTGCACCTTCACCGCAGTAACAGAAACAAAGTATCCTGATTACTTGATTATAGATTATATAGTAGATTATATAGATTATAGAGTAGACGGTCATTGATCTGAAGACGAGCGAGTCCGTTTCAAGACTCGACCCGACAGTGCTGGTCTTTTCAAAATAAAAGGCTTACTCTCGCTCACCTGTGTTGGGTCTGTAACCGTGGCAACAGACTCTGAGGCAGCGGGTTTGGCGACCCCAGTTCCCGCCTGGATTAAAAAAAAAAAAAAAAATTAAAATGACCACTAGAGGGAAGAAGATGACATTCCTGTTTTGTCCTTTGTTTCATTTTGTTTACCTGAGGCGTGGACTTGAAGGGGTTGACCTTGTGCACCACACCCATCACACCCGCCCGCTGGAGTCAACACAAGACAGCAGGATTAAACTCCCTCCCGTGTGTGTGTGTGTGTGTGTGTGAGATGGAATGTAAACACACACATACAGAAGGCTTGCAGGGCAGCTTTACTTTCGAAGGTTTACTTTGACTTAGAAAAGGTATGCATGCTCTATTTGTTTTAAACACACACACAATATTTGTAATCTTATATCACTGATTTTTCACTACACTGGGTTTCTGCAGTACAAATGTATTTTTTAGAAATTATTTCAACTAATTTTTTTAGTAAAATAAGCATATTCTCAGGCAGGCCTGCCCAAAGCCCGGTGCGTTGGCCAAATGCAACCCATGTTCAAATTGACAATCTGAAAACCTAATTTGACCCGGCAGCCCGTTTTCACGTTTTGTATTTAGAATTTCATAATGAGCATTTAATCGTGAATAAAATGGAATGTTTCAAATGAATCTATGTTTAACTTTACTGAAAGTTTTTTTTATTTCCAGACAGACTTTTTCCTCATTTTATGTCATATTCAAATATGAAAGATGGTGATTTGGGTAAAAACTTCTCTGATCTTCTCTCCAAAACATCTAACATGTTGTTCCTCTGATAGACTCGTTCCTGATCCTCTCCATCCTGGTCACTCCCCAAGAGAATCTCAACATCTTCATCTCTGCAACCTCTAGTTCTGCCACCTGTCTTTCGGTCATTGTCACTTTTCTAGAGCATACATGTCACTGGTCTCATCACTGTCTTGTACACCTTTCCTTTTATTTTGGCTGATGTTCTTCTATCCCTTCGTACCCCTGACACTTTTCTCCACCCATTCCAACCTGCTTGGACCCGTCTCTTCACCTCTTTTCCACACTCTCGGTTGCTCTGGACTGTTGACCCCAAGTACCTGAAATCCTCCAGCTTCTTGATCTCCACTCCCTGTAGCCTCACCGTTCCACCCGAGTTCCTCTCATTCACACACATATATTCTTTCTTGCTGCGACTAACTTTCATTCCTCTCCTTTCCAGAGCATACCTCCACCTCTCTGGATGTTCCTCTACCTGTTCCCTGCTCTCACTACAGATCACAATGTAAAATTACTGTAAAACGCTCACCTTTGACCTCGGGGCGACCTCGTTGTTTTTTTCCTGCAAGAAAAAGAAACAGTTGGCACCACTGCATTCCTGTGTGTGTGTGTGTGTGTGACCATTTACCTGAGCAGTGGCTTCCACCTGATGTCCACTCATGCCGTGTGTGACAGGATTATCTACATCCTGGAAGGTACAAATAAGAGCTCACATTGAACAAAAAAACATCACACACACACACACACACACACACACACACACACACACACACACACACACACACACACACACACACACACACACACACACACACACACACGATGTGCAATCAAGGGAGGCAGGAGAGGCCGTGCCTCACTTGCCCATCTTGGAAGGAAAAAAATATAAAACGAAAAATAATTAAATGATTATAATTATCAGTAATTTGCACTATTAAGGTATTTTTATTTGATGTCACCAGTTTAGATTATTTTTTATTCTGGATTTTCACATTTACTGTTCAAATACCAAGAGGAAACGTGAGGTGAGGCAGCCGACTGTTGAGCCTCAACGTAGATTGCGCATTGACAGCTGACTGCTAGCATGCTCTGCACTAAGCATGCTAGCATGCTGTTGCTATTAAAACACTGTTGCTATTAAAACACTTTTGCTTGATGAACTACATTTCCAATTTTGTCAACAACTATGTGTGGGACTAGTTTCTTGTGCCGAGTAATCGGAAAACAACTGCCAAGAGCCACTAAGTGAGGCACGCAGTCCTCCTGCCTCACCTTAGGGGCCCTCGTGATTCTTCTTGCTGCTCCTCGGCTAAAGAATACAGCAACAAGTTTATTTTTTCCTCTCCTCACTTTCAAAACAGAAGATTACAAATCTAAAAGCATTGTTTTTTAATTAAATGTGCGTTTTTGTTTGCTACAGTTTGTATGTATGGAGAGATTTTAAACTTAACCTGTTAACTTCTGCTAATCAAATGATGAATAAGCTACTCTGTAGGGTTCTTGTTTGTAAATCTGATTATGATGAAATCAGTGCCTCACCAGCCATCACACACACACACACACACACACACACACACACACACACACACACACACACACACACACTACCTCCTTGCCGGGCCGTGGGGGGAGCGCCGGGGTTGATGCTGTTTGGCTGCCGGGTCGCGGGGGGAGCGCCGGGGTCACGGCCGTCGAACCTTTGTCTTTCCGGAACAAGTTCATCCCGGAAACCTGTGGAAGCGAAGGCGGAGAAAACACTCCTGAAGCTTTATTTTGTATTCATTTTGAAACTCCGTCCGGTCCTTTCTGTTCCCACGCATAAACCGGAGCTCTGCTTCCCCCTTTTATGAAGCAAGTTCCACCTCCACCCTCCCCTGCAGGTCTGAGATAATATCAGTATACAAAACTCCATGTATTGTCTGACCTCCAGCTGAAGAAGAGGATGAATCATGTCTGAGCTTCACACTTTGGACTTTTTAAAAAATCAAAACAGTGAGAAAATATATCAATAAAACAATCTCAAGCTTTTCGGTTGGACATCTAAAAGATGTTCACTGTTGCACTGTCATGAGTGTTATTTTTCTTAACTTTATTTTCATATTTGTATCGTGATCAATGACTATATCAGGATACAATAATCAATAATCGACCACCAATCAGAATTCACCTGACAGGTGCTGGTTTCGCCGAAGCCGCCATGCAAGAATCGAATTCATTTTTCTGGGCAATTTGGGCCGCCGTGGCCGTTCAGCTGGGCGGCGGTGAACTTCTGAAACCGCACCGAATCACGTCAGGACCGGGTCGGCGGCAACGCGACACAACGCCGAATTGTTAGTCGGTTTGCAATAATGAGAAAAAAACAGTCAGCGGTGGATTTTCGTGTAAAATAGTGGCGAGAATTTGAAATTGAAAGAAAGTCGGCGGGAATTCGCTCGGCGCCGCTCCGCCATGTCCGCTGACACAGGCGGAATTTTCGCGGAACAATCACAACTCAACAGCCGGGGAAAGAGTCGCACCGGCGGCCTACCTCAGAGAAGAGTCCAGGAATAAATGGCGTCAAAACAAAAAAAGAAGGAACGGTAAAATAACCGGAAAAATTAAAACTTTTCACCGGCTTCACCTTCGTCTCCGGACGAACAGGTTTGTCGAGACGGACCTCGTCGGAGTCGGGTTACCGGACTCCCGTTTCTGATTTCACGGCACTTGTTTGGGGTTTGTTTTTTTAAAAATTTGTTGTTTTTTTTAAATAAAATAAGCTGGGTTTTTCTTTTAATTTCCCACGTTGTTTTTCTTCGAGCCGACGGAAACCTGCAACTTCATCAGGTGCACCTGTGTTATGTGCACACCTGGGGAGAATTTCCCCTAAAGTACTTCTGACAGGTGCTAATCGTCCCCACAGTGTTCCAGCCAAAACCAATCAAATTCAAAATAAACGGACTAATATTTGAAAGACTTGATTAAAACTACCAAAAATCATCAGTCGTCGATAGGATTTGTCAACATGGCTATTTTTAAGCCGGCTGTCCTGCGTCACCGGACTTCCTGAATTGGCCGTCAGGCAACAATGATGGAAAAACTTCTCCCAACTGCTATAGCTCTCTCACATACACAAAAAATAAACACTTTTTCTTTTTACACAATAAACGATTTTATTTCTTTTTATTAGGTTGATTTTGGTTCGGCCAAATTTTAATTTACATGATACTTAATTTCAGGATTATTTACCAAGAATGGGCTCCATTCAATAAGCAAAAGATAAACTTAATTTATTTTTCTCTTGAAATATTTCTTTTATCCTGTTACCCTGTAACGGGTTTCAAATTAAAATAATTGCAATAAGTAAAATTAAATTGAAATTAAGTCAGATTTACAGTGCATGCTTACAACAGTGAAGTTTGTGATTCATTGATTTATACAGAAATATGCTTTTATTTTGGCATATGGAGACCCTGTTCATTATGTATTTGTAAGCTTTGCGAATGGTTTGATGGGGGGAAAAAAAATCAAAATAAAATAAAGAGGGCAGGGAACCACAAGGAGCAGCATCGGGACACTTGGACATGCAGGAAGGACTCCGTGGAGGCCACGGCGAGGAGGACTCGTTCAAAAAGGGTCGACTCCGGCCACCTGGATTTCACCGTCTTTAGATGTTCGTCGTTCTGCAAATGTTCGGCGTCATTCCCCGGATGGACTGAGGAAGCTTCAGCTGAGCTTCAGGCCTCGCAGCTCCGAGTGGCCACCAGCGAGAAACACCTCAGAACTCTCCGGTGGCGTCCTGCAGCTCCTCCCGGATGGCGTTGAGCTCCACGATGCCGTCGTTGAGCACGTTGGCCACCTCCTTTATCTGCCCCACCAGCTCCTTCTTGCACTCCTTCTTCAGCTCCCGCCCTCCCCGGACGAAGAACCTGTCCATCCCGGTGAAGAGCCTCCGGACGGACGCCAGGGTGGCGTCGCCGATCTCCGTCGCTCGCATCACGGACGAGTCCACCAGGCTGATCATCTGCACCGCCCGCCGCACCTCCCAGTCGTGGGAGTAGTGCTGGGTTCCCGAGCGGAGGAAGGGGTGGCCGCGGAGCTTGAGAAGCCCCTGGTTGATGAAGTGGAGGACCTTGTTGATGACCAGAAGGTGCTCCTCGTAGTCCTGCAGCACCACCTCCACCTGGAGAGGGACGACAAAAACCGGGAGGTGCAATTCAGACACCAACCACAAGGGGGCGCTGTTGTTCCACTTTTTTTTTCCCTTCTCGAGGAACCTTTTTCATGTCCTGCTTGTTGTTGACGTTGTCCGAGATGGTGGCGGAGGCCGTGGTGATCCCGCCCGCCGCCGCCACGCCGACGCCCACCGCCGTGACGATGAGGGAGATCCCGAAGGTGAAGGGCGCTATGGCCAGGCCGGCGATGGCCGCCACGCCGCCCACCGCCGTGGTGGTGTTGCCGGTCCTGCCGGCGATCTTGGCTTTGTGGTGGAACTCGCTGATGTTGTCGGCGAGGGCGTGAAGCCGCATGATGTACTGCCACAGGAGCTCGGCGCGCTCGGTGAACACCTTGTTGAAGACGCGAAGGCCGCGGTGCACCTTGTCTGCCAAGATGGTGAAGGACCTACAAGGGGAGGAGTGTTGTGTTAGAAGATTTCCCACAGGCTAGAGCATCTTTTTTTGAAAAACAGCAACAAAAAAAATTAACTTTAATTTAAACAAGTATTTAATCTTAAATTATTATTTTAATATATAATTCCCCAAGTAGTGTGGTTTTATTTAATTTTTAACATATTTATTTATTGATGTAATTATAATTGATTGTATTTTAATTTTTTGGATATAATTCCTCCCATTAGAGCATTTTTTGGAAAATAAATTAATATTCAATTTCAGTTTGACCAAATTATATTTCTAAAATGATTTTATTTTATTCTTTTTAATATAATTCCCTAGGTGTTTTTTTGGAAAGTAATTTCATTCCATTTTATTTTAATACATTTAAATGAATATTTAATCAAAAGTGTTTTTATATTATTCCCAAGGTTAGATCATTCTTTTGGAAAATAAATTTGAAATAGTATTTAATCTAAAATGCATTTAACTTTTTTTAAAATGTAAATCTAAATTTGAATATCATGATCTTTGAACATTACAATTTTTCATGCTGTTATCGCTCAAATTATATTACAAAGTCAATTATATAAGAGTTTGAAAAAAAAAAAATATATACATTTCTTCCATTAATAACTTCACAAATAGTACAAGTATTTTATTTAAAAGTACCCTTCAACCTGCCGTCTTCTTTGTTTTGAAAAATATGCAAAAATAATTATATTCTTTGTCGGAGCTCATTGATTTTAATGAATGCAACAAGATATTTTTTTTTTTAGTAGCATAAAAATAAATCAGAAATGAATGAAATGTCTCTGGGTGCATTCTGCAAAGTCACCACTAGGTGTCAGCAAATCACATAAATTCTGTCTGCGTGGGCCTTGGGGTGCGACTTGGGGTTTAGTAGCTCCCAGATTCTGCCTGGAAGGTGTAAGTCTCACTTTAATAAAAGTGAATTTAACAAAATTAAACAAATTACTTGGACTCGTCCTCCTGCATCAGCTTGTCCTCTTCGTCCGGCGGCACCTCGTCCCATTCTGAAAGGCAGCGGCACCACGGGTCAGACAAACGGGACCGCTGGATTCCAGAAAAACAATTTGTGGAACTCACGCTCCACGGTGTGCCACCACTCCATCAGGCTGTCGGTGTCCTGCAAGAGGAAAGACAAGGTTCACGACGAAGCCCGCAAACACTCTGGATTAAAAGTCCGGCGAGAAACTGACCCCATCGTCGTCGCCGTCCTCCAGTCCCGCCGCGGCGCGCCGATCCGTTTGCGCCGCCGCCCACTCCGCCTGGATGTTGGATGAGAAGCCTCGGTTACACGTCGTTCGTCAACAGCCCCTCTTGCTGTGTTTTATCTCGGGGTCCTTTGTGCAGAATCCATCACCCGTGAGTGTGTGTGTGTGTGTTGTTGTTGTTGTGCGTCACAGAATGTCTGCAATGCTGCCGGGCCGGTCGACTTGCACGGCAAAGGAATGAGCGCCTGGAGAGGCGGCAAGAAGAACTGGACCAGCGGGTGAAAGATGAGAATTGCCTCCTGCTATTTTAACAATATTCCAATTGAATTAATCAATATTCCAATATTACTGATCGATATCTTGACCGTCATTGATAAACGCTCTGTTAAGAGTCAGGAAGCGCGTTTAATTTGAAGGGGTTGGTAATCGGAAGTAACGGTGACGCTTTTGAAATTCCGGCGCTCCGATTTCCCGACCTGGCAACAGTCGCCACGAACGCGTCAACATCCAAGATGGCCGCCGGGGGGGGTTTGATGATTCACGGCGTTCGTGTTTCAGGACATGGAACGCCTCGCGGTGTGTTCACGGGACTGGATTTGAGAAATGTCGGCACGCGGGTCCGTACCCGACGAAACCGAACGCGACCCCAGACAGCGCCCCCTGCTGGACGGCGTGGGAATCGTCCGGCTGCACCGAGGAAGGAAAAGCACCGAGAGGAGGCGGAGTCTAAAAAAAAGTGGGTTATCTATCAGGTCGGACTTGCTGGAAAAGATCATCGTCGGGATGGCTTGAACCAGTTCCAGCGCCAGGGATGAAGAAGTTTACACGACGACGAAAGATCGGACGAACCTCCGCCGCCTCGGACATGTAGTCGCTGGACGTGGCCCCGGGGGGTTCCTCGGCTCCTCCTCCCTGAGCTTTCCTCTGAAATGAGAAAAAGGCCAACAAAGACATGATGTAATAATCATAATAATAGTTATAACATGCTGGCAGGACGTTGAGAAGAAAGCTAGAGGAGGGAGGAGGTGAGGCCGAATGTCTGTCGGTTCGATCCCTGAATGGACTGTTTATCTTGCGCAAAGGGGCGGGGCTTAACCTGGATACCTCAGCTGTCAATCATGTGGAGATCCAAAGGTTCACCTTCTCATTCACACAAAAGAGCAGTTGGTCTTCAGTGGACCGGAGGACTGTTTTTGGACCCAAGGAGGAAGACGGAGATCCCAGGGAGAAGGAGAACATGAACAGAACCCGGGAAGATGTAGAACTCTGGAGAGAGCCTTGGTAGGACAAGGAGAGAACCCAGGAAGATGGAGAACCTGGAAAGAAAGCAGGTAGCTGGAGAACATGGAAGGAACCCTGCCAAGAGAAGATGGAGAACCAGGAGAAAACCCAGCGCCTCGGTAGAACAAGAAGAACCTGGAGTGAATGCAAGCAGGAAAATGGCGAGAACCCAGGCTGTAGAACCTGGACCAAGAAGGAGAAGCTCCACAGAGGCTCACCTTCACCCGGTTTTTCTTGAAGCCTTTGACCCGCGACTTCTTCTTCTCCTCGGAGTCGTGGCCGCAGGACTCGGCGTCATCGGACTCCTCCCCCTCGCTGTCAATCATCTCCTGGCAGGCCTGAAGGTCCGACCCGCAGGCCGAGCCCTGGTATTCGTCACCTACGCCGCAGCACGCCGCCGCCTGACAGCTCGCTCCCGATGCCTCGGCCGCCGCCATCTTCATTTTCCTGGGTAAGGGGGCGGGGCCTCTCTGGACGGAGACCGACGTTCAGTTAGTGCGACGTGAAGTGACGCTTCAGGTGGGAGAAGATCCGGACGGTGAGCTGCTGACCGGCTTCAGCTCTTCGTCCTCATCCTCTGCGAACGCGGCAGCGCCCCCCGGTGGCCCGTAAGGGTACTGCACCTCCTCCAAAGGGGGCGGAGTCATCCAGCCGGGAGGACGGCGGTGGCGTCCGGCTGTCCCGAAGCTCCGGAGACCCGCGGGCTTCGTCCTGGTCTTCATCGCCTTCTTCTACGGAGGAAGAGGAGGAGTTGAAAAGAGGTGGAGGAGTTAAAAAAAAAAGAGAAAAGAAAATACAGAGGTGCTCACGGGTTTGCAGTCGTCTGCACCGTAGCAGTCGGGGGATGCAGTGACGGCCTGAAGGGCGACCAACAAAGGGAATTTAAAAAATAAGATGCTCATTTTGTCATTTCCACGTGCACACACACACATACATACATACATACATACACACACACACCAATGCAAACATGTTGCAAAACACCCAGCGAGCAGGTTTCAGGTATGACTGTCGTCACGGCGACTCGAGGGAGGGAACGAAACAAAAAACAAAACGGAGGGTGTGTGTTTGTGTGTGGGGGTATTCACTTATTACAGAGCTAATTTTGCACTGGTGTGTGTGTGTGTGTGTGTGTGTGGAGGGGGGGTTGCTTCATTCCTCTCATTATGTAAAATATCCACATTTTAATCGATCACATGTGTATAAATACACTTGATGATCATGTAATGTGTGTGTGGATGGATGTGGAAGACAGACACACACACATTCATATATACACAAACACACACACACACACACATACACAGAAAAGCACATATACATACATTTACACACACACATGCATATATATGTATACACACACACACACATATGTACACAAAAACCACACATGTATATACTAATATAATAATATAATAATATAATATAATATACTAATATACTAATACTAATTTTTTCACTAATACCAGGGCATACATATATACACAGACACACATATACATACATATATATACATTTACACACACACACATATATGTATACACAGACACACACGTATACATATGTACACAAAAGCACACATGTATATGCACATATACATATAGACAAAAATACACATATACATACACACACACACACACACACATATATATATGTGTATATATGTAGTACTGCAGCTGCATGCAGGACTCTTCCCACGTAGTACCTGTTTGCCTCCTCTGCGTTTAAGTTTTGAAAGAATAAAAGCAAAAACAAAACAAAGGTGTGTGTGTGTGTGTGTGTGTGTTGCTATTACTCTGGCAGCCCTCGGCAGGGTGTGACTCCTGGGCTCCTCCTCCTCCTGACGAGGCAGAGCAGAGATTGAGCCTGACGCCGAGCCGACGTCTATCCGGCAACGGTTTCCCCGGCGACCTCACCTTTGACCTCGGCCGTCCGCCGCGTTCCCCCGCCGACGCCGAGACGCTGGACGACCCGCGCCGGAGCAGCCAGCTGACCCTGGCCTTCAGCGGAGTTCTCTGCAGACGAGGGACGTCAACTTCGGCGTCTGAATGACATATTATTAATTTAAAAAAAAAAAAAAAAAACGTACTTTTCCCTCCGTCCCGCTCTGATCACCATCTTCGTTCTCCGAGCCTTCTGGGAAAACGTCCTGCGGAGGGAACGGCATCCAAACACGACATAAACATACTTATATAATCTATAATTAAGTCATACATTCAGTAGAACGTCGGCTTACAAACTAATCACAAACAAATCGACCTTCAAACAAACAAACTCGCAGGCTTACCGGGTCATAGCATTGTAGCTTAGCGGCAGCCGCGCGTGCTACTACCTGTTGTTTACATCACTGCGTTCCCCTGTTATAACACTTTTTTTCACTAAGCTAACCCTCATTGTGGCTCCCAAAAAGGTTAAAAGTGCTACTACTAATGGCGTTAAGAAGAGGTTAACAATTACACTCCACCTGAAGAAGAACATTATCGCTAAACGTGAGATCTTACGTTATAGATCATGTCAAGCACTACGACATGGCTAAGCTAACCATTTGTAGAACAAGGATGCGCTAAAGAAAGCTGACTGGGCTAAAGGGGCGACAATGTTAGTAAAGCAAAGGTCTCATGTCTTAGAAGAAGTAGAAAACTGATTGTTAGCTTGGGTAATGAAAGACAGCTAGCTGGAGATGGTGTTAGCATTAGCAAGAAGGCTTTACTTTTATGGATTTACTGAAGGAAACGCAGAGTACAAGTGCTGACAGGAAGAGAAAGAACACTAGAAATACAGCAATAATTAAAGTTATCTTTCATTTCTTTCTGTATTTTTACCACAAATAAGTCCATATAAAGGTCTCAGAAGAGCGCAGTCTGTTTTTCGGGTCTGGAGTACGGATCAATGGGGTTTACATGGATTGCAACGGGAAACATTGATTTGGTTCGCAAGCCGAGGTTCTATTATATGACATATGTAAATATTATTTGCACTAAACCTGTACTTTATGTACACCTATTTGTATCTGTTTTAATCTATTTCAAAATGTGCCCATTCTTCTGCAAACCTCAAGCAGGGAGTCCCTACAAAACTTCGTTTTGCTCACACCATGACAGTAAAACCTCTTGAGTCTTGATTAGAACTAGCGTATCTTAGCCTCCCTCCTTTTAAACTTCCTTTTATTTTATTTATTTTTTAACTTTTTAATTTTAAAATCTGGCTCCGCCCCCACGGGTTACCTTCGATGACTTGCTGGAGATGGACGCCGTCCGGCTCCGCTGCTGCTCCAGAAATTTGTCCTGGAAAAACGCAAAACTTAACCGCACGTTCAAAAGAAGGCGCGCATTTCCCGAGTCGCCGCTCACCTTCGAGCCTCTGGACAGGAAAGACATCTGGAACTTCCTGTCCTTCCTCTGCCGGGGAACATGAACCGGAAGTGGTAAAGTTGAAGTTGCGGACAAACGGCGAGCCGGTGTTCCGTACCTTCCCTCCGCTTCCCGCGTCGTCCTGGTCGTCGCCGCTCCATCTGTCCGACTCCTCCTTCACCTGAAAACGAAACGGCGAGAGTTGGCGGGTGGGCGGAGCCAGTGCGGGGGGATTAAACCCTCACCTTCATGGACTCCCGCCGTAATCTCAGCTTTCCAGACTGGAAGGGAAAACAAAGATCGGGGGTTAGGGTCAAGACGAGAGGCTCTGGGCGCGAGGGACGGTCCCTTACGGGTCTGAATCCGGGGTCGAGCTCCGGGCTGTCGTCGGGCCAGTCATCCACGCAGCACTCCTGAGTGGGAGATTAGAAAAAAAAATTAAAAAGGTAGATTATCTGCATACTGTTGGAGGTGGAGGGGTTATGGAAAATAAAAAATTGGATTAAAAAAACAAAAAAAAGAAATTGAGTTGCGCACCTCTCCGATGAGCAGGATGTCCTCGAAGACGGCAAAGTTCTCGGGCTCCAACTTTTTGGGATCCTACGATTACAGACACACACAAAAAGAAAGCTAAATTTACCTCAACATTTACACATGGTTTTTAAGAATAGGTAGTAACGTGGTATTTAGAGGGTAGCAGCATGTTACAACATGGTTCTAACACAGTAATACCATGTTATAGCAGGTTACAACATAGTACATTATAACATGGTTATAGCATGTTGTAACATGGTAGCAACAGGGTAGCAACATGGTTGTAGCTTGTTGTAATATGTAGCAATATGGTAGCAACATGGTTGTAGCATGTTGTAACATGTAGCAACAGTGTAGCAACATGGTTATAGCATGTTGTAATATGTAGCAACATGGTTATAGCATGTTGTAACAGGGTAGCAACATGGTTATAGCATGTTGTAACATGTAGCAACAGTGTAGCAACATGGTTAAAGCATGTTGTAACATGGTAGCAACAGGGTTATAGCATGTTGTAGCATGGTAACAAAAGGAAGCAACATGGTTATATCATGTTGTAACATGTAGCAACAGGGTAGCAACAGGGTTATATCATGTTGTAGCATGGTAGCAAAAGGAAGCAACATGGTTATAGCATGTTGTAACATGTAGCAACAGGGTAGCAACATAGTTATATCATGTTGGAACATGTAACTACAGAGTAGCAACATGGTCATAGCACGTTGTAACATGTACTGTACGGTAGTAACAAGTACTAGCTTGTTATAACTGTTATTACAGCTATAACATGGGAGTAACATGTAGCAACATGGTAGAAAAGCTAGGACACGTCCTAACATGGTGGTAACATCGGTAACAGATAATCCGTACCGGGGTTTTTGGTTTGGGCTTCAGCACTGGTCTGGGGAGCGGCTTCGGCGTGGGTTTGTTGGGAGCGTCCGTCAGCACGGGTTGCGGTTCCGTCGGCGGCGGCGGCGCGGCGGGCGACCCCTTCCGGTTCCGCCTCACCCGGGGCAGCGGCCTCGGCGGACGCCTGAAGGTCGACGCCTGAGGGTTTCACAGCGAAAGAGGCGTCTCGGCCCCGCCGTCGGGAAGTAGCGCCGTCGCAATCATTCGGCGGTTCGTACGTACGGCGGGCGGGTCGTCGTCGGAGGCGTGGCCTGGGCCGGCGGGGGTCGGATGGAGGATCCCGCTCTCGGTCCCCCCGGGGGTCGTCAGCACCACCTGCCGGGGGACGCCGTCCGACGGCGCCGCCTTGAAAAGGTCCGGCGTGGAAACGACATTCGGGGACGGCGTGAAGAGGTCGTTTGTGGGCGGAGTCGAAAACAGATCCGGGGTTTCCATCGATAGGCTCCGCCTCTCTGCGGCGAGCGGCCGCGGCGTGACCCCGGGTCCGGTCGAGACGGGCCCGAACAGATCGTATCTCGGCGGCGGCGCCGGGCGGAAGGGGTTTCCGGGGCGACAAGGCTCCGCCCCCTCCTCTGTGAGGGAGGGGGGAGCAACAAGGTCCGGCGCCGGCGTCACTTTGGGGCGCCGCGGCGCCGGCAGGGGGGCGATGACATCATTCAGGGCCGCGACCTCTACACCCTCCATTGCGAAAGTCGGGCTGGACTGGACAGACACACACCAGGGTCAAACACCAGTCGTGTGTGTGTGTGTGTGTGTGTGTGTGTGTGTGTGTGTGTGTGTGTAGTTCACCGATGACTCAATGGGTCCCGGAGCGGCGACGGGGAGGATCTGAGGGAAAGATGGAGGAAAAATAGTCGCTAGTTTGACCATGTGACTTTGTGACCATGTGACCTTGTGACCATGTGACCATGTGACCCCGCCCACCTGCTGCTGATGGAAAGGGCTTCCAGAAACTTCCCTCAGGACGCTCTGCAGCTCCTCCAGGCACTAGACGGACAGGGAAAGGAAACATAATCTCTATTTTCTCTATTTATTGTGTTCAATTATCATAAAAAATTATTAGGATCAAAAACAACAACAATAGGTGATGACTAGAAACAACATTGTCATGTTACATTGTGTAATAATAGCTGGGCGATGAGTCGAACACCTCGCAGGTGATCTCGGACACACGTGGAGTACTACTGCTGTAGAAGAAGTACTACCAGTACTGCAGTATTCCCAGTACTGCGGTTAAGAAGTTTTACCCATTAAATAAAACCTGGAATATTAAAAGTGGAAGCAGTCGCAGGGGTTAATTTATGCTGAGTCATAGTACTTATAAAAGTACTGCATCTCGTTACTTCCAGAGAAGCGCAATATTCCAAAGGAAAGGGTAAAAGTACTTGTAGAAGTACCTGCAGGTTCTGAGGAAGTACTTTTATAATATAAATGATGCATCACGCCGAAAAACAAAACGGAGTGAACCATTAAGAATGACGGCAAATATTAAGCAAATCTGGGGAAATACTTGTACTTTCATGTGCAGTAAAAGTCCTCCGAGTATATGTGTAGGTACTCACGGGGCGTCTCACCAAAGATCCGGGATCCGCGGCCTCCGCCTCGGACTCCTGCGGGGACAGACGCGGTTCGGATGAACCCCCATACAGAACTCCCATTAGAAAAACACGATTTTAACGCAGATCCGTTTCCTTTGGCTTTCCCGCCGGGACTCACCGCACCCGCGTCCCCTCTCATCGTCCGCAAATCGTCTCGGAGCGTCCCGGCTGTTTTAAAGTCTCGGTTCGGCGCTTTTTCTAAAATTTAGACTAAAAAAAGGGGGCAGAGAGACAAGTCACCTTCCTCTCAAAGGCCCGCGTTTCTGAGATTGAAAGTGCGCCGGTCCGATTCATTAAGTCTCACCTGATGCAGGTGCGCGGAAACACACCGGAAGTTGGGATTTTCAAAATAATGGCATCTGAAGGCTTTTATTCAGCGTTTAAGTGACAAAAACACAAACTGGTCATGTCAAACTAAGTATTCATTTGAAGAATCAACATTGGGAATACTTGTGTATTACTGCTTGAGACTATCATTCTGTGAGCGTTTTCCGTTGCTTGTAATTATTTAGAAGCTGCATAATTCAAGGGCAAATGTATTATAAAATGTGACAATGTTGGTTTGTGCGTCTACTATTATTTTTGTCATATTTTCACCAAGTGTTTTATGACATTCATAGGAAAGTATTTGTATTTAAATTCAAAGATCTGAATAAAATGCAATTCAATCAAGCTGGTCTTCATTGTCACCATTATTATTGCTTTTCTTCTTCTTCTTCTTCTTCTTATTATTATTGTTGTTTATTTCATTATTATTATTATTATTATCATTTTACCACTTTGTCACTTCCATTGTTTCCATTTTTTCTTTTAAATCTGATTTTCTTGTGCATTTATATATCTGTACCTTGTCCTTGAGCGCAGACGAAGGTGCTTTAAATGGAATGTATTTTTATTGTTATTATTTATCATTACCATTGTTATTATCATAACAGAAAAACAGACTTTCCAATACTCTGTCTAGTGGGAAATTGATCTAACGATTGATTATATAAAAACACACACACACACACACACACACATGCACGCACAAAGAGAAGTTTCCCCTCGTATGTTTTACAGCAAACTGTCAAGACTTCTTTAACCGGACACAAAAAAAAACATTTATTTTGAAGGGCAACTCGGGCACTTCCGGTTGTGTCACAACTGCATTAACGCCAGCTTCACCCGTGATGTTCCTGAACCTTTAAAAACTTCCTAAATGCCATCGGACCGGTTGTCCCCGCTCGGCTTCCCGGGCCGGTGTTAACGTGTCAACAAGTGAAGAAAAAAATCCACTGCATTTGGATAAAAATCTCAGAATATCCCAGCATAAATAGGCACCTCGTTTAAAGTCCCTTTGAATTGCACATATTATTATTATTACATGACATTATTCTTATTGTTGTGATGATCATTTTGAGATAGGTTGAGGTTGGAGCTGCCAGGCAGAAGGTCTAGAGGACCACAGAGATTTATGGATGGGGGGAAAGAGGACAGGAAGCTAGTAGGTTTGAGAAAAGAGGATGCAGAAGATAGTAAGATGGAGGGTTTGATCCCTGAGGGGAGCAACTGACCGATTATTATCATAATTATTATTATTATTATTAATTTTATTATGATCATAAGTTCTTGGTTGGGAGCTTCTGACGGTTGCAGCTCCTGCAGCCTTTGCAACTAGTTGAGGAGCAGAATTGCTTTGGAGAGGAGATCAATCAACTCTTTACTGCAGAGGCCCGGAGGAATTGTTATATTAATATAATAAAACTGAAATATTAAGAAATGCATGGAGGATTATTTTCTATTTTCCATCAATTCATCCTGGTTCTGTATTTTCAAAACTGGTAGAGGAAACGTTTTATTATTACGTCTATGATTTTAAATCAACACCTTGGTGCCAACCTCGATTTTGGAAATAAAAATTAAAATAAAGTTAAAAATAGCGCCATCTGGTGGCGGTGATTGCTCATGACATCAACTCTGAGGCTGAAAATCCAAAAAGTGTGTTATTTGTGCGTAAATTCTTATTTTAAATGCAGTTTTTTTCATGAAAAGGCACAAAATCATTGAGAGACAAAACGAGCGGAAGGTGTTTCTCTTAAGCTTTTATTAATATTGAAGGATGTCGGTTGTGTTACACAGAGAAATCAGCCACACAGGTAAATTTGATTGTATTTATTCTTTTTTTTTTTTTAAATGTTAATTATATTACTCTCCCTTATCGGCGCTAAATGCTAAAAAAGTTACACATGGACGACCACAGGATTGAACTAACGCACGCGCGGGCATGGCCGGGACGTTCCAACTAACACTTCACATCGGTGATGGAGAGAGATTCAAAAAAAACCGAAAAAAATTCAAAAAAGAAGAGAAGGGGGGGGGAGAAAAAAAGATAGGTGAAGGAAGAATCCTCCTCCCGCTCCGCAATCGGGGCTCCGACCTCTACATTCTGGTTTCCCGCCGTTTTTATTGCCAAGTTCCCACCGGGCAACCTCGTGATTTTTCCCCAAAAAATTGAAAAAGAAGTGTAAACACAAATGGCACAGTAACATCCCGTCACGGCGAACGCGTCTGACGGCGGACGGACGGCCCGGCGGCTCGCTGACGGAGGGCAGTGACTCAGCGACTTCTAGATTCAGATTTACGAGAAATAAACCCCACCCCCTTTTATTTTTTGTTTTCAACAGAGGAGGTGGTTTGGCAGTAACAATGCTTGGTGGCTGCAGCAGGCCGGTGACATTTACACCTTTTTGACAAATCTCCGCAGCAGCGCCACCTAGAGGCGATTGACGGTACTGCAACGGGTACTGCAATATCTGGATTGCTGCTGCTGTTTACTAATCTATTTTTATTCTTGTTGTCATTGTTATCAGTCCCTATCCCTGTTATTGTCTTTGTCCTAATAATTGTTTCTTCTATTTACATTTATCGATATTGTTGTGCTGTTGTGACAAACAAATTTTCCCTATGGGGATCAATAAAGTATTCCCTTATCTTGTCTTATCTTACTACTGTATCTCCAGTTACTACTTACTGTTGAGGCCATTGCAGTACTAATGGCTGCTTGTACTCAAAGTTTACTTGCTCATTTATTCACTCACTGCTATTAGTTGACTGAAAACTGTTATGTTTACAATCCAAAGGAATTCAAGGAAAAATAAATGGATATTTAATTGGGATAAACTTTTTAAGGACTGGAACAATAAACAATTGAGGATGGGCAGTATTTAGCATTCTGCTAACCCAGGGGTCGGCAAGCTGTGGCTCTTTGACCCGTCTGAAGCGGCTCCCTGATTGATGAGTATTAAATTAAAATTTTAGTTGGTTCATTTTTAAAATTTCATTTTAAATTTAAAATTAATTTAATATGCATAATATTACATTGATATATGATCAATAACATATTATATTTTTTTATCATCTATTATAAATAATACTATAATTTTAAATTTGAAGATTATGGCAATCTTGTAACATCGAAATAAAACGTGTTAAAATATTATAGCCGCTTTTTCTGCAAGCGCCATTAAAAGGATGACAGCACACAGAGAGGACGGCATTTTTGGTTTGCAACCTGTGGATAATTTAAAAGCGTCATTTTTTTTTCTTTTTTTTTTCTCATAAATGCAAGAAGGACTCAAATAGACATTGAGCATTTTGCTTAAAAGTAACTTTCAACCTGAGGTCTTTTTTTCGCAGTTCGAATTGTTTTGTTGCATGCGGAAACACTTGAGTTTTAAAAAAATTATATTATAATTTTTTTATTTTAAAATAAGAAAAAATTGCAACACATATTTTGTTTATACATTGCAAAAAAAATAATTAAAAAAAAAGTTAAGTTACATGCCGTATTAATTCATTTTAAATTTCGAAAGGGTCGTGTGGCTCCTGGTGTCCAAATGGCTATTTGAAAGGTTGCTGACCTCTGGTCCAGGACACACTAAGAGGAAAATACTTAAGATATTTAACCTTTAAATAAACAAACAACACAATGACAAACTGAGTGAGAACTATTTGGTTGGGCTATAGCTTTACACATAAAAAGGATAAGTAGGTACTTCGTAAAAGTGCTTAAAAAGATAGTAGTGGCAGGAAATAAAACCCATTTAAGTAATTGATCATCAACTGTAAGTAGTAACTGTGACAGTTTCCACTGTGTGTGTGTGTGTGTGTGTGTGTGTGTGTGTGTGTGTGTGTGTGTGTGTTGGCAGTGACATGGCTGGCAAAATTGTACTTGCAAAGTCACAGGGGGTTGGAGTTGGTCTCAAAACAGATTATTTACATTTTTTTTTATCAAGTTGGCCTTTCCTCCCTCCGTGCTGCAATAATTGTGCTTAATGAATAGCGCTTTCTCATACACACACACACACACACACACACACACACACACACACACACACACACACACACACACACACACACAGACACAGCTTCCTCTGACCCCAAACTCAAGTGTGATCGCCGTGTTGGTTGAACGGCGTCCGTGCACGGCGAGGTAAACACAGTGATCCCCTCTAAAACTCTAGCGTGTCCACGCTAGAGCGCCCCCTGGTGGCCGTTATCATCTCAGCGTGAAAACGCTAGCGACGTTGGAAGCACTAGTTGATGTGCGACGAGTGTTTCGCTACGGAGACAGAGTGCACGGAGAAGCTCGGCGGCTGGAGTCCAGGGGAAGATACTTCACCGTCGCCGTTAGCAAAGATGCTAACGCCTGACCGGCGTCTTGTAGCATCGTCTAAAATGGTTTGCGCGACGCCTCTTTGCGTGGACCCGCAGGTGGAAGTGAAATGCGAAAAACACGGTGAAGCTGCGGTGACTTTATTGGGCCTGCAAGCGTCTGCGCTAACTACGGTAGCATGCTAACACACAGCTGACAAAAAACTAGAAGCCACTGCAGAAGCGCGGTAGCCCGAAGCTAACGACGACCAAAGCTAAGTGCTAAACACAACTGCTAATAAATGCCATGCTATATTAACTAAAACCAACTGAACTAACTACAGTAGCTAGCTAACTTGAAGCGAAGTGTTCTAGCTAACTACGCTTGCTTGCTAACATGCAGCTAACCGAACGCGGAGGTACAAACAGTGGCTTGCCAAACACGCGGCTACAACTAACTCACACCTAAGCTGCTAATGACGCTAGCACGCAGAACACTAGCTTGACTCGAGATGTGACTCAGCAGGAGTGTTTTAGTGTTTAACGTGTCTTTTGGAAAGTCTTTTTTCTTCAGCGTTACTTTTGAATATATGATATGAAACAGGGTGTCCATTTTGGATTAGCCATTTCTGTGCTTTTACGGCGCGGCGGCGAATGTTACCTCCCGCGGCTTACGGCGCTCTGTCTCCGTAGGACGTTTAGCTCGCTAAAGCTAAAAAAAAAACACAAGCACTTCTCGGATGACGTCTTCCAGCCCGCCAAGGTGGACCAATGGCAACACAGAATACTGAAAGCAGGGGTAGTTAGGAGGGATTGGAAGACAAAAATCTGCCCGGCGACATCGGGGAAAAAAAAAAGCAATCAAAACGCTCATTGGTTTGCTGCGCGACGCATCGACCAATCGGCAGCTCTTCGCCTCTCCCCTCCCTTTTTTTTCCTGAAGCGGGAAACAAATACGCTAAAAAAAAGGTTAAAAGAAGCTTTAAAAGTCGTAGACACAAATCGTTATAGGAACCTCTGCTATAATAATAATAACAATATTATCTTTTAAACTCTATTCAGACTGGTTGCGTAGTAAAGAGATGTTAATCTTCATGGTTAATAATCCGCGGCCTCTACGAGCCACATCTGGGCCTCTATTGGCCGATGAGGGTAGGGGGCGGAGCCTATCGACCACCTCTCCCTCTTTTGCTTTTAATAACTAATCTCTTCTTGCCTTCTAAAGCTTTTTTTCTCGCTCTTCCCGTCCGTTCCGACCGAACGTGGGGAAGAGCCTTCTTCTCTCCGGCCTCCTCCTTCCCGCCGCCAGAACGGCGGGACTGGTTTTAGTGACAACAACAAAAAAAAAAAAAAAAAACAAACGAACAAAACAAAACGACCCCAAAGAAAAACGAAAACAAATCCCATTCATCTAACGTTGACACGCTTTCACCGTTCCCTTCGCCTTCTTCTTCTTCTTCGCTTTCGCTCTCTCGTTCCTCTTCAGCAAGACACTTCCATGGTTTGGGACGGGCTCGGCGGCATCTGGCCGCCCTGCGAGCCCTGAGAGAGGGTGCGCGAGCGCGAGCGCGAGCCGTCCATGGAGTAGGAGGACGAGAGGGAGGTGGTGCGCGAGCGGGACAGGCGGGTCATGCACGAGGACGCCACTGCAGGGAGAAGAGAGGGGGAATGCAAAAAAAAATTTAAAAATAAAGAATAAGAATAATAAGAATAAGAACAACTTTATTAATCCTGAAGGAAATTGCAGTGCCAGAGTTACAGAAAATATAACAGTAATGAATAATAAAAGAAAGGCAGAATTAGATATAAAAATAAACTATAAACTATTAAGTGTCTCAGTGAAACTATAAAGTGTCTTAGTAAGCAGTGAGGTAAGGAGTGCACAATAGTATGATAGAAGGGAACGTTGTAGTGTAGCTGTTATGAGATGAGATATTGCACAGTTTCTGAATATTGCACAGAAATGAGATATTGCACATTTTTGTTTGTTTTTAAGTTAAAGCAAACAAAAACGTGCAATATCTCATTGAAGATGAGAAATTAAGAAATCATAAAGAAATTAATAGCAACCGTCTTGTTTTTGTAAAAGATACAAGAGGGGAGTGGGGGGGGGGAAATAAAAAAGTAAAAGCAAGAATAATAATTTTAAGGAATTGTTTAGCTATATTTATTGTATTACAAATTACAGTTAATTTATTTTAATATTTTTTATTTATTTTTCAATTTAATAATTTATTATTACATTTTGTACTAAGTGAAATTAAAAAAATTGAGATAATCTCATCCAACGCTTACCATAGAGCTACAAGAATAGAGCGCAAGAAAAAATGAATAAATTAACATCAAGCATCTTATTTTTGTAAAAGTACAGGAAAAATAGAGGGGGAGAAAAAATCATGATAAAAATTTTAAGGAATTATTTAACTAAATTTATTTTATTACAAATTCTTTTTTACTCATTTTAATATTTTTTATTTATTTTTCAATTTAATAATTTATTATTTTTTTTAAAGTTTCATTACCAAAACTGAGATAATCTCATCAAACGCTAACCATAGAGCTGCTAGCAAAGATTGCAAGAAAAAATACATAAATTAACATCAACCATCTTATTTTTGTAAAGACACAGGAAAAAAAGAGGGGGGAAATAAAAAAAATCCTAATAATAATTTTAATAATTTTAACTAAATGTATTTTTTTACATAATATTTTCTATTTATTTTTCAATTTAATAATTTATTATTACATTTTTTATTAAGTTTAATAAACAAAACTGAGATGATCTCATCAAACGCTAACCGTAGAGCTGCTAGCATAGAGCGCAAGAAAAAATAAATGAATTAGCATCAACCATCTTATTTTGGAAAAAGTTCCAAAAAAAAAGAGGGGTGAAATAAAAAAAAATCATAATAAAAATTTTAAGGAATTATTTAACTAAATTTTTTTATTACAAATTCTTTTTTACTCATTTTAATATTTTTTATTTATTTTTCAATTTAATAATTTATTATTTTTTTATTAAGTTTAATAAAACCATCAGCCATCTTATTTTTGTAAAAGTACAGGAAAAAAGAGGGGGGAAATTAATAAAAATCATAATTATCATTTTAAGGAATTATTAAACCAAATTTATTTTATTACAAATTACTTTTTATTCATATTAATTATTTTTATTAACTTTTCATTTAATAATTTACTATTACATTTTTTATTAACTTTAATAAAACTGAGATGATCTCTTCAATTATTTTTAATAATTTATGATTACATTTTTTTATTAAGTTACATAAACAAAACTGAGATAATCTCATCAAATGTTAATCTGAGAGCTTCGAGCATAGATCGCAAGAAAAAATACATGAATTAATATCAACCATCTTATTTTTTTTATAACACAGAAAAAAAAGAGGGGGGAAATAAAAAAATCATAATAATAATTTTAATAATTTTAACTAAATGTATTTTATTACATAATATTTTCTATTTATTTTTCAATTTAATAATTTATTATTACATTTTTTATTAAGTTTAATAAACAAAACTGAGATAATCTCATTTAATGCTAACTGTAGAGCTGCTAGCACAGAGCGTAAGAAAAAAAAAAAAAATCAACATCAACTATTTTATTTTTGGAAAAGGTAAAGGAAAAAAAAAAAGCGGAGAAATAAAAAAAATCATAATAATAATATTAAGGAATTATTTAACAAATTTTTTTTCTTGCAAATGATTTTTTATTCATTTTGATATTTTTTATTTATTTTTCAATTTAATAATTGATTATTACATTTTTTATGAAGTTTCATGAACAAAACTGAGATAATCTCATCAAATGCGAACTATCTTATTTTTGGAAAGGGACAGAAAAATCAGAGGGGGGGGAATAAAATAAAAAAAAAAATCATAATAATTATTTTAAGGACTTATTAAACTAAATTTATTTTATTAAAAATTCTTTTTTTCCCCACTTCACATTACAAGATCTCAATCTTGTAATAATATATATAAATATTTATTTTTTTGACATTTCAACCCCGCCGATGTCCCCTAAGGGGCTCCGGTATCCTTCCCCAACTTCCTGTTTGGAGGATTCTGGGTGAAATACTCAACTCTGATTGGCTGCTGGGAGTTCATGACTCAACTCCTGGTAGAAATGCCAATTTTAGGCCTCCTTTTACACATTAAAATCGCTAATTCGATTGTTTTCTACTTGTCAGGGACGCAGGCTACCCTCCAAAACAAAACCATTCGCCACTTCCTCTGGGATTTGCTGAGGTCTACTTACTGTAGCCCATGCCCTGGATGAAATACTTGAACGCCTCCGTCAGTTTGGCAGGCTGCAAACACACACACACACACACACACACACACACAAACACACACACACAAACAAAAGGTCAGTTTACACACTTAGCCAATCTATTTTAGCAAGAAATGTGAAGTAAAAACATGAGGACATAACATTGTGCTCTTCACAGTGTGAGAGTGTGTGTGTGTGTGTGTGTGTGTGTGTTCGTGTGTGTGTGTGTGTGATGTTGTTTTTCACCTGCGTCAGCTGAGGGAGCCCGCCGGCATCAGCCATCTGCAGAGACAGGAAGTAAATAAGAGTTTCAGCACAAACTTTATTTTAAAAGGTCCCGAGTGTCGTTGAAAATAAAATAAATTCAATCATTTGTCCGACCAACCGAGATTTCTCCGCACTGTTTTTTTCTATTTTTTATTTTTTTATTTTTTATTTTACGAGTTAAAACAAAAACTTCCGAACGGGATACGTCACCTTCAGGAAGGAGGTGGTGGTCGGGTCCAGCTTGCTGTTGCACTCCACCTAGTGGCCAGAAGGGGAAATGCAGGCAATTTGGAGCTAGCAAACTCCGACGCGGCGTCGAAAGATAATATTCTCTGGACTTACGGCGGCGTCCTCGTAGGGCGCTTGGTCTCCGACCACCAGCATGACGGGACACCTGAGGAGGAGGACCGGAGGTGAAAGGTAAGCCGGTGGCGTTCGACCGCTATGAAACCGATCGTTCACGGGTCCAGAAATGAGATCCACGAGCGAAAACAGTCTTGAAAATGAGTTTATCGGACAATTCGAGTACCGTAATTTCTGACAAAGGCCAAAATAGGAGTGGAGGTCCGAAGAAAGTCAAAAAGATGAGCTCAAGATAATACAATGATTGTGTCTGGATTAACTTTTACATCCAAATCCAATGTAAACCCTTTACTTCAAGATAAGAACCAAACTGATTTCTTCATCGGCGTAAACAGACCAGTGAAAAAGCTCCGAAAGCGAGTTACGAAGTCGCCGTGACGAGAAGATTTCCACAAAACTGCTTCTGAAAACTGAGTCTGAGCGAAAGGCCGTAGGTTTTGGGGGCTAACAAGCTTCATGCTAGCAAAACATTTAGCCTCCATGAAATTACCGTGAAATTCGGACGTAGCGAACAATTTCACGTTTTTTTTCCAGAGTTTAAAATGTTTTGTTGCATGAAGAAATGTAACTTTTTTTTTTTTGATCTAAAAAAAAAAAACAAACACATATTTTGTTTATTCAGAGCAAAAAGGCCAAAAAAAAAAAAAAAAAAACCGTTATATGCCGTGTTAGTTCTTCTTAAATTTCAAAATATTTTCAACAAAAAAACTACAAATTAGACGCTTGGGAAAAACTACAAATCCCAGTGACCATCCGAAATGGCTCTCTGAGTGTGTCCGACTCTTGGGGAAGGGGGTCGAACCGTAAATGTTGGGTTCCAAGAACGACCGCAACCAAATTCCGAACGTTTTTGCGATTCTGGAAATCGTTTCCCACGTTTCGGTGAAATATCCCGATGTTTTTTATTTGTCCGATTCTGCTGTCGGAGTAGCTTACTTGAAGGTGCTGTTGCGGTCGATGTTCAAGTCTCTGCGGCTGCGGAGGGGGGGACAAAAAAAGGTGTGTGTGAACAACTGTTTGGTGTGTGTGTGTGTGTGTGTGTGTGTGTGTTTCTACCTGTTGTACGTCTTCCAGAGGAGCTCCACGTTGACCAAGTTGGGCGCCTTGGAGAGGCGATCTCTGTGCGACTGGACCAGGTCTGTGCTGGACGACAGCTCCTCCTGGGACACCGAAGACCCCAGTCAGGGTGTGTGTGTGTGTGTGTGTGTGTGTGTGTGTGTGTGTGTGTGTGTACCTGGCTGAAGAGGTGGGAGAGGATCTGCTCTGTGAGCGAGGAGGTCACTGAACTGAGCTGGAGACGGAAGGGAAAAGTTCAGGACCTTCCTTACGAACTTAAAGGACGTCAGAATCCTGAAAGCTGCTCAGATGTTGGAGGAAGTTTAAGCAGCTTAATTGCGTCTAATTATTATTATTTTTTAGTACGTGTATACCGTAATTTCCAGACTATAAGCTACTTTTTTCTCAGGCTTTGAACTTTGCAGCTAAAACAACAATGCGGCTAGTTTATGGATTTTTTTTTTAGCCTCGTCGCATTAAAAATTTGCATTAAAATTCTGAAGCCGTTCGATTCCGGCAGCGAGGAAGATGATTTTAACATTTTTTTGTACGCAGGAGGAAAACAAAGATAGTGATCAGCTGGAGGAGGACAAAGCGAGGAATGAAAATAAATGTACGAATGGATTTTTTCTGGTCTTATTTATTATTAATCAGCCGTGTTACAGTTCGGAAAATTTTTTATTTATTTTTTTAAAATTTTTATTTAACCTTTATTTAACCAGGAAAAAAGTCCCGTTGAGATTAAAAACCTCTTTTACAAGGGAGTCCTGGCCAGGAGGCAGCAATAAGTTACAGACAGACAATATTACAAACAGGTAAAGGAAGCAATAACATTTCCGCTACATATTTGTGTATTTAATTAAAAGTAAAAAAAAAAAAAAGGTTTCTGTGTAATTGTCTCATGTTAAAAATGCGGCTTATGTATGTGCGCATTTATTTATTTTGTTAATTTTAGGCGGTGCGGCTTATACTCAGGTGCGCTCAATAGTCCAATAGTCAACAGCAGCAAAGCTAACGCTAACAAGATGTTTTTAAAGGTCATGCCGGGCAGGAAGCGGTCGCCAAGAAAATAAAAAAATTAAAAAAAATCATCAACTGTGTTTCAAGCAATGTTTGGGCAAAAAATAGTGTATTTTATCGTATTTCATTAAATTTCAGACTGCACAACACAACTCTGACACTCACTCATTCACACATCATTGTTTTGCACATCACCATCCGTACAAAATTAAACAAAAGGAAAATATTAGGAGTTTCTAAATTCAAGATTGATTGAAAATACATGTTAAAAATGCCCGGATCCAGGCGTGAAGGTGTTGAAAGTCCCACCTTCTGAGCGGCCCAGTCGATCCAGCCCCGGGCGTTGGTGTCGATGTTGACCAGGACCAAACCTTCCACCGAGTCCGGGTTGGCGAGCTGGACGGAGAAAAACAGGATTCAAACTGCGAGGCTGAGAAGAAGCGAGAAGAAGAGCGACGGGTTCGAAACCCACCGTGAACCTGGACAGGATGTAGGCGCCGGCTCCGACCCCGACGCCGATCACCGTGCGGAAGCTGACGGGGGGAAAAAAAAAATTCAAAACGGCATTTTAGCCGGTTTTCTTTGAAACGATGAACCCCGGCCAGATCCAGGTCCACTCACTTGAAGAACTGCAGCACGGATGGGATCATCTCGGCGATGGTCTCCATGGACGGGTACTGGTAACTACGGGAAACAATATCAGAATCTGAATACTTTATTGATTTTTTTTTTTTAATCTTGATATTGCTATCATTTTAGATTACTATTATTTTTTTATTATTGTTGTTATTTATTATGAGATGATGAGATGAGATGAGAACAACTTTATTAATCCCGAAGGAAATTGTTGTGCCAGAGTTTCAAGTAAAAAACATAACAGTAATAGATAATAGTGGAAAGGAGGAAGAATAAGAAATATAATGAAATATAAATTGTCTTAGCTGTTAGCAGTAACTACAAAGATTGAAGATTCCCTGCGGCTGAGGGAAGAGGAATTAAAAAGTCTGATAGCCTCAGGTAGGAAAGACCTCCTGTGGCATTATTACTATTATTATTATTATTATTATTATATGTATTTAATTATTTATGTATATTCATTGCTATTATTTTACATGTTTTTTTATTATTGTTGTTATTTACTATTATTTATATACGTGTTTGTTTATTTATTTGTATTTATTATTATTATTACTTTACATGTTTCTTATTATTTTTGTTTATTATTATGATTATTTATATATGTAGTTATTTATCAACATATTCATCATTATGGTTATTTTTTTAGATATTATTTATTTTTGATTGTTATTTATTACTATTATTGTTAATATATATGTATTTATTTATGTATATATTCATTACTATCATTATTATTATTATTATAATTATTATTAGATTATTCATTTTTTATTACTGTTGTTATTTATTATTATTTAGATATGTATTTATTTACATATTCATTATTATTATTTTAGATTACAATTTCTTTTTAGTATTGTTTCTATTTATATTCATTGATATATGTATTGATATTCCTTATTGTTATTATTATTATTGTTGTTATGATTGTTATTATTATTTTAAAAAATATTTTGAAGAATTTCTTTTGAAGAATTATCATAAATGCGAGTGGGTTTGCAGAAACAGTTTTGTTTTATGGAATTTACGGTCATTTTGTTTTCTCTGCAGTTGTTCATTGATTTAAAAAAAATGCAAAACATATTTTGTTTGTACACAGCATAAAAGCAAAAAAAAAAGAATAAAAATAAAATAAAAATAACATCATAACTATTTATGAGCCTCCATCGCATACAAATGACGGAAAGCTGCGTGAACATGTTTTCCCAGGAGGGTCGTCATGGCGACAAGGAGACGACGGGCAAAAAAAAAAAAAAAAAAAAATTCAAAAAAATAAGGGCTTTTTTTTTCCCTCTTTTCCTGAAAGCGCCTCAGAGACGAAAACTTTTAAGCCGAACGTAGGCGAGTTTATTTCTTATAGGAAG
>NC_141302.1:2037500-2267500 GCF_037954325.1 Fistularia commersonii | reverse complement strand
TGGAGGAGCAGCTTTACTCTGTCGCTAAAAGAAGTTTAGCCATAAAGTGTAGCATAACATTTAGCAACACATCATAGCATTAAGTGTGTAGCCAGTAAGCTACGTTAAACTGTTAAGCACCAAATTAATAACTCATCTTAGTCCGATTTCTGCAAATTAAATACACTTCATGAAATCAGTTCATCCTCCTAAATTGTTTGTTATTATTTTTTTACAAGTTACTTAAGTCATACTACAGAACACCACATGATTTATCATTATTATTATTATTCTAAATAAGATTTCTTACACATTACTTGTTATTTCTGAAGTCCATTTCTTATTCAAAAATATGTCACAAAACCGAAGGGCTGCAACAGATTGATAGCAAATTTGTACAGTAAATTAAAGTTGTTAGCAAAATTAAACTTGTAAGTCCAGGTATGACTAACTCATTTTATTTTATTTAAATGTCTTTAATAACCAGGTTATTTCTTAAAATTCTATTTTATTATTTTTTTATTTTATTTTTACACATTATTTCTGAAGAATGTTTTTGATTTAAAATTACGTAAAGTGTAGCATAGCGTGCTAGTTACATTTAGCAACCCATTGTGTGTAGCGAGTTAGCTAAGTTAAAGATAGAGCACTAAATGAAAAACTCCACTTCATTCGATCTTCAAGATAATAAATTGATAAATAAATGTAATAAAACCAGGTAAAATCAAAAGTTTATTTCTTTACGTCCTCTTATTATTTATCTTTTTTTTTTTTTTTTTCACACATGACTTGTTATTTCTGAAGTGCATTCCATCTTTAAAAATATGTCACAAAACCGGAAATTTGTACAGCAAATTCCTGTTATTAGCAAATATTAAGTTATTAAACCTGTAAGTCCAGGTACGACTGCAACTCATTTTATTTTATTTAGATGTCTGTTTTTTAAGTGTGTAGCGAGTAAAAGCGCGTGTAGCGTCTTTGTCCGATTTTCAAGGAAACCAACTGATTTCGTCCATCAATCTTCCCTTCGGTCTTCCTCCTGACCTCCTGCATAAAATGTAATCATGTGTAATAACAACCTAATAACAATTTAATTTGATCTTCATTTCCTTCATGAATCCATAAATCTTTAATTCGATATAAAAGCAAACTGAGTTAAGAAACCGAGTCACGCTTCGGCTGTATTAACGTGCACCTGCTTCCGCCTTGTCGCAAAATGAAAATCAGTTTTTTTTTGAGACCTGAATAACGTCACTCTTCGCTCGGCGTCCGAGTTTTTGTCCGAATCCGTCTCATCATCTTTACACTGCGGCTCCGAGCGGCTTTATAATTACATTTATAATTACATTTAATTATAATTACATTATAAAGCTCCGAGCAGCTTGGGAAAATAAATTATAAATATTTAATTGACGTATATTTCATTTGTGTTAATTCCTTTTTTTAACTTTTAGTTCTAAGTTGGAGGATTATTGTGATCTTGAAATATTAAATAAAATTATATTAATTATTTTGTTTATTATTATTTTTTTATTATTATTATTTTTTATTTCTTACTTTTTTTTTGCCGCTCAAAATAACGACACACTCGTGGAAGCCGTTAAAGTCCCGATTTGCAGATGCTGTGCGCAGAAGTTCAGGAGCAGAAGTCCCATAAACCAGGTAAAATAAATATTTATGAAGATATTTTGCAAATATTTATTTTTTATTGTTTACTGACACAGTGATTTTTTCCCGATTAATTTTTAAAATTCCGGTCAAGGCTCCGCTACACGCTCTGAAAGCCCGAAGCTCAAAATGAGTTCATTACATAAATAAAATGTAATTTTCTCCGTACTACTTTGTGAATTTCAGACGCAACACACTTCACACTTGTTTAAACAAAGTGTAAAGGTAATAAAAAGCAATACATACAGCGGTACCTTTATTTTAGACGTCAAAAAGTAATCGCGGCTCCCGGTGTTTTCTTTTCCGAGTAAACCGGGTCCAAATGGCTCTTTGGGTGTTAAAGGTTACCGACCCCTGGTTTAGCGGAAGCAAAGGCCTCCATTTTCTGCCTCCTCACTATCGGAGCAGGAGACAAAAAGGGACGTCTGGACGGCGGCGGTCGGCCGGGCAGCGTAAACAAGAGGATAAAGTAGGGCACTGAGCATTGAGGTCACCTATATTCGGAGCCGGGGCTGAAGGCTAAAGTGCTAAAAGGTTAAACTTGTGGCATCTGGGGCCGGCGAACAGATGCATGACGGGAGCAGACCAGACGGGAGGGTGGACCGATTCCCCTCCTCGGGGCGCAGGCTGAAAATCCGACCGCCATACGGGCGCTTTCTACCGCTCTGCAGGATCAGCCCGGCAACCGGGCGAATGAGAGGGGGCCGGTGTTGCCATGGAAACGTCCCGACATCGGAGGAGCCTCGCGAGTGTTTACACCGACCCATCGGGAAGGTCGCTTTCTCAACGTTTCTGAAGGGTAGCTTTTATTAGCGGCGCAGCAGACTTGTACACTTCACTGTAGAGAAGCAAGGAAAAAGGGGATGCGGTGATGTTTTCCCTTCGGTCCAATCGTCTCGGAGGTCGGGGAAGTCGCCGCCAACCGATCGGGCGATCGGACGAAACCCCCGTCGATATCCGGTTCGCTTCGTCCGATAAAAAGGCTTCCGAGAGGACGTTCATCAAAAGGCACTCAGATGAACGTCCCTCAGGGACGAGTCAAACGGCAACTGGCAGAAAGCTCATTAGTAGTGACGAAGCGGACGGTAAACAAATATTAATCCGCGATTCCAACAGGAAGCCGCACAGCTGCTTCATCGCCCTCTCCTGCTAAATGCGCCGCTGTCGTTTAAATAATAACGTCGTGATTACCTCCGCCCGCCGACACCCATGCCGATTCACCCGGAACAAGCAGGGAAGTCGGCGGATAATGAGTTTCGAGCACTTTGCCCTTCCACTCTTACGGACATTTGCCTGCTGTTTCCATGGCGACCAAAGAGCCGCCCGACCCGTCCGGGAGCCTGTTTACGCCGACGGCGACTTCGGGTTCGCGGCACAACTGGTCACTAACAGGAAGGAAATTTAAGTCCAGCTTTCTAAAGAGCAGTAAAAGAAGGGAAAGGGAGCAACTCATTTGGAACGTACCATTACGGAAAAGGACAGGTGAGGACCTCCAATCCAGAGTCCTGTTTGACGTCTGAAAACGTCCAACACGGTATCCCTGAGGATGCCGCTGTCAGTTACGCCGCCCTCAAACAGCCGAGAGGCTCCGCCTCCTCTGTTTCTCGCCGTCCAAAATCAAGACTTTTTGTGACGTAAAGTGGCACCTTAAGATACGAGTCACCTTATATACCGATTGTTTAAGACATGAAGCGCGATTCGAGCTATTTGTATCTTTGAAAAAATGTCATGATACGAATACGAGAGCAAGAAAATCAAAAGTCGAAATTTGCAACCGGAATACGTTTCATGTCGCCGCCGCACATGTGACCGGTATCGCATGTGGATATAATCACTGGATGGAAGGAATTTTGGGGTCAATTCATTTAAGATACGAAAAAAAATCAACATAGGAACCCACGTCTGGAAACAATTAAATACTTGATACACTTGATAGCCTTAACTTTGGCACTTTATATTTTATTGTATTTCTTATTCTCCCTCTTTCCTACTATTATCTATTATTGTTATTCCTTCGGGATAAATAAAGTTGTTCTTATCTTATCTCATCTTAAATGCGTTTCATTGTGATATAAGACCCTCTAGAAGCAACTCCCATCATACACAAGCCTCAAAGTGTCGAATAAATACGGTATAAGTTGGACACA
The DNA here is from genome assembly GCF_037954325.1 of Fistularia commersonii. NCBI lineage: Eukaryota > Metazoa > Chordata > Actinopteri > Syngnathiformes > Fistulariidae > Fistularia > Fistularia commersonii. The sequence goes on along the minus strand of NC_141302.1, from coordinate 2,263,706 downwards.
AACAGTACGGGAAGTAAAGTCGTGTACGACTCCGACCTACTGGAGAGGAAAATCCTCCGAAAGTTGTGTTTGCACGGCTGCAAGTACCTGAAGTTTCCCCAGAATGCAGTACCGTAGCACCACAAGGCTGCCAAATTCCCCTCCAGGTCTTGATACTGACGGAAAACTCGCTTTATATGGAATAAATACTGACTCAATGTAGAGGATGTTGACTGAAACCGACTAAATGCCGAGTACGTATCGATACCGAAGGAATACGGACGCAGTACAGTGGACCGTCGCTACTTTGTGGTTCGGCTTTTGGCGCCATGGAACAACCATATTCTAGTCCAGGGGTCGGCAACCCGCCGCTCTTCCATCTTTACACTGCAGCTTATAAATATTTAATTGAAGTATATTTCGTTTTTATTAATTCCTTTTTTAAAGTTTTAGTTCTAAGTTGGTAGAGTATTATGATCTTGAAATATTAAATAAAATTATATTAATTATTTTGTTTATTATTATTTTTTAATGTTATTATTTATTATATTTTTATTTTTATTTCTTAATATATTTTTTTGCCGCTCAAAATAACGTCACACTGGCGGAAGCCGGTATACCCGCCGGCCGGTAAAGTCCCGATTTGCAGATGCTGCGCGCAGAAGTTCAGGAGCAGAAGTCCCATAAACCAGGTAAAATAAATATTTATGAAGATATTTTGCAAATATTTATTTTTTATTGTTTACTGACACAGTGATTTTTTCCCGATTTATTTTTAAAATTCAGGTCAAGGCTCCGCTACACGCTCTGAAAGCCCGAAGCTCAAAATGAGTTCATTACATAAATAAAATTTAATTTTCTCCGTAATACTTTGTGAATTTCAGAAGCAACACACTACACACTTGTTTATACAAAGTGTAAAGGTAATAAAAAGCAATTTATACAGCGGTACCTTAATTTTAGACGTCAAAAAGTAATCACGGCTCCCAGTGTTTTCCTTTCCGAGGAATCCGGGTCCAAATGGCTCTTTGGGTGTTAAAGGTCGCCGACCCCTGGACTAAACCAAGAGGAAAAATAAAGTAAAACGAAACTCGAATTCATCAACAGCTTCATAGTCTGCCATTCGGATCCGTGGACAGACGAGGAAGAGAAACGACAAGAAGAGGAAGTAATCGAAGAGACCGGTCTCACACTCGAAAAAAAAGGAAAAAAAATGACACAAAATTGTCACTCGGTCGACGGTTTATAAAACCATTTTAACCGGAAAAAAAGCAAAAGAACTCCCGCGAAAAGTGAGGTTCGACTGTACGCGACTTGATGACTGATTTTCTGATGACAGTAAACCCTTGTTTTTCGCAGGGGTTACGTTCCAAAAACACTGGACGCCTCACGTGCACCAGGACATCCCAGAAAAGATCCATCTGCCTCACATTCATTATTAACAATACGATTGAGAAAACTCCGAGCATACAAGTCTGGTCCCATGGAGAAGCAGGTACATTTCTAACAATAAGTTAAAATGCTATTTACAGACCCGGAAGCCACATTGCTGCCATCTGCTGCAAGTCACATGGTGTTGTGCCATGTTGCTAACATTGACTAAAACAGTGCAGCATCTAGCAGGCAATTCATTTCTATTTAAAAAAAAAGGTAGTTTATGATTTTTATGTATACAGTAAACCCTTGTTTTTAACGGGGGTTACGTTCCAAAAAGAATAGGCAAAATCCGTGAAGTAGAAACCTTAATTTTTTTTTACAATTATTATACAATAAAATACTCTATTATACATTGAAAAGAAAGAACAAACCATTTTACAGGCTCAATCATTTGTTTCACAAATGAAAGTACTGTACTTTAGAAACGTTTTTTTCAACAAATAACGTCTGTACTGTTACTGTCAAATAATAGTTTTAATCACCAATGTGAACAGAAGGCTTCAAATTGCGGAGATTAGCTCCGCCCACCGCGACCCGAGTAATTTGATTAAACGGGAGAAAATTAAAAATGATTATGAAAAAAATTGCGGACAGTTGCAACCCTTTTTTCATCCTTATTAAAACTTATCGCTGCTGTCGTCCTTATGTTTTTTTCTTCCTTCTTTATGGAACGAACGGAGGATTCACTAATTCCGTAATGCCGACCTCCAGCCGCATAGCTTTTACCTTCCCTTAGCATGTCCAGAAGTTTAACTTAATCTGCCATAGATAGCATCTTCCGCTGCCTTTTGGGCCCTTTTGTCGCTCCAGAGCGTTTTGTCAACATTATGGGTTTTAGAGAAACTCAAAATCGCAAGAGAATTTGCACGTACGTCATGTAAATTCGGCAAGCTGTTTTACGTACGTGTACATATCAAACTGCAACGTTATTGACGCACAGGTAGAGAAGAAGCGGAGGGACTTTTTAGCCAATCAGAATGCAGAACACAATGCAGCATACAAATCCGCGAAGTAGCGAAACCGTGAAAAGTAAACCGCGTTATAGCGAGGGATCACTGTATATGAAAATAAACTAAAATACTTGTCTGCGTGTCCAAAAGGAAGCAGCGACCGGAAGAGTTGAAACGGACCGGGAACTCAGACGGCGCTACTGAGCGCGTGCAGCGGCTGACCTTCATGGGTAAGATGGTACGTCTGGGCCTTTGTCTTGGAGGTTACGGAGATAAACGGCACTTTTCATGGAGACCAGCCTTTCCAAGGACCAACCTTCATCCACCCATCGGGCAGGAAGAAAGAAGAAGAAGAAAAGGACGAAATGTTTTTTTTGAATTCTTCATGCGTTCATTCATTATCCGTCCTCGTGGAAACCGTGGATCACGTGGAAATCTCACAACGGGGATTCAGGTCGGCCCGACGTCATGATGGACAAGCTGGACTCCAGAAAGGAGTCCAAAGGATCAATAATTGACCGATCCATTCCCTCTCGTCGGCCTCAACGTAGGCCTGGCTTCCCTGGCTAGCATGTGGCTAGCAGCTCGCTGTTTACTTTCTGACACAAACACAGCTGATTATGTAACCGTGAGCTCCTTCTTTCTCGCTCTCACACACTTGGACGCCTTCTGGTTCCCCCGGGTTCCTGGCTCGCGTGGAGAACATCTCAAGCCCTCAAAGGAAGCGGCGATCCGACCTGACGAACATGAATGGAGCTGCGGCGGCGGCGGCGGCGGCGGCGGCGGCGGCGGCGGCTCGCGGGCTATAAATAGGGTGTTGTGAGGAGCCGCTCGGACCGGCGGGAACAGACGGGGCCATTGTGCCGCTCGGCTCGTCTCGATCTCGAACCCCGGCGTAAAAATACCCCCGGCGCTGGAACTGCCGGAGCCTGATGTAAATCCCGTACACCTACGCCACGTAGAATCCACAGCGGCTGACCCAGATGCCGACGCTCTCGCGTACAAACAGGAACTCGGAGCTAACGCTAATGCTAACTCTGAGGTTTTTCGTGCTTTTTCTTTTCTTAAAAAGACGTCTAAATAAAATAAACTGAGTTAGTCATATTGTTACGGGTTTGATAATTCATTTTTGCGAATAGCTTTAATTTGCCGTACCAAAAATCTGTCGCGGTCCCTCGGATTTGTGATGCTTTTTTAAATAAGAAGTGAGCTACAGAAGATGAAATAAGATAAGAACAACTTTATTAATCCCGAAGGAAATTGTTGTGCCAGAGTTACAGAAAATATAACAGTAATAAATATTAAAAAGAAAAGGCAGAATTAGAAATAAAATAAACTATAAACTATAAAGTGTCTCAGTGAAACTATAAAGTGTCTTAGTAAACAATGCTATTAAAATGTAATGCTAAAAAATAATAACATATAATAAACTGATTTAATGACATTTATTTATGGTGCCATCTGGTAATCTATTGCTTAATTTAGCTTAATTGTTACACACTTTATTATTGTTATGTTTTACTTGAAACTCTGGCACAACAATTTCCTTCGGGATAAACAAAGTTGTTCTTATTCTTATTCTTATTCTTATTCTTCTTATTCTTAATGCTGCAATGGGTTGCTAAACGTAACTAGCATGCTATGCTGCGCTTTATGTACTTTTAAATAGGAAATGTGCTTCAGAAATAACAAATAATGTCTGAAAAAGAGTATTGAGTATTAAAGAGGATGCAGAGAAATAACCTGGTTTTATTACATTTATTTATGAATGTATTATTTTGACGATCGCATAAAAAGTTTTTCATTTGATGTTCTATTGCTTAACTTAGCTTACTGGCTACACACTGAATTCTACGATTGGTTGCTAAATGTAACTTGGATGCTACACTTGATGTATTTTTAAATAAGAAATGTACTTAAAAAAACAAGTAATGTGTAAAAAATAATAATAAATAATAAAATAGAACTTAAAAAAATAACCTGGTTATTACAGATATCTAAGTAAAATAAAATGAGAAAGTCATACCTGGACTTACAGGATTAAAGTTGCTAACACCTTTAATTTACTGAACAAATTTGCTATCAATCTGTTGCAGCCCTTCGGTTTTGTGACATATTTTCAAATAAGAAATGCACTTCAGAAATAACAAGTAATGTGTAAGAAATCTTATTTAGAATAATAATAATAATAAATCATTTGGTGCTCTATCGTTTGACTTAGCTTACCGGCTACACACCTAATGCTACGCCGTCACTGCACCGAATACCCGTAAACGTATCTCAACTGAAAACATCCTAATCTTTTTGGAGAACCCAGACAGGAGAACACGGTCCGTCCCATCGTGCACGTGAAAGATAAAATGATCGATGGACGGACGGATCAATACGGGCCCCTCCGAGGCCGATCCAGCTGAATAATTGAAGGGTGGATTTAATGTAGCGGACTCGTCCGCGAATCCCGTCGTCCCCGGCGATCGGCACTGATGGATGGACAAACACGCCGGGAGTGAATGTTAATATTAGTAGAGTCAACAGCCGAACACACACACACACACACACACACACACACACACACTTCCTGCTGTACGACACCCGGCCTTGGATTCCGGACGTTTTTCACAAATAAAGCAAACAGGGGAAAAATGTGTCGCGAGGATGGAAAACAAATAACAAAAAAAAAAGAGAAGCGTTGAGGTGCAGGGAGGTAAAAAATCTGGGTTTCCATTTTTTTTTCCAAATTTTCTTGCAAACTTGTTTAAAAAAAGGAAAGAAAACAGTAATATAGATTAAAATCAAGCTTTCCAAACCCTCGAATTGTTGATTTGAATAGTATTTTAATTAGTGTCGGACAGAAAATAACTAGCGGCAGAGAGGTTTCTATTTATTTATTTTAAATAAAAAATTTTCATGCTTTTTTTTGGACAAAAAAAATAAAATTGACAGTGGAGAGGTTTCTATTTTATGAAAAGAAATAAAAAAATGCAATTTTCATGCTCTGGTTGGACAGAAAAATGAATAAAACTGGCGTTTGAGAGGTTTCTATTTTATTATAAAAATTTTAAAAAGGCAATTTTCATGCTATATTTGGACAAAAAAAATAAAACTAGCAGTGAAGAGGTTTATATTTTTTGTATAAAAAAAATGAAAAACTGCAACAATTTTCATACTCTATTTGGAAAAAAAATAAAACTGTTCCTATTTATTTATTATAAATAAAATTTTAAAAAAAGCCACCAATTCAATGCTCTATTCGGACAAAAAAAAAAAAAAAAAAAAAAAACTGTGGAGAGGTTTCTATTTTATCATTATAAATTAAAAGATGCCAGCAATTTTCATACTATATTTGGGAAAAAAAAAATACAACTAGCGGTGGAGAGGTTTCTATTTTATGTATAAAAAAAATGTAAAAAATGGCAACAATTTTCATGCTCTATTTTGACGAAAAATATATAAAACCTGAGGTTTCTATTTAATTAATAAAAAAATATATAAAATGGCGATTTTCATGCCCTATTTGGACAAAAAACAATAAAAGTGGGGGTAGAGAGGTTCTAATTTTATCATTATAAATAAAAAAAAAATGGTAACAATTTTCATGCTCTATTTGGACAAAAAATAAATAAATAAAACTGCCAGTGCAGTGGATGGGTTTCTATTTCATCATGAGAAATTAAAAAAAAAAGCAAAAATTTTAATGCTCTATTTGGACAAAAAACAAAACAAAACTAGCCGTAGATAGGTTTCTATTTTATTAATAAAAAAATCTAAAAAAAATGGCAACAATTTTCATGCTCTATTTTGACGAAAAATATATAAAACCTGAGGTTTCTATTTAATTAATAAAAAAATATATATAAAATGGCGATTTTCATGCCCTATTTGGACAAAAAACAATGAAAGTGGGGGTAGAGAGGTTCTAATTTTATCATTATAAATTAAAAAAAAATGCAAACATTTTAATGCTCTATTTGGACAAAAAACAAAACAAAACTAGCCCTAGAGAGTTTTCTATTTTATTAATAAAAAAATCTAAAAAAGGCAACAATTTTCATAATCTATTTTGACGAAAAATATATAAAACCTGAGGTTTCTATTTAATTAATAAAAAAAATATATAAAATGGCGATTTTCATGCCCTATTTGGACAAAAAACAATGAAAGTGGGGGTAGAGAGGTTCTAATTTTATCATTATAAATTAAAAAAAAATGGTAACAATTTTCATGCTCTATTTGGACAAAAAAATAATAATAAGACCAGCAGTACAGTGGAGAGGTTTCTATTTCATCATGAGAAATAAAAAAAAAAAAAATGCAAAAATTTTAACGCTCTATTTGGACAAAAAACAAAACTAGCAGCAGAGGTTTCTATTTTATTAATAAAAAAATCTAAAAAAAATGGCAACAATTTTCAAGCTCTACTTTGACCGTGAAATTAAAAGCACTAATAACGGCGACTCTTCCGTCTGCGTCAATCCATTTCGGACAGCTGTGTTAAAACGCAGGACTTACAATAACACTTGGCCTAGTTTCCGCACTTCTGAGTCATTTCTGATTAATCCTCCAGAGGCAGGAATCAGGGAGGACCGGAGCGCCGCTGGATTTTTCAGTGCAGAGAAATACCTCTTTTTTTTTTTTTTTTTAAATAACGGGAGGAAGGTGTGTGTGTGTGTGTGTGTGTGTGTCGACGGGTTACGATCCCGTGGCGACGGGAGATTCTCCACGGCGGCGCTCCGACCCGCCGAGGCGAAGGTCAAACTGTCAGGGAGGATCTGGACGAGGATGGTACGACCCGCCTCTAATGAGGTCGGGTTGGTCGATAGTCCAGTGAAGGGCACACACACACACACACACACACACACACACACACACACACATATTGAGCACCAAGCCATGAAACTGTGTTACGTGTGTTTATATATTTTCAATAAAACAGTTGCGTGCAAGTCCAACCACTTTAGTTCCTCAGTAAAGTAAATCTATAATAATAATCATAATAATAAATAAAATTTAATAAATTCCGCAAAGAAAACAGCATTAGAATAATGGATGAACCTATATTCTTTTTATAAATCCACATGGAAAAAAATTTAGGAAGCTTTAAAAAAAAATTGCACATTTAAATGAAAATAAGCATTAGTTTGTTTGCATGAAAACCTGGAAGAAAATAATTCAAATGAGAAATTGCAAATAAAATTTTGTCTTTGAGATTAAATCAAGCTGGCGAATAAAGAATTTTTCCAGCCATGGTGTTATATTAACACTCAAATAAGCATTAGGTATACTCAAATGAATCCATAAATTATGATAACTCTACATGAAAAATAAAAATAAAACAATCAGGAGAAAAAAAAAAGCATCAAAAAATAGCTTAAATTAGATTAAATCAAGCTGAAAATACAGGAATTTTTCCATGAATGATGTCGTATTAATCCTCAAAAAAAAAACAGCATTAGGTATCCTAAAATGAATCCATAAATTATTATAAATCCACATGGAAAAAAAATTTAAATTATGCAAAAAACACAAAAAATTGCTTAAATTAGATTAAATCAAACTGAGAATATAGGGTTTTTTCATGAATGGTGTCATATTAACACTCAAAAAAAACATTAGGTATCCTAAAATGAATCCTTTAATTGTTATAAATCCACATAGAAAAAAATTAAAAATGATGAAAAAAAACCACAAAAAATAGCTTAAATTAGATTAAATCCAACTGAGAATATAGTTTTTTTTTTCCACGAATGGTGTCATATTAATACTCAAAAAAATTCAACATTAAGGATTGTAAAATGAATCCATAAATTATTATAAATCCACATGGAAAAAAATAAAAAACGAGGAAAAAAAAACAAAAAAAAAAACACAAAAATTGCTTAAATCAAACTGGGAATAAGGCATTTTTCCAACGATAGCGTAATATTAATTCTCATATATTGATACTCGACTGAACCGACCCCCTCCTCCCTCTACGTGACGCGTTGACCTCCCGGGATTATTTATCTGGCCCGACTGCAGCCCGTCGGGGATGTTGTTTCAGAACGAGGAGCAACTGTTCCAACCCAAGGGTGTATTTATGGCAGGACGCATATACATGTCACGGTTCCAGCTTCTCCAAACCAGCGCTTCTACACAACCTTATCCTCACCGCCGACGTTCACGCCAGCAGAGGCGGAGCCGGTTTCCATACGAATTTCCATTTCCCCCGACTCGTCCGTTATTGTGCAAAACGACGATTCCCGCCGTCGACTTCCTGTCGTGGCGTTTCACGCATTGGTTACCACGAGCTAACCCTTGCAAAAAAAAAAAAAAAAAAAAAAAAAAAAAAAAAAGCAAGCTGGAAACAAAAGTCGACAGAGAGTTTTTTCGGGAGGAAACCGGTAGAAAAGAAAGATGCATTTAAAAGAAAAATATCCTACATAAGTTAAGGGTTCATCGCTAGTGCCGCGCCCGCTAGGCGTTATTAGCAGTGAGGAACTAGCGGATGAAGCTAGGAAACCCTCAAATCATACAAAATGATTGTAATAACCTAATATAAATTGAAATGCTTGTATTCAGATTAAAAACTTATTTGAACCCCCGCGCCATGAAACATTTTCATGCATAAAACCGGTCCCGGGTACAAATAAGATGTTCTAAAGTACTGAAAGGTGTCTCTCGGACAGGCTCCGCCCCCCTGACCTACTTCTAGCAGCTAATTTACGGTGCCGTCAGGACATGCCGGGGCGTTTCAGCAGCTCTGGCCACGTCGACCCTTCCCTTCCTCACAGTTTCCAGCTTCTCTTAAAAAAAGAAAAATATGAAAAAGTTCTTTCCAGGTAAACCACTTGAAAGATGTGCATTTGGCGCCGAATCACCAGCACGGGTTCCAGATATTTAATCTCAACATGGAAGAAGCAGAGGAAACAGATGATGATTGAAAGGAGCTTCCGGTTTTACTCCGCAACAGCGCCCCCTACAGGCGGGACGCGGAACTACAACAACAACAACAACAACAACAACAACGGCAACTCGCGGCTGCTTGGACACGAACTTGAACGAGCGCGATGTGAACACGCCGTCCGCTTCGGAGGCGACCTTCCAGTATCAAACACGTTCCCGCGGCTCGAAATGTAACGAATCGCATCTGAAACGGCTGTTTACTGGGTTTGCAGAAATCGTGTGTGTGTTCGTGTGTGTGTTCGTGTGTGTGTGTGTGTTACAACTTCACTCATGATGACAGTGAGGAGCTTTTCACTGTCCTCCCACATAGATATGATGAGGCAGTGAATTGCCATCACCCAAAAAAGGTAAACAGAGCATTTAGCAGTTATTGATGAAAAGCCCACAGAGTGACTGGGAATATGGGTGACCTCCGATTTAAAGCTTCCGAGTTGTCTGTAAAACGTCGCGTTACAAAACAGATCCCCGCCACGGGAGTTGAGGGGGATTAATCTGCGTCAGATTACACGCCGCAAGCTAACCAGAAGCTTGAAATGTGTGGACGTGACAGGTGAGCGTCATTAAAAGCGCCGCGCTATTTATACCCCATCCCACGGGATCGCGCCGCGCCGGCGTCAAGATGCGGCGCGAGGTCGACGCGCAGCTCCGCTAATCAGATTAAAGAACATATCGGAGAAAATTCAGAGGAGCTATTCGCGACGCTCTGCGCGTCCCGTGACTCAGATTTCCTGCCGCCGGAACAGATCGGCGGCGCAGAATCCCCCCGGGAACCAACTCCTCCACGCAAACGCAAGATGTGCGGACACTTCGGGGATAAAGTCGAGATTTAACCAGTGGCGGGTGACATAAAAAACTGGAAATCCATCATGATTCTGCTCTTGAAGAGCTGGTCACAAAATCCAATTGGGGAATTATTTTCCCCAGGAAGGAGAGGAGTTGAATTCCACACAGGCTACGTCGACCTGAGAACATTAGCTTGTCTAAACAGCCGGGAGTTCAGGGGATTAAAGTGTGTCGTGGAGGAAGTGGACTCAAGAGATGCGACGACGAAGGCGTGGATTTTCACGTGTCCTTGAAAGCACCGCTGGTTTGTCCACTGTGGGAAGACTCGAGTCAAGACCTGCAGTTACGTCTTCTGACCACAGGTGTCGCCAAAGAGCAAAACACCGAAACGCTGGAAAACTCTGGAGGTTCTTGTGGAAATTTTTTCCACTCTAATCATTTTAAGTGAAGTGCACTATGGGAAAAACAGTCTGGAAAAAATTGAATATAAATAAAGCACCGACGTGGAGCTTATAATTTATGTTTGCAGAGGGATAAAAAAAAAAAAAAAAATCTGGAGGATTATCTAAAGCAAACATCACAGGTTGAAGGAAAAAGCACGGTGAACTTGGATGATAAGGACAACGAGCACGTTGGTTCTGCTCCTGGTCACTCTAGCTTTGAATACGGGTGTGGAAATAAAGTTGAATGAAAATAAAAATTGAGAAAAAAAATTAAGGTGTGGAATCAAATTTGAAAAATACTGGGTTGGAATTAAATTTGAAAAAAAATAAAAATGAAAATATATGGGTGTGGAATTACTTAAAAAAAATACATCTGTGGAATAAAATTTGAAAAAAAATAAATTGAAAAAATACAGATGTGGAATTAAATTTGAAAAAAATAAAAATGAAAAATGCAGGTGTGGAATTAAATTTGAAATGAATAAATGAATAATACTAGGTTGGAATTAAATTTGAAAAAAAAAAAATATATATACAGTTGTATAATCAAATTTGAAAAAAAATAAATGGGAAAAATACGGTTGTGGAATTAAATTTGAAAAATATAAAAAATAAGAAAACAAATACAGGTTGGGGAATAAAATTTGAAAATAAAAAAAGAAATAAATGAAAATACAGCCGTGGAATTAAGTTTGAAAAAAAAAAAAAATGAAAAAACATGGGTGTGGAATTAATTTAAAAAGATACGGCTGTGGAATTAAATTTGAAAAAAAAAACAATGAAAAAATAAAGGTGTGGAATTAAATTTGAAAAAAAATAAAAATGAAAAATATAGGTGTGGAATTAAATTTGAAATAAATAAAAATACTGGGTAGGAATTAAATTTGAAAATATATATATATATATATATATAAAGTTGTATAATCAAATTTGACAAAAAATAAAAAATGGTTAAAAAAATACGGTTGTAGAATTAAATTTAAAAAATATAAAAAATAAGAAAAAAAAATACGTATTGGGGAATAAAATTTGAAAATAAATAAATAAATAAATAAAAATACAGCCGTGAAATTAAATTTGAAAAAATCGAAATTGAAAAAATATGGGTGTGGAATTTCTTTTAAAAAATACAGCTGTGGAATTAAATTTGAAAAAAATAAAAATGAAAAAAATACAGGTGTGGAAATTGAATTTGACAAAGAAATAACAATCAAAAATATAGGGGTGTGGAATTAATTCTAAAAAAAAATACAGCTGTGGAATTAAATTTGAAAAAAATACAAATGAAAAAAATACAGGTGTGGAATTAAATTTGACAAAGAAATAACAATTAAAAAAAATATGAGTGTGGAATTAAATTTGAAAAAAAATGAAAATAAAAACAAGGGAGAGTCTAACTGTCCGGATTCATCGCCAAACGCGTGGAGACGTCGAGGCCTCCTGGTCTGGTCAACTTTGTCAACACAGTGGATAGAAGCCACGCAGCTGCCACAAGAATATCCAGTAACACACACACACACACACACACACCTCAAACCACTCATAGTGTGTGTGTGTGTGTTCTGTACGTCTCCACACATTCTGTACATTCTACAACGGCTGCTGAAAACACTCTCTTTGCACGTGGCCGCGCTTGCACGCGCACACATCGACGCATATGTAAACACACACACACACACACACACGGTAAGCGCATTCCCCGTCCGCGACCTGGGCTCGGCTTCAGTCGGAGAGGCCGCCGAGTCTCCGAATGCGGCATGACTCACAGATGAGAACTTACGTGCACGTACGTGCATGCGTGCACAACCAGGGGTGTTGCTTGTGAGCGCCCATGAGCGTGTGTGTGTGCGTGTGTGTGTGTGTGTGTGTGTCTGCCAGAGAGTCCTCAGTCTGGCACAACACACTCGCAGCCGAACCAGACTTGGCGTTGAAACAGTCCTTCAGACGAAATGCTGTTTTTTTTCGGGGGGCGGGAAGGAAAGGAGGGGGGTCTCTGCGGTTCCAGGCACCGCAGCCTGGAACCACTGAAGGAACACAAAAAGAGACACACCTCCATTTGACATTGAAACACAATGTGTGTGTGTGTGTGTGTGTGTGTGTGTGTGTTCAGCGCGCCGGACTGCCCCCTTCCATCGCCTCCATCTTCCCCTCACAGCACGCAGACAAAAGCAAAACCCAAAAGTTTGGTGTGTTTTTTTTTGTTAAAGAGCACAAAAGGAGTGGATGAGGTGGAGGAAGGGTGTGTGTGTGTGTGTGTGTGTGTGTGTGTGTGGTGACTAATATGATCCAAGTTCAGGGATGTCAATACTGGCCTACATGGGAGTCTGCAGGAGCTGTCATACAAGGGTCCGCTGTGGAAGGTGTGTGTGTGTGTGTGTGTGTGTGTGAGGGGAGGACAAAGACCTCACACACATGTGCGCGTCACAAACACGCACGCACACGCACGAGGAAGCGAAAACTCAAAATTTCTTGCATCCCTGCCTGTTATTTTTGCACCACAAACACCGAGTTACACTATTTTTCTGCGTGTTTCGGCTTCCGTGGGGGTGGGGGGGGGACTTTGTTTGGATGGTCCAGCGCTACGTGGGGGTGGAAGGGGTGTGTGTGTGTGTGTGTGTGTGTGTGTGTGTGTGTGCAGAGGAGGGGGTCATGTTGCATCCCGACACATTTGTTTCCCCGTCTCGTTGCAAGGATCGATAAGAAACAACCACCCACTTTATTTGATCCGATTTTTTTTTTTTTTTAAATAACACAACCCTGCAAAATTGGAAAATAAACGCACTCACCTCTTCACTCCGCGGATGAAAAGGAGAAAGATCTTCCCGCGGAAAAAAAAAGCGGACGTGCACTTCTTCCGATGCGTTTCTACGGTAAAGACAATAAACAAAAAAAAAAAGTGCGGTGAGTAACGTCGTCCACTTGCGTAACCCTGCCCTCTTTCCGACACGTCCTTCCAGTCTTCCCGCTGACCTTCCGTTATTTCACTCTCCTCCGCCTCCGTGTTTTCCGCGTCTTCCTCTCCCGATGTGTTTTCCCTCCTCCTCCTCTTCTTTTTCTTCTTCTTCTTCTTCTTTCTTTCTCCTGCAGGAGTGCAATCCTGCAATCCTGCAGGGGGCGGTCAATCAAAACAGCACGGCGGACTTCGGGTATTTTCCCAAAAAATAAGGGGGGGTTGAAAGTTCAATACCGGTGCGTTCTCGGGAAATACCGGCGCGGGGAAGATGCTGTATCCACGCACGGATTTCTCACCCGTGACACGTCGGTTGTTTTCGTTTTGTAACGACGAGGAGGACCCACGGTGGGGAAAACGGACGAGAAGTCCCGTTCCGAACACCCCCGTCTCCGCGGGGGAGTTGGTACAGTCCGGCTCATTGTTGGGCTCGCCGCACGCGCCAGTGAGGAGAGAAGGTTTCCCGCGCTGCGCTCGAGCCGGCAGGTGAACACCTGGAACAGATTTTATATTTACTTTTTATTACTTTTAAAATGACTATTTATGGTGTTTATCTAAAGGGGCGAAGGGATGTTGAATAAATAATTGGGACTTTTTTAAAGATAAGATAAGATAAGATAAGATAAGATCTGGAGCAGATTTTATTTTTACTTTTTATTACTTTTAAAATGACTATTTATGATGTTTATTTAAAGGGGCGAAGGGATGTTAAATAAAATAATTGGGACTTTTTTAAAGATAAGATAAGATCTTAAGTCCTGCAGCAGGACGCCATCATGTTTTTTTATCTATTTTTTTTATTACTCTTAAAATTACAATTTATTTTAAGGGGCAAAGGGATGTTATATAAAATAACTGTGACTTTTTTAAAGATAAGATAAGATAAGATAAGATAAGGCCTGAAGCAGAACACCGTTGTTTTTATTTTTATCTTTTATAACTTTTAAAATGACTATTTATGACGTTTATTTTAAGGGGAACGAGATATAAAATAAAATAATTGTGACTTTTTTAAACATAAGATAAGATCAGGAGAAGAACGGCACATGTTTGTTTTTTATTTTGACTTTTATTCCTTTTAAAATTACAATTTATGACGCTTATTTTCAGGGGCGAAGGGATGTTAAATAAAATAATTGTGGCTTTTTTAAAGATAAGATAAGATCTTAAGTCCTGCAGCAGAACGCCATCATTTTTTTTTAATATTTATTTTTTTATTACTCTTAAAATTACAATTTATTTCAAGGGGCGACGGGATGTTAAATAAAATAGTTGTGACTTTTTTTAAGATAAGATGAGATAAGATAAGATAAGGCCTGGAGCAGAACGGCACATGTTTGTTTTTTGACTTTTATTCCTTTTAAAATTACAATTCATGACGTTTATTTCAAGGGGTGACAGGTTATCAAATAAAATAATTGATTTTTTTTAGGTAAGATAAGGCATGAAACAGAATGCCGCCATGTAGATAAGATAGTACTTTGTTGATCCCCATGGGAAAAATTCTTTTTAGATTATACTTTATACTTTAACACTACTTTTTACTATTATTTTGAGCTTGAAAATGCAAACGCTTCACGGAAAAAGTAAAAATCGCTGCTGAATTTCTTAAAACTTAGGGAACTTACAGGAAATGAGCGTGCAAGAGATTCATGACGATCTTGTTGATTTAATTTACTTTTTCCACATAACTCGTTGCTCGCTCCCTCGGAAGAAGAAATAATATCATTTGTCACTAAAATTATTCTATGTACACCTCTGCACAACATTGCATCCTATTAACACTAAAATAAAAGCAAAGAGAAAGACACATAGATCAACTTTGTTGCCAAAATTCAGCACGTTTTTTCGTTTTCGTTATCGGCGTAATCGCCCTTCATTTATTTGGCTTCAAGCTGAAAACATTTTTATACGCAGTAAACACACGGGTCTTTACACCGTAGGCACAGTGAAGCTAAGCGCTACATTAGCTTCGTCATATTTCCTCGTCTTAGCTTTCAGGTGACTTTGGTTTGTCTCTCACCGCCTTTCTTATCATCCCTGTTAAATATTTTTCCATGGTGTCTCTTGAGGGTTTGTTCACTGCACTTCATATTTCCTGCTCTGTACTGTGTGCGCGTGTGTGTGTGTGTGTGTGTGTGTGTGTGTGTGTGTGTGCTCGGTGCAAATAAAACCTACACTATAAAGCAGGGGTGTCAAACGTACGGCCCGCGGGCCAGTACCGGCCCACCAGGGGGTCAAATCCGGCCGGTGGAAAAAATCTGCAATTTGAAATTACAGTGATCCCTCACTATAACGCGGTTTTACTTTTCACGGTTTCGCTACTTCACGGATTTGCATGGTGCATTGTGCTCTGCATTCTGATTGGCTAAAAAGTCCCTCCGCTTCTTCTCTACCTGTCCGTCAATAACGTTGCAGTTTAATATGTACACGTATGTAAAACATCTTGACAAATTTACATGACGTACGTGCAAATTCTCTTGCAATTTCCAGTTTCTCTAAAACCCATAATGTTGACAAAACGCTCTGGAGCGACAAAAGGGCCCAAAAGGCAGCAGAAGATGCTATCTATGGCAGATAAAGTTAAACTTCTGGACATTCTAAGGGAAGCTAAAAGCTATGCGGCTGTAGGTCGGCTTTACGGAATGAATGAATCCTCCGTTCGTTCCATAAAGAAGGAAGAAAAAAACATAAGGACGACAGCAGCGATAAGTTTTAATAAGGATGCAAAAAGGGTTGCAACTGTCCGCAATTTTTTTCATAATCATTTTTAATTTTCTCCCGTTTAATCAAATTACTCGGGTCGCGGTGGGCGGAGCTAATCTCCGCAATTTGAAGCCTTCTGTTCCCATTGGTGATTAAAATTATTATTTGACAGTAACAGTACAGAAGTTATTTGTTGAAAAAAACGTTTCTAAAGTACAGTACTTTCATTTGTGAAACAAATGATTGGGCCTGTAAAATGGTTTGTTCTTTCTTTTCAATGTATAATAGAGTATTAAATTGTATAATAATTGTAAAAAAAATAAAGGTTTCTACTTCACAGATTTTGCCTATCACGGGTTCTTTTTGGAACGTAACCCCCGTGAAAAACAAGGCTATACTGTATACATAAAAATCATAAACTACCTTTTTTTTAAATAGAAATGCATTGTCTGCTAGGTGCTGCACTGTTTTAGTCAATGTTAGCAACATGGCAAAACACCATGTGACTTGCAGCAGATGGCAGCAATGTGGCTTCCGGGTCCGTAAATAGCATTTTAACTTATTGTTAGAAATGTACCTGCTTTTCCATGGGACCAGACTTGTATGCTCGGAGTTTGCTCAATCGTATTGTTAATAATGACGATGAGGCAGATGGATCTTTTCTGGGATGTCCTGGTGCACGTGAGGCATCCAGTGTCCTGGGTTACCTTCATTTTCTGAAAAGATAAATCTGAGCGATTATTTTCTTATTTAATTTTTATGCGCGGGCCAACTAGGTGTCATGTAAATGGAACAAAAAAGAAAATCGCTATTTAAATGTGTACATTTTTTGGCATTTTAAAATGATTAATGATCGTATAAATGTACCAACATTACTTTGAATGTAATCATCCGTACGAAATTAAACAAAAGGAAAAAAAAGGAGTTTTTTTTTAATTCAATTTTAATTGAAAATACTTTGAAAATAGTTTTGGCGAGCCGGATAAAAAAGCAAAAGGGGCTGGTTGTGATGACGAGATCGAATAAATGAATAATAAAAATGGGAAAGTGGATCGCAGATCGCAAGAAGAAACATGTGACCCGGGTTCGTTGAGGGTTAATATATCCGTAAAAATGTGTATATTTGTAAATACCATTAAAATAATTGCGTCTCTACTTAGCGGAAATTTCCTTTTGTTTTGTCTGTCGCCCTGAAAACACTCTGAAATAAAGCTAAAATCTCATTTAAATAAAAACCAAGACGTGTTGTTTTTCCTTCATCTCATCAAATCTTACATAAAATATCACGTCGGGATTTTTTTTTTTTTTGTTTTTGTTTTGCGCCTCGACTTGTTTTATAACTTGTTATTACACATTTTCCTCATGGGGGTTTTAATCCCCTGGATTCACGACACATTCTCTCCTTTATTTTCCCTTTCTTCCTGCGTCATTCTCATGTTTGCGACCCCAACACACACACACACACACACACACACACACACACACACACACACACAGACTTGAACGCCTCGCCATCAAGTCCTGATGAAGCACAAGTGGATTTGTTTGATGCTGCAAATCAAAAAGGAGCGTCAGAAATAGCTCGGCTGCCGGAGACGCTTTTGGTTGAAGGATGGAAGACGGAGGGATGGAGGGAGATGAAGAAGAAGAAGAAGAAGGAGAAGAAGGAGAAGAAGAAGAAGGAGAAGAAGGAGAAGATAGTGGTGTACAGTTACAGTCGGCGCTGCCGTTTATAGCCGTGGGATTGCATGTGTGCTTTCGTGACTGGGTGTGCATGTGTGTGTGTGTGTGTGTGTGTGTGTGTGTGTGTGTGTGTGTGTGTGTGTGTGACAGCTGCAGGAAGGGGGGCGGGGGAAGGGGGGTTAAAAAAAAAAAACACAAAAGAAAAAACAGCGATGGAGGGGCGTGAAAGAAAAAAACAGAAAAAGAGAAAATAAAGACAGAAAGAAAGAGAAAAAGAAAAAAAGAAAGAAAAAAAGAAAAAATAAAGACAGACAGAAAGAAAGAAAAAAAGAAAAAAGACAGAAAAAAAGAGAAAATAAAGACAGAAAGAAAGAAAAAAGAAAAAAAAAGACAGAAAAAAAGAGAAAATAAAGACAGAAAGAAAGAAAAAAAGAAATAAGAAAAAATAAAGACAGAGAGAAAGAAAAAAGAAATAAGAAAAAATAAAGACAGAGAGAAAGAAAAAAAGAAAGACAGAAAAAAAGAAAAAAAAAGAAAGAAAGACAGAAAAAAAGAAAGAAAGAAGGGGTCACATGGTGGAAGGGATTGGCCAATCCGGACGACTCCGGCGGCGTGTGTGACGTCACAACTTGACCTACTTAAAACCCCAATGACGTCACGAATCTCTTTCCCCTCTTTCCCATCCTTCGTTCGCGCCTCCATTCCAAACAAACCCTCCCTCTCTCTCTCTCTCTCTCTCTCTTCCCTTTCGCGAGCCGAACGTCTGCGACGAGCCGTAACCCAGTTCCTGCAGATTAAAGCTGCCGTAATGAATATTAATGCGTTGGGAAGCCGAGCGGCCGCCTCGGTGACGCGACAAAACGGGGAGACGAGCGTCGGCCGTACGGACGGAGAGGAGATTTGAGTATTTGTCGTGTTTATTTAAGCGGAATTTAAAGAAAATCAAAACGCTGGCGGGGGTGGAGGGAGAGGTAAATATCTCCAGAGCGGTGGTTTTTAACCCGGGTTCGATCGAAACCCCGGAGGTCAAGACCCGACTTGTGTAATCCGTGTTGCTGCGTTTCTCTGATTTGTTTACAACAGGCGTAGATCGCGATCAATACGTAGATCGCGATCTACCGATCGATCGCAAAGCTAGTCCGGGTCGATGGCGTTAAAACGTAGCCGATCATCCTCACTTTGAAAGCTGTCACTTGACTGACAGTCGGTTTGTCACTAGCTAGTTCTAGCAAGCTAGCGAGTTAGCCTCCAATTTATGTCTTCTAAACTTATGGGTATAAAAATGAGTGTCACTTCCAGGGAGGTGGATTTTTTTTTTTTTACTATGTCATTTTCAAAAGTACAGGAAAAGGAAAAGGTGAAAGTAAAGGAAATAAAATCCCAGTTGTCAGGACAGCAGTTATTTTTTCTCCCAGCTAACTTCAACTTGGCTGCTAACTCCATTCAAGTTACCAGAATAAGATATTTACCAAAAAAGTGCTTTGTTGTAGTGTGCCGTAAGGTTTCATGCAGTTATGCAAGATCCACAAACATTTATTGTGTTAAGTATACTCAGTAAATATATCAATAAATATATATTCAGCATTTTTTTAGTGGTAGATTATTTTCACAAGGTCATTTGAAAAGTATCTCACAAGGTGAAAAAGTGTGGGCACTCCTGGTTTACAATGTTTTTGTTTTTGAAAATCATGTTTTGCTAGTTTTGCTCTTTGAACGCAGTGATGCTGATGCACGTTTCATTTTGTGCACAAAAAAAAAAACATATATCTACGTCTTACATTTGAACAAAACAATCATTTTATTTTTCGGTGACTGCGCTTATGAAGCTGGTGGAGTTCGGTTCCTCCAAAAAGGTCGAGCGTGGATCTGCAGAAAGTAGGTGTAAGGGCGGGTTGTTATGCTAAATCGTTAGCATACTAGCATAACAACCCGCCCTTACACCTAGCTTCTGCAGATCCAGAAACTGTTAGCATACCGATGCTAATTGTTATGGGTCTCACGCCGAAGGGGTGAAACGTCCAGTTAATTTCGTCGCCGAAATCACGGACACGACACCGATTGATGTCTTAGACAAGCTTTTACAGAAAGAGGAAAAGACTAAGATCGTGCAAACGTATTTGTCTGCTAGTTAATAATTCCGTCTTGTGTACGCTTGAAGAACACATCATTGATTTTCTTCCAAGCGGGCTGGAAGATTAAGACGGGTAAACTACATTTTTGTCATACTACGCAGCAAAAACAGGCAAAATACATGTTTTCCCCCCACGGTGGACGGTGTAGGTAGCTAACAAAAACCAAAAAACAAATTTGGCGTGCGTTACCAGAGATCTCATATCCTTGGTGATGATTTTTTAGCAGCCGAAACACCCTGTGATGCTAAAGTACACAACTGATGATTTGTCCCTCTGGTAAAACTACCAAATAAAAATGGTGCAAACACAAGGGATTGTAACCTCAAGTCCTTTTAACGAACCTTTGGGATCTTATTTTGCAAAACAACTACCGCAAGCTAGCGCTTTGAAGAAAAACGAAACAGAAACAAAAGTCGCCGGAGAGCTTTTTCCAGGAGCGATGAGACGGCAGAATCAAGATTCCTACCAAAGTTTGGGTTCATCGCAACAGGTGATGCACAAGTTCCGCAGCCACGATGCGTTTTTTGTTTAAGAGCGAGCTGATGAAGCTTCGCCACATTCGGAAAAACACTCTGCGCTAGAAGACAAGCCCTAGCAGTTTTTCGAAAGAAAAAAAAAACATCAATAAAACATATTACTGAAAATGCTAGCTAGCTAATGAAGCTAGGAAACCCTCAAAACGTTATATTTATTTATTATTTAATTATCTTTTTTTTCTGCTAAATTATCGTAATTGGCTACTATAAAGTACTATATTGTTATTTTTATTATTTTTTATTTATAAAATAAATGTTATAATAGACAAAATGTACTCGTCATTGCACCTGCACTTAGTTTTACTTGCACGGCCAACACCATCCATATTTTGAAGAATGTTTATACGACCTTTTTATTGTAAATAAAAATCCAAATTCACTGTGGAAGGCAAAGTAAGAATTTCATTGTACAGGAAAAACGTTTCCGCACTGTACATGTGACAATAAACACCTTGAATCTTGACATTGTTTTCTTAAATAAAACGCATAACAAAACCAGGGGTCTGGAACGGATCAATAATATTTCCAAGGGACATTTAAGATAAAATAAATAAATACATTTAAGATTAAATAAGATGAGACCTGATAACACCTGGAGCAGATATTATTTTTTCTTTTATTATTTATTTTTACTTGTATTAATTTAAAATATTAAATAATACATTTTATTATGTCAAATAAAATAATTGTGACTTTTTTTTTCAAGTGAAGAAATTCAAGTCCACTTGTCGAAACAAGATTTCAACAAGAATTCCCCACGACCCGGTTGACTGAGAACCCCTGCAGACACTGGTTACCTTACACTTAATTTGAAATATGAGTCAAGGTATTTCTAAACACAGTGGTGGGCCGTCAGGGCCTGCAAGGCCTTCTCTGCTGGCCTAAAAAAATGATTCACTTCCTTTCATAGCTTTTCTCCTGGTTGTGTCGCTTCCAGACATGCATTTTCATATTAAAGCATTTAACCAATCACATTTCAGCCATCAGCTGTTGCCGGGCAGGGTCAAAGTCAAAGAAATCTGCCTGTGGGAGGAGGGGGGGGCCTGCAGATTCGTTTCTGCTAGCCCTTTACGCAAAAGAATAAGTCCTGATGACGCTGTTGCTTCAACCGATCAGATTTTGAGTTGGCCACATCCAAAGCCTTCTAGCAGGCCCAAGCAACGTCACCGTGTTCACACCCTCTGATTGGATAGTCAGAGAGTGTACTAGTGTAGAAATACAGTTGTGTTTGTTTAATATCAGTTTTGTCAACCCGATATGGCTGCAGGAGGAGAGAAAACGGATTTAGTTGCTAATATATTGTTAAAGCCAATTTTCTAGATGGAGTTTTGAAGAAAAGCTGGACAGAGTAAAGAACGGTCGTGCAACTCCTAAGCTAGCTAACCTGTCACAACCAGGAAACGGATTTGTCCGACATTTGTCTTTTTGAGAAAAGACAGGAGTATGGATTTTGCCTACACATGATCAGAATTTTTGGTGAGTAAAATCCTGCTATTTTTAAATAATACTCCAAGTTTATAAGGTTATTATTGGCACTTTTTATGTGTCGCAGCTGTTTGATATAGAGGTATTTATTGTGGCTACACGAGTTATCTTGATTTGGAGCACTACAAACAAGAATATTTCCTTCTGGGAAATGTATCGGAAATATTGAATTTCACTTCCCAAAATGGCGGGATTTCCTTTAATACGACTTTATTCCCCCCGGCAACTGCTTCACCGACTTCTGTAAAAATCCGGAAAATTCCGGTTCTGTTTTCTGAAATCAGAAGTAGAACGTTGGGATTCCGTGTTTTCCCCTCACACTGGGAATTCTAATTTAATCCCTGAATTGAAATTCGCTTCCGCAGAACGGCGGCTTCTTATTTTCAGAGAATTATTCCGCTAATCCCTTCATTCCGCATCCGCTTCTTGTTCAGAGAGGCCGCACCTAAACGCGCCCCGTCCACGTTTAAACGCAAGGCGGCGTAAAAAAACAGATGCATCGGCAGATTTCCGTGCCGGTGAACGGGAGCAGATTATCTGCGAGGAGCAGGACGGCCGCCGGCTGCTCCGCCAGCTGCAGGGTCGCGGCTAATCCCAGACTACAGAGGGGTTTTGGTCTGCAGAGGCTCTGCAGAGCTGGGGGCGGATGGAGGAACCCAAAAAGATGCACGGTGGAGATAAGACGTGCACGCGAGGAGCTACAGACGCCGATGACGTTGGTTCGGAAGACTCGCTAGCGCCCCCTAGTGGCCGCATCCCACTCTCTGCCACAACTATGAATTACAGTATACCCTTTTTTTTCACGGGGGTTACGTTCCATAATAATAACTAATCATTTACACATTTAAATAGCGATTTTCATTTTTGTTCCATTTACATGACACCTAGTTGGCCCGTGCATAAAAATTAAATAAGAAAATAATCGCCAAAGGTTTATCTTTTCAGAAAATGAAGGTAACCCAGGACACTGGACGCCTCACGTGCACCAGGACATCCCAGAAAAGATCCATCTGCCTCATCGTCATTATTAACAATACGATTGAGCAAACTCCGAGCATACAAGTCTGGTCCCATGGAAAAGCAGGTACATTTCCAACAATAAGTTAAAATGCTATTTACAGACCCGGAAGCCACATTGCTGCCATCTGCTGCAAGTCACATAGTGTTGTGCCATGTTGCTAACATTGACTAAAACAGTGCAGCATCTAGCAGACAATGCATTTCTATTTAAAAAAAAGGTAGTTTATGATTTTTATGTATACAGTATAGCCTTGTTTTTCGCGGGAGTTATGTTCCAAAAAGAACCCATGATTGGCAAAATCCCTGAGGTAGAAACTTTTTTTTTTTTACAATTATTATACAATTTAATACTCTATTATACATTGAAAAGAAAGAACAAACCATTTTACAGGCTCAATCATCAAAGCAAAGTTTTGATACAGTAGTCTCGCTTTTGTGCAGATATCGTTTGCATCCAACGTAATGTTTTTTTTTCCTGCAGTCATTAATCCACGGCTAATGCAGACTCCATCCTAACCAGGGTCTTGTTGCGGACAGTTGCAACCCTTTTTGCATCCTTATTAAAACTTCTTGCTGCTGTCGTCCTTATGTTTTTTTCTTCCTTCTTTATGGAACGAACGGAAGATTCATTCATTCCGTAATGCCGACCTACAGCCGCATAGCTTTTAGCTTCCCTTAGCATGTCCAGAGGTTTAACTTTATCTGCCATAGATAGCATCTTCCGCTGCCTTTCGGGCCCTTTTGTCGCTCCAGAGCGTTTTGTCAACATTATGGGTTTTAGAGAAACAGGAAATCGCGAGAGAATTTGCACGTACGTCATGTAAACTTGGCAAGCTGTTTTACGTACGTGTACATATTAAACTGCAACGTTATTGACGCACAGGTAGAGAAGAAGCGGAGTGACTTTTTTAGCCAATCAGAATGCAGAACACAATGCACCATGCAAATCCGTGAAGTAGCGAAACCGTGAAAAGTAAATAGTGTTATAGCGAGGGATCGCTGTATATCGTTTGTCTATAAAATTTTTACATGTACGTCTCTGCCTGACATCGTATCCTCAAAGAAAGAAAAATAGGAAGAAAAATAAATCAACTTGCAACGAAGAATGACCTTCTGAACATTGTTTTTTTTTTAGTCAGAAAAGATTGAAAGTGCAATCATTTTGCCTGAAATTCAAAAATTCAATTAAATTAAAAAAATGAAATCCTTCGACGATAAACATTTTTTTGACCAACTGAACCATTTGATACGGATAAATAATAATAAATTTAAATTGAGCAGCGACATTGACTCAAGCGCACAATATATAATAAAACACTTTAACCTACAGAGCAAAAATGAATAAAACAATTTGTGCTGATTTTTTTTTTTTTTTAATCAAAATGATGAAGTCAGGATTAATAAGCTACAATCAGCACGTTTTGCAGTGCACGGCTTTTCGAAGCACTGTAACTCTCAGCTCACAGCCGCACCTTCACCTGATTTCAGGAATATACTCATTATTTTTTCTGAAAATGACCAAAAAAATAGAAAAAAAATGGTCAAAGTAGAACAATTCCTGGAATTTAGCAGAAAAAATTTGAAGATGAGTGACTCAAAATAAGCAAAAATAATTCTAAAACTAACAAAAGCAAAGCTTAATGATATTTTTCCCAATCAGATTATATATGATTAAGTTACTGTTCACAAAATATATATTTTCTATTGTATTTTAATCTGACCTTAAAATTGGAATAATTAGGAGGAAAAAAAACAGGAAATTAGCAAAATTTTCCACTTGGGCTTTTTTGGAGGATATAATTTATTGAACAATTATAGCGTCAATAAATATGATTTATTTATCAAAAAAAACAGGGAAAATTGGATAAGCAGGGTAAGAATGGAGTGACAACAAGGATGAAAAAAAAGAGAAGATAAACTTTATAGATTATTTGGTCAGTTACAGTATCAATAATAATAATTTGTATTCTTGTTGATCTCAACTGATTTGCATCCTGTTTATTTGTTTTATTTTTGGCATTGCTATTGTCACTGATTATGTTGCCATTTTGGTTTTCTAATTTTACCCTGTCTTTTTCTTCTTTCTGATGTCACTTGTTTCTTCTATTCATATTTGTCTTTTATTTGTATTTATATTTATTGAACTGGTTATCGTTACACTGCTGTGACAGTGTTGGGCAATGATTTTGGCTGTTTTTTTTTTTCCATGGGCATAAAATGAAAATTGCAATTAAAATATTTGAATTTTCATTTTATTGCAACTTTAATTAATCATTAATGATCATATAGATGTAACAACATTATTTTGTATGTAATAATCCATACAAAAAAAACAAAGGGAAAAAAATAAGGAGTTTCTAAATTCAATATTGAAAATACTTATTAAAATATTTCAAAGAAAGTAGTTTGGCCGACTTGATTAAAAAGCAAAACAAGTATAAATGAGTATTAATAAAGTAATACAAAAATACAACCACTGTACCAAATTATTATTGTTTTGGATCATTCTTGCCATTTTGCTCAGAAAATGTATCAGACTTTGGTCTTTGTGGTTTCTTAAATATGAATAGAACTAGAGATAATTAAAAGATAGCAAAAGACATCCACAACAACAGAATGGGGGAAAAAAAAAAAAAAGAAAGGCATCAAGGTTGACAATAAACAACCAGAACACCGACAAGATTAAGAACATTTTGAACTTGATATTTAGAGTAAAAAAAAAAGAAAAAGGCGAGGGAGAGTCCAGCTTCGCCTGCTTTTTTTTAAAAAAATCCTCCTCCTCCTCCTCTGTGTTCACTGGAAACCCCTCTTACTCTCATTTATATTCACACCGGCAACGAGGCAACTCGCAGGGCAAGCAGCACACAGTGCTGTTCACAACACACACACACACACACACACACACACGCTGCACACAGACAGTATTTTTTCCAGTGTGTTTGCAGACACAACAAGTTGAAGCAAAATGAGCCCGGTGTGTTTTATGTGTTTTTGGCCCCGGGGGGGTCAAAGAGCTTCATGGTTTTCACCCGGCAACGTTTTAGAACGCCGCAGATGTTCGGCTTTTCATTTCAAATAAAAAGGATTATTTCGGGGGTTGAAACCTGATTGTTTTTTTTGTTTTTTTTTATTATTATTTACAGGAAAACAACGGTCTAATCCCGAGGTAAGGCTATAGTTTTCTTGTGATCCCAAAACACATAAATGAAAGATAAACCTCCACCCAGACTCTAAATATTAACCCTTCCAGATACTGTTAAAAGAAGCCATCGGGTCAAAGGTCAAACCCGGAGTCTTGCCTGAAACTCCATGAAAAATGTCCTGCTTCTATTTTTCCTGTTTCAGAATTCTCCTCGTATCTCCGGCTTTCTCCTCATTTCTTATTTATTCATGATTCAGACATGAATTATGATGAAATTTCCTGAGGCAATTGAGAATAAGGGCTTGGACTCTCAAGGCACACACACACACACACACACACACACACACAGCAGGGATGGCCTTTTTTTGCTAGAAATCAACTTAAAATACAGCCTCCGGCAGCAGACCTCACTCCCTGACATTTAACTGTTTCACTTTGTGTTTTGCTAATTCTTTCTCTGACGCAACACACACACACACACACACTTGTGAGAATCACAAAGGTTCAGCTGTTTGATATTCCTGATCTTTCATCATATCATTTCGTGCCGTCTCTCGGTGGTAAATCAGCCTGGAGGCTCCGTCTGCCACCGCGACCTTGTCACCAGGCACCCTGGCTTCTACGTTCTTTAGCCTGAACGCGAGTTTTCACATCTATTTATCGCTTTTATTCTTCTTATGTTGACATTTCCGACACGTCCAGAGCGCCGACACCAACCCGGCCAATCGGGCGGTCAGAAATCCAACCGTCGGGTTGGAAAGATGAGGGATTTATCTCGGCAAGAAGCGACGCGGGGGATTTGATTTGATATTTGTTTTTTTGTGAGGGAATAAATCAAGTTAATGTGTGATTGAGAGGAACAAAATTTGGTCTGAGTGTGAAGGAGGGAGGATGGAGGAGGAGCCATTGGTTTGCGCCGGCGGGAGCTCAATACCACCTCCACGGGGACAAAGTGGAACTGACGAGACGACGGTTCTCCGCCGATGGAAAAAGGAAATCGGCGTGTCTTGTGTACGTAAATTTCTCCAAAACAGCACACCGCAGTGTTGTCAAAACAAATCCCTGTATTTTCCATCTTTATTCTAAGTTTTAAATGTCAAGCCGAAGTAGCGGCGGTAAAAACGGTAAAGGGGAATTCCAGTCACACACCACTTGTGTGTGTGTGTGTGTGTGTGTATAAAGACCCCAAAACGGCACCTTTCAAGACACGCGTACAACGCAGAGTTTAAACTCAAGGCGATCGGTCAGGCCACAGAATTCAACATTAACAAATCAATGGTGCAGAAGTAGAGGAAGCAACAAGATGACCTGCGCTATGCAGTGTGTGTGTGTGTGTACGTTTGTGTGTCTATGTCCCAAAAAAAAAAAAAAAAAAAAAAAAAAAACCTCACTAACCCAAGCTTACTGTTCTGTATATTTCCTGTGCATCGTGTATTTGCAGTCCCTATGTCCTCTATTGTAAGTCGCTTTGGATAAAAGCGTCTGCCAAATGCAATGTAATGTAATGTAATGACGACTAAACAGAGTTTCCGAGGAAAGAAAGCGAGATGGCGACAGTTAGAGGTCAAACTTGAACAGTTGGTTATTGAACACAGAGTAGCAACTAGAAGCGTCTCTACAGTCACTAGTCCAATGAAGGCAACAGCGCTAGCTAGCTAGCGACATGAACATCAATGAATTTAGAGGCGATCCTTCTTGGTGCTTTCGTTTTATGAGACGTTTTGAAACTGTGACAAATGGAGTTGGAAATACATCGTTTTAAACGAAGGCGGCGCAAATACCGATAAGAGCTTCCCGTTCATACAGTGCCGCATTTTGAATGCACTAACTTGTTTTGGGAGTGAATGGAGTTGTCAGAACGTTGGTTTGTATTCTATTAATAAAGTTTGACTGACTTATCTGACTGTTTTGTTGACATTCCCTTTGGCGCAGCTCCATTTAGTGGATGCATAACGCAACCCAAGCTACTACTGTAGCTTCTATTATATGCGCCTTATAATGCGGTGCGGCCTATATATGATTTTTTTTTTTTAACTAGGCCATTCATTGAAGGTGCGGCTTATAATCCGGTGCGCCTTATAGTGCGGAAAATAAGGTAGTTTTTTAAACTTCCTCACTTGCGGGACAAAGAGATGTTTTTTTGCTGTCAGGAGGCGGAAGATCCAACTGTTCCGACGCTAGAAACGCCCTGACTGAGACTGATTGAGGTGATTAAATTAACACACACACACACACACACACACATCTGCTCAAACCAATTTGAAATCAAACCGGGGGCGCTGCTCGGTGCTTCAACCGTGTTAGCGGCGGGGAAATCTTTTCCGCCCACCCTGCCTCATGTCCATCTGTCCTCCACCACTCCTTCTGCCTCCGGTCCTCCACCCGTCCCTGAATTCCCCTCCACCCTCTCCATCCTCCGGGCATCTCCTTCCTCCTGCCCTACTAACCCTTCACGATGCCACCACAAACACACACAAACATGAACAAATATATATATACACACAACAAATCTATTTAGCCAGGGGAATCACAAAAATATACATATCAAAAAGCCACATAAAGGAGTATAACTAAAATACTTACTTTCAATGCACGTATATACACACACACGAATATTCACATTTTTCCAAAATCAAGTTTGTTCTCACTGCCTTCCGGTTCTGAAGTCCACTTATAGTGGCGCTATATTGATCCATTTCCCGGAGAAAGACAGTGAACTTTGATTTGCTGTCAGTCCATTTCCTTTTATGAATGTGAAATTTTCCCAAAAGCAAAACAAGTTGCACAAAAGACACAAAGTCCATTTCCTCAGTGCGGTCTTCATAGAAAAATGTCCTCATCCTGAAAGCTGAAGTGAGAATCCGCTTCTTCTCACAATAATGGCTTGTACATTTAACCAGAATATTTGTAAGTACAAGCGTATGATAAAAAAAATGTAATATAGAGTCTTCATGTATACCACAGAAATCACAGGAGTCATCAAGACCTTAAGACACTTTATAGCCTCGACTCGTTACTTTGAGACTTTATAGTTTTATTTTTATTTCTTATTCCCCCCCCCCCCCTTTTTTATACTGTTTATACAATTTCCTACTATTATTTATTATTGTTATGTCTTACTTGAAACTGGCACAACAATTTCCTTTGGTATAAATAAAGTTGTTCTTATTCTTAAATCTTTGCAATGTTTTTTTTGCTGGGTATATAGTGTGTGTGATTTTGTAAGACACTCCCTTGATTTTAAAATTTAGCCAGAATTTATAGCTTATCATCCACATTTTATTCCCATTGAAATAATTATACAGAGAAGACCAAAAAACTGTAGCCACACACACTTCCACCCGGCTGCTTATTGATTAGTAATCCCTGACAAAGCCCTGTCGTGTGTGTGTGTGTGTGTGTGTGTGTGTGTGTGTGTGTGTGTGTGTGTGTGTGTGTGTGTGTGTGTGTGTGTGTGTGTGTGTGTGTGTTACCGACGGCTGGATCCATGTCCTCCCCGCCGCTCCAGGGCTGAATCGAAGTGTCCCGCCCCCGTCGGCACCTGTAATCCGACCACACGGAGCATGAAATGATAACAAAATACCAAAACTTGTTTTCCCAATAGTAATATACTTTATATGATTAAAGATATCAAACTTTTGTTGCCATTTTGTGCTTCAGCTCATGTCGCCATCTTAACTTCCGGTCCGACCAATGGGAACTTCCGGTGCTAGGACTAGTCGGAAACCCCACCTTTGAATTTCTCCTTTCAACTATTTACTTTTTATTCAAAATGCAGGACAAAAAATACGTCATTGTAAATATTAAGTAATATATTCATGAATAAGAGGGGAAATACCTTATTCGCGTCTGTAGGCATAAAGTGCTAAATGCACTCACGTTCGATGAGATGAGATGAGAACAACTTTATTAATCCAGAAGGAAATTGTTTTGCCATAGTTTCAAGTAAAACACATAACAGTAATAGATAATAGTAGAAAGGAGGAAGAATAAGAAATATAATGAAATATGAATTGTCTTAACTGTTAGCAGTAACTACAAAGATTGAAGATTCCCTGAGGCTGAGGGAAGCTTAATGGTTAGCTTGAGCACGAATGTTTGTTACACGCTCAAAACCAGATATTCCTTACGAGCAATTAAAGCGCGGCTACCGGCTAACACAATTTCCTCTTCGTGTAATATATACTCATCTCTTTATTTACAGTTTTTCGACATTTACATCAAGCTAGCTGCCCGTCACTGTCGGCAGCACCGGCGTTTTTTTAAGTTATCGCGCTCTTTCCGAGGCGTTCGTTCCGCGGCAGCTATTGGCTATTGCTGTTGGGAGTATCGATCCCATGGAATCGATATATTAATACTCACACGCTGCCCATTTGAGTGTCAAATACCCTAAGAAGGTATCTATGCTAATTAATAAATATGACATAAAAGTGCTTGTGTTACTTCCAAGCCTATCAGGGTAATTTATACCAGGGTTTTGTAACGACCCCCCCCCCATCAAATTGAACTAGTCCATCCGTGTCACGTGACAGGAAGCTCAGCGGGGAGCCGACTGACAACAACAACAACAACAACATTGCAGTGCAGTGTTCAAGTGTTCTGCATTTGGGAAAGGTTTTTAATATAAAACAATTTGTCTTGTGATTTGTCTTTCAGTAGATTCTTTTGATTGTAAAAAAGTAATTCGAATTATTTTCAATCAAATATGCAAAAAATATAAATAAAGTGTTTATTCGGGCATCCCTATTGGCTGCCCTCGTATTAAACCCCGCCCCTTTTTAGACAAATGGTTGTGATTGGCTAATCCCCACACAATAGGGAGCCAGACACTGACCTTGCATCAGGAAAGGGCATGCAGTTGATTTACTTATTTCCTCGTTAACCCTCAACCTGCAAATCCATGCGATGGAGCACAGAATCTAAACGTATATTCACAAGCTTCTACATTGACATCACAAGTTGATTCTGGAGAGGCGCGGGACATGGTGTCCCCAGAGGCTCGGCTCGTTTTAGTTTCTCGTCTCGATCAGCCAGAGACCCCACCCCCCAATCCCCCGTGACCATCTGAAGGCCATCGGGATGAAGCTGAGACACCGGGAGCTAAATCCAACTTGGAAAAACATGTTTATTGACTTTCTCCAGGGCAGCAAAACGCCGAACATAACATCAACCCAAAGGGACAAACATGGAGAAGCACTGCAGTACACAAGTCAAGGTCAAGCATGTGTGTTTGTGTTTGTGCATGTGCGTGTGTGTGTGTTTGTGCACGGTGACACGAAATTTTACACATGCTGCTACCAGGGTGAAGATCCTCTGTGAAGAACAGCATCAAATCCTTGAGATTGGTCGTGTGGCCAGATGTTGGGGTTCACTGCCACCTGCTGGGCATGAGGTAGCTTTGCAGCAGCTGGATGTTTTTTTTGTAACCTATTTGTTCCCCGAGCCGAGACCTTGTTGCTCCTAATATTGATTCAAAGGGAGCGGCTCGCTGGGTGTTATATCTGTCCATTTTGCAGCGACAAGCTAACGCAGGCGACTGAAGAAGAGTAAATCATATTTGTGACAAACGGCTCTGCTCCTCTTTCGTCTAAACAAACATTGAAGTTGTGGGAAAAGGTTTTTTTTTTTCTTTTTAAAACAGTTAATTAAAAAAAAAAAAAGAATCTGGGAAAATAAAAAGGGGAGGCCATGCAAACAGGGAAAGAAAATGAGGGGAAATAGAAATAAGGACGTTACATATTTTTGTGTTTGATTGCGGGCGGTGGAATTATCTACAATACATTTCATACAAACGTCCAGTCAGCAGTTATGAGCAAGTGACCACTGTGGAGGGACAATCACACACGTCTTTTAGGACTCGTCTCCATTGGCGCTGTCGCCGTCGTCCTCGCCTTCCTCCTGCTCGCCTTCCTCTTCTTCGTCGTCGTCCCTCTCTCTGTTTTTCATCTGCGACGACACGGGGGGGAAAAAAAAATGCGTATCGTTTCGTTTTGTCACCTGGCGCTCCGCCTCCTTTCTAACCTCGTCGTCGTCCTCCAGCAGGTCTCCCTCGTCGTCGTCGTCATCTTCGTCCGAGTCGTTCAGGTCGCGGCTCTCCCGCTCTCGGTCTCGCTTCGGGCCGTCGTCTTTCTTGCTGGAGGTGGAGGAGTGGAGGGGGGACACCTCGCCGGGCTCCGGCTTGGAGTTCTTCATCTCTACTCGGGGGAGGAAAAGTGAGTCGGGCCTGCAGAACCCCTTCGCTGCTATTTCTTTTAGTTTGTTTTTACCTCAACCTCTGACTAAACCCCCACCTGACTTCTTGCTGTGGTCCTTCTCCATGCGCTCCAGGCTCTCCAGCAGGTAGTCCACCTTGTGCTTGATCTGGGTCAGCTCCCTCTTGATGGACTGCAGGTCGTCAACCTTCACTGTGACGGGGGAAGAAAAAAAGATACATTAAACCTTTGAGAGGTCTGAGAACCTCCTGCCGCCAGGCTGTTTAAAGAATCCGGGGCGAAACACGTACGCGAAGTCTTCTGGCTGCTCTTGGACGACGAGGAGAAGCTGGATTTGGTTCGCCGGCTCCCGCTGGCGCTGAGGCTGACCCGCGGGCGTTTGGACGGGATGACGGCGCGGGACAGGGGCGGGGGAGGAGGAGGAGGAGGCACCCGGGACTGGTACGAGTACATTCTGACATACACAACACACCGCACTGAGTTGCGACCCTTTCTGTGACGTACATAAGACCAGCATGTTCTCACATGGTGCTCTCCAAACGACATCAACAAACCTGTCATAATGATCGATATCATCACATATATTTTGTAAGCTGATCGATTCCTTGTGTGATATGCTACCCCGCCACAAGGTGGCAGCACTGCGACTGCAAGGCTATTTGGCAACCGCTGTCATCCACCGGGAGAGTCCTGCATTAATGGCACTAGACTTTGGCACTATTTTGCATAGAAGCTAACGGCTAGATGCCAACTTTGAAGATAACAACCAAAAGAACATCCATGCTTGTTAGCATAACTGTCAGTAGATGACCATCAACCTTGACATAAAAATGATAATTTTGCCGACGGGTCCGAAGGGTGGCTTACCTATCGTAGTATTCTCTTTGAAAGTCGTACTCCAGATCGAACGAAGAACTGGGGAACATCAAGAACAACAGAAGCCAAGTTTATCGCACAACGCAGAGGTAAACGTGAAACTCTTTGGGCTGCTTCTCTTCTTTGCGACGACAAAATTTTGACGTCGCAGGCTGTAGCGTCAGGTCAGAGATGCGGCCACAGGGGGGTTAAATGAGGACGTCCATACAGGACAAACACACACACCTGTACATGTCTCCTGCAGACCGCTTCCCCGTCTTGGATCTGTGAGGCTTTGGTTCTCCTGCCAGGTTGATGTCTGTGGAGTGGAACATACCGGAACTTGACTCAAACTGACGATTCATTCGGGGAAGGTGTCAGTCGGTGCAACACCTTCTTCTTCCGCTCACCTAACACCTGTCCCACGATCATACGTCCGTCCTCGCTGGCCACCGCCGCCCGGGCGTTCCTCTCGTTGGCGTACTGAACGAAGGCGTAGCCCTTGTGGACGGAGCAGCCGACGATCTTGCCGTACTTTGAGAAGATGGCCTCCACGTCGGCCTTGGTCACCAGCAGCGTGTTGAGGTTGCCGATGAAGACGCGCGAGTTGAGCGAGCGCGGGTCATTCTTGTTGGTCACGTTGCTGCTGGCCATCATGCTGGAGGTGGGCGACGACCAACTGAGGACAACCAGACCAGGCGTTTAGGGAGGCGAGAAGAGCTAACTGCCAGCGATCATCTGTGTTTACGTGTCCGGTTCTGCACGAGGACAAAGCGACGAACCCTACAGCTGCCTCTTGAGAGGGACAGTTCACCACCAGTGAGTTACTAACCTATCTTTAACCTAAAAAAAAAAAACAAAAAAAAAAAAACGGTGCAATATTTCATTTCACTGTGCGATATTCAGAACTGTGCAATATTTCATTTCATAACAGCTACACTACAATTTTTCCTTTTATCATACTATTGTGCACTCCTTACCTCACTTGTTACTAAGACACTTATAGTTTTATCACTTGTTTACTAAGACACTTTATAGTTTCACTGAGACACTTTATAGTTTATAGTTTATTTCTATTTCTAATTCTGCCTTTTTCTTTTTATTATTTATTACTGTTATATTTTCTGTAACTCTGGCACAACAATTTCCTTCGGGATTAATAAAGTTGTTCTTATCTTATCTTATCTTAGCCAAGCTTGGCCTCTTTTCGAGCCGTTAAACATGCTAATGCAATGTTTTCTGCCATCGCAATGAAACGGAGACATTGGCATTTAAAATAACACAAATTCTACACCTCTGTCCTGGTGAATCAGAAA
Source organism: Fistularia commersonii (assembly GCF_037954325.1). Lineage (NCBI taxonomy): Eukaryota > Metazoa > Chordata > Actinopteri > Syngnathiformes > Fistulariidae > Fistularia > Fistularia commersonii. The sequence continues at coordinate 2,229,135 of NC_141302.1, read as the reverse complement.
CTATTTCCAAGCGGGTGAAGCCAGACAGGCTTCTCAATGCTAACCTTTATCAGATTTTAGCATCTTTTTGTTTTTTTAAAGAACAACGTTTTGACTGAACACGGTGGCCCAGCTGAAAGAAGGTCTGCGGGTAGGAAACCGTCATTTCTGCATTTTAAATGGAATACTTAATTGAATATAGGGGTTACTACACGTCTGTCACATTGACCAGCTCTGCTCTCAGATCAGATTTGTTTGAAAAAAAAAAAGCAAAGAAACGCAGATGTCCTTCCAGAAAGTGTCCCCGGAAAATGATGCTCAACAGGAAAGCGGATTATTAACATATGGTGAACTGACCCTTTAAACCTCATTCCTTAGATTAACCACTTCTATCGGGAAAACATCGTCCAACGTGAACAACTTCAATTTCCGTCAGCTGTCCAGAGCCGGCTAAGAGTTCTCCGATCTCGCCGGCAAACGCTCGGCGTATCTTTGGCTACGGACAGGAAGCGGCGTGGGTGTCGGGAGCGCGATCGGCGGCCAGAACTCACTCCATTGTGTCCGTATTCTGGTCGGTGGAGGTCTGCCTGCCTGAGTGAGTCTGTTGGAGAGAAGAAGGAGGTCGAGGAGCTACAAGAGACGAAATCTGTTTTCTTTTTTCGTTTTTCTATCTGTGCCAGACGCTTTGAAGAGGAGGAAGGTTAAAAATGTAAATTCATCAGTTTATAATTCATTTAAAAAGAAACAAAAAAAAAAAACCTGTGGAATAAATGCTATTGTTATAAATAAAAAAAAAAAAAAAGTTTATATTTATTGGCATCATCAGACTTTCCCGCTCCACCATGAATGCAGTGATAAACTCGGAGACTCAAAGAGTCGGAGGGTTTCGGTCTCCTGGTGGACAAATTGTGGTATCGGCGTCGGTCATGTGACCCACGGGACGTTTAAAAGCCTTTCGTTCGAACCGAACGGAAACTTGACGCCCTCCGACTCCGCATCCGGATCTATGACTCATCCACGGGCCGTTCATCCGAACGTCCATTTTCCGTGCCGGAGGCGAGACGTCAAATTTTGGAATTTGTTTGGATTCTCAATTTGACAGCGCTGAGCGTCGCCTCGCGTTCAGTCGACGGAAATCATTTGCTGATTTGCGCTGAGCCGCTTTCATTTCATAATCTGAGATCAGCCGGGTTTTATCCTGCCGTCCAGTCTCTCTCAGGAGACTTTGTGATTGTTTTTTTATGCCTGTATGGGTCATCGTGGGGTTTCTTCCCCGTTTGGCAACGGTTATAAGCGCTATAAGTCACTCAAATATAAATAAGTGGTTTGCTGATTCATCGATTGATGTTCCGTGAATCCCTGAAACGCCTCAGTTAATCATCGAACAAGAAAACAAAATAAGTGTCAGTTTAATCATTGTAAATATGAATAAAAGCTTGTGGTTTAGCCGTCATGACACTACAATCACTGCTCGAAATGTGAATTCAAGTAAAATAACAAATGTCTGAGTCAGCTGGAGAAGAAAAAGGAATCTTAGAACTGATGGAACGTGAAATCAGGAGAACCCGACTTTAAGTATCCATTTTCCATCATTTTATTTTATATCACCATCTCCTCAAAATCTTGTTTTTCTAAAACCAGAAAAAACTGCTGTTTGTAGAAGAAGGCGTTAATTTAGCCAAAAACATTTATTTCTTTAAAGGCGCGATCAATTTGTTAGCTCTGTATTAAAACAAAATGTTTAATCAACTACATTTTTGTTGATATTTCAGGCAGAATTGAATTTTTTTTTTTCCAGGGAGGGTGAAACCAAGAAGGAAACACCGCCCCCTGCTGGCGGCGACACCTGGCCCGGTCCCACCACAGATTCGGGGCCTCCGGGTGGGACGGCCGGAGGTCAAACCCCGACACGCTACGTCACGTCGACATGGAAAATGGATGCATTTTAAACATCCTGACAAATAAGAGGACCTGCTGGGGCGTTTCTGTCCACTAGCCGCCACATGATCTGGATTTACGCCGGCGGGACATTTTCGCGCGAGCCTCCCGATCCACACGGGGCCCTTCGTCCTACGATCGCTATCCGCATCACCGTCATCATAATCATCGGCTCCCCCTGCGGTGAAAAGGGGCCACGTCTCACCTGCCAAAAACAACAGTTGGGCTCGAGCTACCGGGCGAATGTGTGTGTGTGTGTGTTTGTGCGGGGATTACAGGGTTTGCGGCTTAACACTCCACTCTCCACCGCACAGCTTTAGCTGGGATGTTTCCAGCTGACGGGATCCCTCTGATGGGGTGGTCGGGTCACATGGCGTCTAGCGAGTGTTTCTAAATCTTTGCGAGCACATCGGGGTTCAAGGGGGAGGATCCGGGGTTTAGAAGCCCGAGGCCTCCGGAGCACAAATGTCTGGATTTACGAGCCGGGTTTGCAAGATGGACAAAATAACAGGAAATAAAAGCAACTTGTGTCCCCCTTCCAAGTTTACCAGCCCGTTGAATCATAAGCAGCTAGAAAATTTGAAATAAACAAACATCTGGTGCTGGTTGGAAACTTGAAGGAGCAAAGGTCATACTTTCAAGGCCTCAAGGTGAGAGGGACAGAAGTTAAAGCGTTGACATTTAGCCATGATATGACCGCAGCAGGAGAATTAGGGATTTTATTGACGGGGTATCGACAAGCTGTTGTTTTCAGGATCTTCCTGAGGATCACCGCCAGAAGAATCACGATTATCTTTGATTGAGAGACATTTAAAATACTGCAAGTGTTTTACCAACCAAAGGGAAATTCACAGTTCTTTTTGTTAAGGCTGGAGGTTAAAGTTAGCTTGCTATGGTCAGAATGTAAGGAAGTTCTTTGGTATCTCAGTGAAATTGGATCCCCGATAGTCCTGTTGCTTTGCCCTTCTGCTCCGTTGGAGCCGTGACGCCCCGGCCTCAAAACCCCGACATTTGTAGCTCATTGGAGCCGGTCGGGCTCCTGATCCGCGGGTCTTATCGTGGCCTCATCGGATTACAGCCGGCTGTCAGTGATGGATCTTTGCGCCCCATTTTTTTTTTGGCTCATGGGTTCATTCACAGTATTGGGTGGAGTGAGTGATGGTTTAATACTGGTGCTTGGACTGTGACACTTCTTAGGGAAACCAGGCGTGAGGGCCAGAGATAAGGCCAGCATTGTCCTGGGTACACATGTTACACACACGCACATACACATTTATACATGTGCTCATAAAATATATATTTGCAAATGCACTTTTTTTGGGGGGGTGAGGAGGGGGCTATTGATTTAGAGAATTGCCACTGAGGAGTTTTTGAGATGTCAGGGGTGTGAATTTTTGCACTTGAGCGCAGCAAAAAAAAAAAAATCCCTCTGATGTAACTGCATGAGGTCGCTTATGGACAACAAAATGAAAAAGTCAAAAAAGTGTTAAATTCGGTGTTTGTTAAAATCGGGGAAAAAAAAACAAGCACGTTTCAAACAGATGCGTGACGGCTGGATTAGTTTGTGAAGGACGGGTGTTGAGAGTTGCATGCAAAGTCAATCGGCACAAACTAATCACAGCGAGTGGCGAGGAAAATTCCGTTGAAAATTAAAAATATTTGTGGGCGGCTGAGTCAAAAGGACGCCATAAGTCGTCATGCACGCTAACAAAAGATTATTTTACGGCAAAAGGGAAAGGTTGGTCCCCCTGTCGGCTCCGGTTCTTAAAGGGAGGCGGCCGACTGCTGGGGGGAGTCGAGGTAACTGGATTCTAACCGGTTGAAAAGAAAGGATGGGATGGGGGTTAAAAGCCAAAACCGTCTTGTGCACCAACGGGGAGGCCGAGGAGGTCAAACAGCTGGAGAGAGAAGCATTTGATTTTTTTATCACAACACAAAAAAAGGAAAAAAAAAAAATCCACTACATGCTATTTTTTCTAGTAAACCCAAAAGAGGGAGGAAAAGGCTAAAACCAAAGAGGGGTGGAAACAAAACTGGAATATTATTATTTTTCTCAAAAAAAAAAAAAAAAATAGGGGAGAGGAAAAACAAAAAAAGATGCAAAAGTTGATGAAAAATAAAGAAAAAAAGTTGAGACCAACTTACGATTCGCAGCTGCTCAAAAAAGTGGCTTCAAAAACTAAACAGGGGAAACAAAAAAAGGTAGAATATTAGACAAAAGGCCCTTTGCAAAATGAAGAGAAATATTATTACAACAATCAGGATGGGGGCAGGTGGGGGAGAAAGACAAAACCAGGCAGATAATCAAATGTCGCTCTGCTTCCAGGAACATTAACATTTCCATGTCAAATGTTTAGAAAAGCAGACATTTCAAATATATTTTCCAAACATACCTAATTTTCTCCCTTTTTTTCAAGAATTAAAACAGGTCATATAAAAAAGTGGGTGCATCTGGGCTCAGGCAATTTAGAAAAGGGATCTGACATTCACACCAAGATGTTGTCTGTGGTAAGAAGAAATGATGAAACTTTTATGCAATTTTTAAAAATAAGAAGTTTTAAATGATGCATTTTACTAGCATCACAAGATGTGTGTAAACAGATATTTGTGCAGGACTTTTGAAAAACAGTCATGTTAGCACTAGAATGCAGCACGTCCTTCTCATAAACATCAGGAGTCAGGAGCGTGGTTTGTTTTTTTTAGCCCGTAAAATAAAAAGACTCAAACTGAAATAAAATCTCAATCTAAAATAGAATTGAATAGGTTGAAGAATACCAAGCCACACTTTAGATTCCGAACACAATGTGTGGCATGGTAATATTTTCAACTGTTTCTCTAACACAGTTCAGTTTAAAGTGCAGAAAATGCGAAGAAATTATCTTTTTTTAGATGATATATAATATTTACTGTGGCATCGAGGGGGAAAAAAATGAAACTAAAATTGTGTGATTAAATATTTCGTCCTAAAATGATCAGCATTATTATATCAAAAACGAGTTCAAGGTAAAATACGAAAGATAAACAACGATAAGGCTTTAAAAAAAACAGCACAAAAACAAAACAGTCGGAGCAGAAAATGTAAACGGTTAAAATAAGAAACATTTAGTTTTCAGTGACCGCCTCTGGATTCTGCAAAAGGACCTCTTGGGATGGTGGGGGTCAAAAACCTGACGTTCATTGGAGTCTAACCTTTGCATTTTTAACCTGCTGGTAAGATTACTAGTTATCTGCAACAAAAATCTCAACCACGAGTCCAAAGAAGCACACAAAACCCTAATAATGACAGTCTGTGTCTGGTTTTTCAGCTCACACAAGGCAACAGAAAGGGCTCATCGGCTGCAAACTCAATTTGTATGCTGGAAAATAAACACGTTTCAGAATCCTTTTGCTTGCATGGACAACTGCTGGGGGATGTTTAGAGGAAGTGAAAAAAAAAAAGAAGAAAAAAGAAAGAAAGAAAGAAAAACAAAACACAGCCCACTTCTTAAATAGGGGAGGGAATCATCTTGCCTGAAATTCATCATCTCTGAGGGGATTTGCTGCAGGAAATACAACAAGAGGAAAACAGTAGAGGGCCAAAACAAAGTCTTATGAGTACCAACGACAGAAACTCAAGTTAAGGCTGGACAATTGAGGGGAAAAATAAAAGAAACGTTTAAAAACGTGAATCCAGATAAAAAGGGAAAAGACCTCGTTTTGCAAACAACTGTCCAGTGAGGGACTGCACCCAGCCTTAAAATTTCCCCTAAAAATATGACCACAATCACCACAAAATACTGCAACCATGAAAAATTGAGGTCTTTAAATGTCTCGTTTCGAAAAAGGAAAGCCATAAAAATAAAAATAAAAAAAATATCTTGTGAAAAGCCACTTAAAACTACTCTCTGCGCTGCTCGAAGGCCTACCATCACAAAATGTACGCCACGCTAACGCCGACACAGTCCCCGGAACAGGCTAACAGCCAGTCGACAAAAAAAGGCCAATAAAAATAAAAAATAAAAACCAAAAAGGTCCCAAAGACGGCTCAGAGTCAGGAAAAAAATAAAAAATAAAAATAGGGGGAAAAATCTCTTGGTTAAAAATACTCACCACGAGCTTAAGACTAAAAATGAGTAAAATTCAACGCTGTATTAAGTTGAACGGTAGGGAATCCGGATGGAGGCTCGGCGGACTGTTTGGATCACCTTGAGAGCGGTGCGGGCACGAAATGGCGTCGCCTCGGCCGCAAGCGAGGAAGGGAACGCCCGGAAACGCCCCGTTGCTGATTCTGATTGGATGTTACGGACACATCAGCTGACCAAACCCTTCTGTGATTGGCTGAAGTACGTGCCAGTGCGGGCTCCCGGGATGACGACCGGACGTTCAACGAAAACATAGTTAGCTTAAACGTTAGCAACACAACTCACTATCTTTATGGTTTATTTTTCTTTATCTTTTTGACATATACGTTTAAACCAGGCACCCTTTAAATGAGACAGAGGCCGACCGCTCCTGTAGCAAGACAAAAAAAAAAAGAAAAATACGTCAACGGCCGCGCATGCGTTGTCTTCACCGAGCGGACAAAGAAACGACACATGTGACGTCACCAACGCCCCCCTCGGTAATGTAGTAGGATGACGTCACCGACCAGTCCCCCTCAAAAGTGTGATGTTCTGGGTCAACAAATGTTTTTTGCAGTTTCTTTTTACTTTAATTTGAAAATTATCTTAAACTCACAACCAATTTATTATTTGTTCATTCAATAATTATATCATTTGAATCTGTGTTGTTTGGCATTAATATTGTTTGGTGACCTTTCTTTTATGGGAATGAGAAAACGTGAAAAAGTCACATTTACAGATACTCATCACAACAAAAAAAAACAAACTGCATAAATGTTACAATAATAATAATAATAATAAACTTTATTTGAGATCCTTATTAAATACTCAAGGAAACAGACATACACAAAATACAAATCCAAAGGTTATGGTTACCAATGATTTCATATCCAAAAAACTATATTGTTCAAGAAAATTTAATCAGGTATGTATCAAAATAATACAAAAATAAATGTATGCCATGATGTAACCATGTCAGATATACATTCATATTCAATCTTTGATTTAGTTAATTTACCAACATATTGTTCATATAATTCCTTTTTGAATTTATCCGTTTCTATTTGTTTACTTTTGCATATCCATATTCATTTCATGTGTAATTATTGCTTTTTGTGCTTATGTTTATTAGTTTAATATATTTCCGGGGGAGGCCCTTTAAGATGATGAAATATTATCCATTATCCATTATCCATATTATCCATATTATCCATTTCTCAGTTTATAACAACAGTTATAAACGGTTATATTTTTGTCCTTTTTCACACCTCCTATTGTATTTGTTGAACTATTTAATCCTTAACCATATTTTAAATAAATCTAATAAAAAAAAAAGAACTTTCATCCTGACTTTCATATTCAGGAAAATTAAATTTAAAAATCATTTTCTGCACGAAATGAGGACGAACACACGTTTTCCGTTGCAACCAGTTTATTAGGGTCGAAACCGAGGACCCTGTGCAGACCTTCGCTTTCGGGACTCCCAGAGACCTTGTGCTGGGTCACCACTTCAGCCTCCTTGGAGTCGAACCTGAGAGGCGAGCGGATACAAGAATCAGCTCCTAGAAGCAGACTGAGAGAATCGAGGGAGTCGGGATGGCGAACCTAGGACATCGGTCATCCTCCTGCGGCTCCGCGGCAGGGAAGCGTCCGGCCTCGGGGCCTCGGGCGTCCTCAGCACCTCCTCCAGCTTGCACTGCTCCACGCTCTCCTGCTGAGAGACGAAGACACGGCAGGTGAAACACCTGGTTTACGTCCACGAGCTGGATGACGGTCGCTTACACAAGCGGGAGGTGGCTGATGTTTCCGTCTGGCCGTCGGAGTGTGAGCGGCGGGACTCTCGTGTTTCTCCCGCTCCCGTTCGCCCTGCAGGACGATGCTCTCCCTCGTGGCCCTGAACTCCAGCGAGAAGTTGCTAATGGTTCTGCAGAAGTCCTCGGCTCTGGTCTCCCTCACCGTCGCCCGTGAGTAACCGAGGAACAGTAGGAAAGAGTGGAACCTGGAGATGGTTTGCTCGGGTCATTTGTCGGCAGAGGACGTCGTCGGTCCGAAGAAGCGGCGTTTGGGCTCACCTGTTGACGACCCGACGGTGGACGGCTTTCAGGACCTTCACCCTCTCCTCGCACTCTTTCAGGACCTTCGGCAGCCGTTGTCGGAGCGGCCCGCCAACCTGAGCTTCCCCTCCGGCGACCCGCTTCTTCTCCCCCTTCCCCCACTTCTTCTTCTCCTCCGCCTTGTCCAACATCTTCAGCTGCTCCCATGATGTTTTGCACAGGGCCTCCAAGCTGGCCAGGTTGGAGCGGACTAAGGAGTAGTCGCACTGGGACACATTTTATAGACATTTATAAAACAACAGAGCCATAGCTAACAAAAACCCATAATCGTGAAAAAAATCAGTGGAGTTTTCGATCAAATTTTGAATCGGCCCGCAAACAAGAACGTACAAACATATACACTCACAGGCTTCCCGCAAGCAGGATTTGTGTTGTTAGCAACAGTCGCGCGTGCCACTCCGCATTGTTTACATCGTTCATCACAGTGTTTTCCTGTTATATTGCTTTTTTCAGTAAGCTACCCCAAAAATTGCCAGTGCTAGTGGTGTTAAGAAAAAGCTAACAAGAAGTCAACAATCCTGTAAAACAAGGATGACTGACGTGGCAAAAGGGGCGACTATGTTAGCTTGGATGAATAACAGACAGCTAGCTGGAGATAGCGTTATCATTGAAGAGAAGTTTTATCTTTTGCTGATTTTTACTGATTTAGCAAAGGAATCGCCGAATACAAGCGCTAACAAGAAGAGAAAGAACACCAGAAACAGTAATACCGTAATTTCCGGACGATAAGCCGCGACTTTTTTCCCGTTAACAACGCTGCGGCTAATATATGGACTTTTTGGGGGGGGGGGGGGGCTGATGAGCTTCACGCCGCTAAAACATTTATCCTCGTCACATCGGACCGATGAAATGACTGAGAAATTCTGAGTCCGTTCAACTCCGACACCGAAGAAGACGACTTTGACGGTTTTAGTGCCCATGAGGAAGCCCGAGATAGCGATCGGCTAGCCGGTGTGGCTTATACTGAGGTGCGCTCAATAGTCCGGAAATTACGGTAATTAAGGTTATCTTGAATTCCCTCCTTTTTTTGCCACAAATAAACTAATTAGAAAGTGTAAAAAGAGTGTTTTTTGGGGCCGGAGAAAGGATCAAGGAACAAATCCAATTCGTGAGCTGTGCTGTACTTCAATTTGGGGGACAGCGCACACACACACACACACACACACACACACACACACACACACACACACACCTTGCCGGCTTTGGTGACGGCAGTGATGTCGGAGTAGAGGTCGGAGGACTGCGGGTAGAGCTGCAGCAGCAGCACACACACATGGTGCAGGAGCGGCTGGCGGGAGTGTGTGTCCCTCACCTGGGACAGCTTCCCCAGGTAGCTCAGCTCGAAGCCCCGGGCCTGGCGGGGGGGGTCAGCCAGCAGGGGGGGGGGGTTAGCGAAGAGGAAGCGCCCGATTCGGATTTAAGGCGACGAAAACACACTCACCTTGCACCCGTTCAGAAAGTTACCGATGGCGAGGACGGTCGCCAGGACGTATCTGAAGGTCTGGCTGGCCATCAGCTGCTCCATGGCCACCTTCAGGTGGAAGAGCGGCTCCGCTATTTCCTGCCGGGTAAAGACAGCGTCTTCTCCTTTTTTTTATGACCCATTTTAATTTTACTCATTCCCCTCCTTTCCCCTCACCCGCTCCAGGGAGTCGTAGTCCAGAGCGAAGGCCCACAGCTGCAGCCTGGACTCCAGGTGAGCGACGTCCCCCAGAGCCAGGAGGCAGAGCTCGGCCGGCGCCAGCGGGGCCAGCGGCTTCTGGGCCTTCGCCTCCCGGATCAGGACCAGCTCCTCCTCCGACGGGACCAGCACTCGGAGCCGCTGATTCCAGAATAGATAAATCGCAGGGGTTGATGGATCTTCTCAGACAAAACACAGGAACAGTTTGACTTAAGAGTTTAACTGGTTGCGAGAGCGAAATCAAATTTCCCCTTTGAAATAAACTGAAATGCTATTCAAGACCCCCCGTTTTGTGATGTATTTTTAAGTAAAAACTCATAAATGACAAGTCGTGTATAAAAAAATAATGATAAATAATCAAACAAAATATAAAGAAATAACCTGGTTATTACAAACATCTAAATAAAATAAAATGAGTTACATTGATACATTTACTTACAGGTTTAATCACTTGCTTGTTAAGCAAATATACTATATTTAATTCGTTGTACAAATTTGCGATTAACCGGTCGCAGCCCCCCAGTTTTGTGATGTATTCTTAAATAAGAAATGTACTTCATAAATAACAAGCAATATGTAACAAACAATAATAAATTATAAAAGAGGATGTAAAGATATAAACCGATTTATTACATTAACTTATTATTTTGCAGATCGGGTGAAGAGGAGTTTTTCATTTGGTGCTCTATCTCTTGACTTAGCTTACTCGCTACTAACTGAATGCTACAATGGGTGGCTAAATGGAACTAGCATGCTATGCTACACTTTATGTATTTTTGAGTGAGAAATGTACTTCATAATTATAAAGTAATATGTAAAATATAATAAATAACAAAAGAGAATGTAAAGAAATAAACTGGTTTTATTAAATGTATTTACCTTGAGGATGGGACGAAGATGCCGGTAATGGAGGAGGTTGGGGGAGTTTTTCCATTTGATGCTCCAGCACTTAAATTAACTTCCTACACACTTAATGCTACGATGTGTTGCTAAATGTAACTTTGCCACACTTTATGGCTAAACTTCGGAGTGAAACCTCTTCATAAAAACCATCAAACCGTCCCCGACCGGCTTTAAATGACTCGTCCATCACCGTATCTCACCAACAACAACTTCTCAATCTATTAACAGCACACACACACACCTCGCTCATGTTTTTCCATGATTTTTTCACGGCTAGCAGTGGGCGGCACGTCCCACTGTTTTTATCCGCCACTTTACTGACAGCGGCAGCAAAACGCTCATCCAGCGCGCTTCTAACTCAGATCCCAGCTCGTATCGCAAGGCAAAAAAATCCACCCAGCACCGACTCGTACCTCGGGAAACTCGTAACTCAAGGTTCCGCTTATTTTAGCAACGTTGCTTTTTCAATGACTCGAAACGACAGAAAATACTCCTTTACCTGGACGTCCTCTCTGTCCAGCACGCTGCTGTCCATGCTGAGGATGGCGGGGGGCAGGAGGTGCGGGGGCGGCAGGCTTTTCAGGGCGATGGTGACGATGTTACTTCGCTTCATCCCCAACACCGAGACCAGCGGCTGCTTCTGTCAAGGGACGGATCGAAGACACGGGTTCAGCCAAGCTCTGCTGAACGTTCATGGTTTTTTTTTTTTCGACCGTAGAAGAGTTAAAAACGATCTGTTGTGTTTTTTAGCCAGCAGGGGGCGCTGCTGCCCCCCGCTCTACACAGAAAGGCTTAACCCAAAAGCCCAAATCATGCTTAGCTTTCAGCTAGCCTGCTAGCTAGCAGGCCGATCACACCGTCGGTTTGACATCACAAGTTGGGACTTTCTCAGGAGACATTTGCGTTCCTAACAAGCGATTGGCAAGGCCTCGATTGAAAGTCCAATCCCCTTGTGAGGTCATTGGTTTCCGTTTGCTCCTGGAGCTGTTGGGAATCAAACATATGGACGAGAGCCAGGCGGATCCGCAGATTAAAAATGAGAAAACATCCGGTTGCTAAGAGTCGAGCCGAACCGCGGCCGCCCTTAAATCTTACCCGCTGTTTGTGAACCACACTTAGGCAGGCGGCGGCCTTGGTCTCAAACAGGTACTCCAGTCGGTTCGTGTCCAAATGGACCGGCTCGAGTCCGGCCCAGATGGACTGAGTCCCAAAGCGGGTCATCCTAGGGAGCGGCGCCAAGCTCTGCAGCTCCCTCCAGTGGAGCCTCAACATGTGGCCTTTTCTGAGGGTACCTGCGGGCGAGGCAGGGCTCGAGGGTTGGGTGGCGGTTGGAGGCGGCGGCGGCGGCGGCGGCGGTGGCGGAGGAGGAGGAGGAACAGGGGCGCTCTTGGCGGCTTCTCCGCCAGATTTGGTCTCCTCGTCCTCCGTGCTGTCCATCTCCGGCTCCTCCTCATCCCAGAGGTCGGAGAAATCCAAGTTGTTGAGGCAAAGGCGGCCAGAGGGTTTAAGCAGCGAGCCATAAGACGGGTCCAGGTCCCAACTCAGCGGGTTTTCTTTGCTCTGGTCCGACCCCTTCATCGTCCCGTGCTAGAATCCAGCAGCTAAACTCAAAAACGCATGCGGAGGCCCAGCGGACATCAATTTCCAGCGATGCCGCCGTTTCTGCAGAACGCGAAAAAGAAGCTGAGTTGAAGGCTCTGGTGCAAAACACCGTTGCGGTCCTGCACGTGCAAAGCAAGATGCACGAACCCGGCCGACTGCGCGACAGCATCCGAGCAATGGGCTCCTGCGGCCGAACACAACCCTTTCCCCTTCTCTTTCGGTAAATGACAGTGGGCGGGGGGGCGAGAGCCCCGGCAGTTGGTGCACTGGCCGGCCGTCGCATCGGTCTTGGTTTATTTGAGTTGCGCCCTTTCCCTTAATTTCCTTATCGGGCCTGGATCTCCTGTTTGTATTGCCTCTTGTATTTACACAAGCCGCTCTATCTGCCTCAGATCTGTTACTTCCCTCCTCCTCTGCGCCAAAGCAGCGCTCCGTAGTGCACGTTTGAGCCGACGCGGAGGTGAGGAACCCCTCGCGCCAACCGTCAGAATACACTAAATTGCAATTAATCCGACCCTAACTCCGGAAGACCGGCCGAACACCTGCGGGGACGGCAGCCAGGCGGGAACTAATGTAGCGCCGGGGGGACTTTGTGATGGATGATTTAAAATCCCGGAGGCTCCAAAACGTGCATGGAGGTCCTCCCTGAGCACACGCGTGTGCATAAGTATGCTTGATATGCAGCCATAATGAGGATCCCCTCCCTCTGCCATTAGGTCTCCCCCTAATTACACTTTATCCGGCCCTGCTGTCCGCTGGCCCGTGGGACGCTCTGCCCCAAATGAGGGAATTCTGATGTTATTTAAAAGATATGAATGTTTCTACGGGTTTTTCCGTTTATTGACATGCACGGATGATAGTTCGGCTTCGGACGGCGCGAACCGGAGCTGCACTTTTATGATGTGTTTGATAAACCAGATTGAAAATTTGATGCAGGACGGAGCATTTTCCTTCTTTTGATGGGAGTCACTGCGGGATTTTCAAAATCTGAAAAAATCTTTCAAAATTTGTGTATGCGTCTGCATGGGTGTCTCACTGTATGTGTGTGTGTGCATGCACGCACGCACGCACACACACACACACACACACACCACATGAATCTCCTTTTCATCTGTTTCCTTGTCTGAGCTGCCGCAACCGCTGAATGTAGTCCAACTCTCCCCGGGCCAGAGATGAATCAGGACAACAAAAAAAAAGGAAAAAAAAAAAGATGTGCAGGATTTCCTTTTTTTTTTTTTCTTTGCTTTGAAAATATGAATGGTTTTATAGCAAAAAGCCAAATTCAACAGGCCTGTTGAGTAACAGGGTTGGTTCCTGTCCAGCTGTTGTGTGTGTCTGTGTGTCTGTGTGTTATATCTTACTTATTTCCAAGATTATTTTTTGTTCATATTATAATAACAATAATAACAACAACAACAATAATAATAATGCACTGTATTTGAGAGTGCCTTTTCTGACACTCAAAGAAACCGTATGATCTATAATCTATGTCAATAATACACAAAGGTGACATAAATAACACAATAATAATAATAATACCTCTATTTGTGTTATTATGTAATTATTATTATTACTTTAGACTGATAGTGTCCCAAATGTGTAAGGGGGCTCAATGGCAGCTACGTGACACCACACTTTCAGTACTTTTGATACTATGACCACAGCGACTACTAACAACAACAAAAATAATAACAATAATACACTGTATTCTAGGGCGCCTTTCCTGATACTCAGAGAAATCATATGATCTATAATGAACAAAGATGACATGATAATAATAATACAGTGTTTGGTGTCATTCTGTTATTATTATTATAATTTCTATCACTTAAGTAATACTTATAAATTAATTAATACTAATTAATACCTAGTTATTATTATAATTACTTAATATTGATCGTGTCCCAAATGTGTGAGGGGGCTCAACTACTACACAACTACTACTAATAACAACAACAATAATAATAATAATAATAATAATGAAGGTCCCTTGCTTTTATTTTGAAGGTCTGCAGGCGGAAGCCCCGCCCCCCCACTCTTCGCCTGTGAGCTCGCGCGTTCCCGCGCTGTTTTTGAGAGCGCGTCTCTGCCGTCCGTGTCCGGGTCAGGCGCGCGCCCCTCCTCCCTCTCTCTCACACACACACACACACACACACACACACACACACACACACACACACACACACACACACACACACACACACACACAGCCCCCTCCCCCCGATTGCGCTCGCGCACCGGTGACATCACTAAGGATTTTTTTCCCTCTCTCTCCACAATGTCAGACGTCCGCGCGGCGGCAACGCGAGCCCACGGCTCCTTCCGCGCGCCACCATGACGGGTGCCGTCGCGAGCTCCTGCGCCTCCCGCGCGCGTCGGACGTCCCCCGCCGCCTAGGGGACCCACGCGCCCCCACGCGCCCCCCCTCCCCACGCCGCGCGCACCGGCTCGTCATGCGCGCGTGAGGTAAGGCGACCCCACGCAGAACCGCCCGCGCGCCGCGACCGACGGATCCCGACGTCGCCGCGGTAACGGAGTAACGAGTAACGAGCGACTGCCGCAACGCGCCTGCCTTCACCTCCCGCGCGTGTGTATGTGTGCGCGCGCGCGCCTGGAAAAGTTCATTGTTACGTAACGCACGCGCGCAGATGTGACTGAGAGGGTGACGGATCTGTCGCGCGCACACGCACACGCCTCACTCCATCCAAGGGTATGAGGTGAACGCCGGGTCCGTGACGTCATTCATGCCGTCATTTAGAAAAACACACACACAAAATAACAAATCTGGCCAACTTCACAACCGCCCTTCAAACTGCATCTATAAATACAGTGGCATGCGTGTGCATGTGTCGTGCGCTACCTTCGGAGGGTACTTCGGAATTACGTCACGCCGACGTCGCCGCCGCCTGCCACGTAATGCGTGCGCTCGGGGGTTGCCGTGGCGCCGGAGATGCCAAAATCCGGCGTGGAAATGGCGTCTTCATCCCTTGGCGTCGTCCCGAGCGCATCGCATTTGCTTCGAGAGGTTCCTCGGAGAAGGTGGGAGAAGATGCGGATCCTCCCGTGGACGGAGGAGGGATGGTGGAGATCTGGGTGAAGTTCCTCTCTGAAGGAACATCGGAGAGGAGGTTTTGGAAGTGAAGCTCCACCGAATAAATGCCTGTTTTGCTCTGAAGTTTGCGCTGCTGTGTTTGTCCCGTGCAGGTCTGCGTGAGCGCACCACAGAGGTCAGAGGTCAGAGGTCATGCTGCGGAGGGACCCCGCCCCCCGTGGCCCCCTCCAGCCCGGAGAGACGTCCGACAACGACTGTGAGGTTGTTCGAGCTCGAGCGTCTGCGCCGTCGCCGGGGGATCCCAGCAGAGCCACGCTAAATTAACACAAACTAAAAATCCTCCCGTTTGATTGTAATTTAAATCTCGCGTTTATTCCGCTGTCATTAAGGATTCGTTAAACATGGCCGCCCTGCCCAGCGGCCTTCAGTTTCTAGGTTTTTTCCTTTGAGATGGAAAGAAAAGAGAAAAAAAAAAAGCTCACGGGGCGCAACAGCGCCGCCTAGTGGCCGGGTGGCGTAATTGCACCCAGATGCACGAAGATCTTTAGCAACTCGCGGGCGCAAGAAGCGAAGATGAGACTCTTACCTTGTTATTACGCCCCTTGTCTGGAGATAAAAAGGCACGAGTGTATGGAAAGATAACCTCCATCTCGCTGTGTCTCCGTCTTAGATGGGGGCGGGCTGCCGAGACGCTGGCGCGCCGTGCTTGTGCGAGGCCGGTCCCCGCACACTCCGCTCCGTGGCGCCCACGCCGGTGAGTGGACCGGCGTTCCCACTTAAGGGGATGCGCGACCCGCCGCCCTCGCCGTCCGGGTGGAGGGTGGGCGATTCTTCATCTTCCTCTTCTGCACCTCAGGACGAGATGCTCTGCGAACACTGTGGGAAGAACAGAGCGATGGCGACCAGGAACTCAGAGGGCTACGGCACAGAGGTAATCTGTGTGTGTGTGTGTGTGTGTGTGTCCACTCACAAGGGTATTAGCTTCTGAGGATGTGACTGGACGCCCCAGGGCCCTCGGCCCTCCGTTGGGAGGTGGCGTGGAGGCGCCAATAGCCGCCCGGCTCCTCCGTCACGTTTCCAGGTGCCAGCTGATTCACGCACAGCACGACAACGGCGATGACGCAAATCGCACACAAGCAGTCACTGGGGGAGTGTGTGTTTATGTGTGTGTGTGTGTGTGAGGGTAGGGGTTTGTGAGTCAACCAGCAGCCTCAAAGTGGGAGACCCCGCCGTGCAGATGAAGGGCGTCGGGAAGCGTTTATCAATACCCAGTGGACTGTTTTCTGTGTGTGTGTGTGTGTGTGTCGCAACTATAGGAGGAGTGTGTCCTGTCCGACCCCCAGGGGGAGAGCGATGCGGACGCCGACATTGAGGATACGGACTCCAGGTAACACCTGGAGGACCGCCTCCTATGTCATGTTAAAGAATTGAGTCCAAAGAAAAAAAAAATGCAAAGGTCAAAGTTGAATTCGATGGGAATTAAAATGAATTGTTTAAAAAAAATAAAAAATCCAAAACTGAGGAAAATCCTGATATTTCAAAATGTACGTCCCACCTGAGGAAAAATAAATCCTAATGTCACCAATGTGTTGCGATATCATTACAATAAGGTTTCATTCCAAATTAAATCAAGATATGTAATTTAATTACAACGATTAACGTGTAAAACACTAAAATAAATATTGATCATTTCAGTTTATACACATATATATATATATATATATACTATTTATTGTATTAGAATAAACAACTTTGTCTCATCTCCCCTTTAAGTATTACAGAATTAGTCATTTTAGATGTGAAATAATGAGAATGAATTAAATTCTCATCTCATCTTAAATTTCACAGCCCATTTGCATCCTGCTTATTTTTGTTTATTTACTTTATTTTTGTCATTGCTATTGAAACTGTGTTTATGTTTATTGTTTAGTTTTGGTTGTCTAGTTTCACCCTTACTGTCTGTTTTTTTTGTTATTCTCTGCTGTCTATTTATTTGTGGACTTCTTTTGCTATTTTCTAATGGTCCTCTAATTGTCTCTCTATTTATATTTATATTCATATTTACTAACACTATCACTGTTATGCTGCTGTGACAGCAGAATTCCCCCGATGGGGATCAATAAAGTTTATCTTAAATGAACCAAAACTAAATTAATTAAAAGAATAAAAAAGTGACTTAAATAGTGCAAGGTTATGATACTGTGGGGAACTGGAGAAAGTTTGGAAAGTTGAAGAAAACAAATCCTCTGACCCACATCGGCTCCTGGATTAGAGGAAGATGACAAATGAATGAATGTGACTGTGATTCCTGCGCGCACACACACACACACACACACACACACACACACACACACACACACACACACACACACACACACACACCCACACACACACACACACACACAGATCCTCACCCCCCTCTCCCCCGCTGCGTCCAGGCTGCAGGAGGCAGGTTCCCTGCAGCGAATCAGCTCCCGCCGTCGCAGACGTCCGCGGGTGGCGAGGCAGGACACCACGGAGAGCGAGGACGACGGGGGGCGGAGCCACAGGTCCCACCGCTGGAACCTCAGGCTGAGTCCTGACAGGGAACACAGCAGGACCATCCTGGAGGTAGGAAGGAAAATAAAGTTTGAGGCAAAAAAAAAAAAAAAAAAAGGATTTCATTTGAAGAGGTTAAAGTGGTTTCCCTGGTGTTCCAGGAGAGCGTTTCTCAGGTGAGGCCGCTGGTCGTCTGCAGGCCCGACGTCCACGGACAGGCGCCGCCGCTCCACTCGTCCCGGAGCTCCAAACGCCTGCCGTCTCTCTGGCCGTCCTCCCCGTCCCTCTCCCTCGCCCTCTTCATCCTGCTCCCCCTCTCGCTGTCCCTCGTCATTGTCATCGTGTCGTTCCTGCTGCCGTGGACGCGGGCCTGACTCCGCTCGCCGTCCGACATCCAGGCCATTGATTACTAAACAGATCAATAACCGCGATCGGAAGACCTCCTTCTAAATAATAAGCACATTGAGAAAACCTTCCGCCGATGGGAGGGGGTTTCACTTTCACTTCATTCCTGCTGATTTCCCTTCCTGTATTTCCTTGTTGATTTTTTTCTCGTTTCACTCTCACAGGTGTCGCTTTCACCTGACGTTTCCCCTCTGATTTCAAAAAGACGGACTTGATAACCAAGTGAATTTGTTAGCTGTCAGGGATCCCAGTTTAAGATAATCGCTCACTGAGACTCCTGCTGATACCTGTGCGTCCGGTGTCGCACTACCGGTCGTGTTGCCAGGCAACAGCGCCGCGGCCTCATCGTCGACGCGCGGCAACGAGCGTCCATCTCAACTCAGCTTTCGCGCCCCTTCAGGTGAAAAGTCCAAAGGCTTCAGGTAGAGCGTGGGTGCCGAGGAACCTCGGTGAAGACAATCCCGTCCGGTCCTTCCTGCGCGAGGCTCCGCTGACGCCGCCAATGCGTGGATCTTCTCGCGCACCTCCGGCGTTCTCGCCCCCTGCTTTTTGTAAGAAACGAGTCCTCTCGTCTGGCCCCCCTGGCGTGACGGAGCCAAGGGCTTCCCCAGCCTGAACCGTCAGCACAGGAAACAAGAGAAATACCACAGGACGACTCCGAACTATGCAATCCCTCCGTACGTTGTCCCCGAAGAACATCCACGTTCCGCTGAAGGAATGAAGGAACCTCACGTTCTGAAAGTGTCAGTGGAACGTTTGTCCTTTTTCGTATTCGAACCAGGAATCCGCAAATCTCAATTGGAAAAAAAAAAAATGGATGCGTGAAATCCTCGTTGATTTCTGAATCCAGCGCTTCATTTGATTTACTTCTTGTTTATTTCCTGCGTTAAAAAGTCGAAATTAAAAAACAAAATAAATGAACAGGAAACAATCTGGAAATCAGCCCTAAAACACAGGAAATGATTTGAAACTGGGCATAGAAGAACATAATCAAGAAATTAGTTTAAAAAAAAAACAACAGGAAATTAACAGGAAATGTAATATGACCCACGGCCCTATTTTAAAAATTCGACTTTTGACTGAAACTCCAGATGTCATGAGAAACGACATCCTGGGCGCGTGCTGGATCATAAATGGATATACAAACAATAAATAAATATATTTTTCCATTTAGGAGTCCCTGTTGTATATGAAGTGAAGGCATGACGTCCTTCTCCAAAGCAATAGCAGCAGAATCAGCTACTCACACAACGCCAACTCTTTTGTTTGGCTTTTGAACGAGTTCTTCGCCAGCTACTTTTACATCCACTGAGCCATTTCCTCTGGAAAAGGTCCGACCTGGAAAGACAGAAAAACAAGACAGAGACGTTCAAAGACTTAACAACGTTGAAGTTGAGTTTCATTTCTGAACTGAACATATTGAGCCTGACAATCAGTCACGCCGGAGCTGAGATTCGTGAATATCTTGAAGAAGCCTCTCTGCGCTAGATGTATTTGAGTCATGTTTTCTTTTTCTGTACATTTTTTGAAAGATTTGATTTTATTCTGCCCACTTGGCAGCGGAGAGAAGGAAGCGTTCCAGGCCGAACTCTCTGCCAGCCTGCACTGAGGCTGGTATTTCACTGCGTGTTAATTTATTAATTCCTCTTTCAATAAAATTAAGACTGTATTTTGACTTACAGCGGCTCTTCTCATGTATGATGTAACTCCTGCAGGCATACATCTTCAATATCCAATTACTTGCCATCAAACATTTTTTGAGGCAATCTTAATATTCTTATACAAGTTTTTCATCTTCACTGCTATCCAACAAGTTAACCCAGCAAAAACATTTACAATTTTAGGGTTTTATAATATAATAAGGTTGCACAACATGTGAAACGTAGTTTAGAAGCTAGCCCAGAAGGCTAATCGTGTTAGCCGAATAAGCTAGCGTGTGCTACAAACAAATGACGCTAGTTTTGTTTAGCGGTTAGCCAACATGCTAAAAGGCTAACCAAAAAACAAACACGATAGTTTTATCCATACCAACTAGTTGTAAAAGAAATGTGCGCTCTCACTTTAGAAATCTAAGCGAAGCCCCAGCTATATCACGCCCATTATTTCTATCGCGTTAACTGGCGCCTCATTTTCAAAAGCACTTCCGTATTTATCACACCTGACGTAAATCATGACGTCACAATGTTGACATCCAGCAGCGAGCGATAGGTAGATTTATCTACAATGAAGGAATTGTAGGTACAATTATACATGCAGAATTACACATATAATTTTATATACAGAATGAAATGAATAGGTTACTCAATGAAATAATTCCTAGATCATTTGATTGTACCGCCAATTCAATGGTGATCAGAATTTCATAATGTAATGTCATTGATAGAATATGTTCAAGGGTAGTATTAGTTTATTGTACAGATAATTAACATTTTCATCCTTGTCGTTTTTCATTTTGCTGTCAATTCTTATTTGTGGAAGTCTCATGTTATCTTTTAATTCTCTGTTATTTATATTTATACTCCTATATTGTCATTATTGCGCTGCTGTGACTTAAGCGTTTACCTATGGGGATCAATAAAGTATTATCTTATCTTATTTCAGTGTTATGGTGGCGCTCTTAGTTTGTATTGGCAAGAAAATACAAAAAAATAAAGGTGGTCGGCGTTTCTATTTTAGGGCCCGTAACTATCAAACTCCTCATTGTATTAGATATCTGTCCTAAAATAATTCAAGCGCTTATAGAATAGTGTTGAGTACGAAATCTGATCAGAAGTTCTAGCAAGTATGACTTCACAACGTGGTGCAGTGATTGTCATGTGGTCTCTGTGGCGCAATCGGTTAGCGCGTTCGGCTGTTAACCGAAAGGTTGGTGGTTCGAGCCCACCCAGGGACGGCTCTTTTCTAAGAAGATAACATAAGAATAATTTTATTTATCCCGAAGAAAATTGTTCTGCCAGAGTTTCAAGCACAACATAACAATAATAGATAATAGTAGGAAGGAGGGAGAATAAGAAATACAATAAAATATAAAGTGTCAAGGTTAAGGCTATAAAGTGTTTTAAGGCAGGGGTGTCAAACTCATTTCTCATCGCGTGCCACATACGGCCTAGGTAGATGTCAAGTGGGCCGGACCATTAAAATAATAGCATATTCAACGATAAATAACCAAAATATCATGTTTTTCCTCAGTCACCTCCTCTTGGTGTAAAGAAGTACAAGGCCATTAGAAAATCTTGGAATTTAATGACCAATCCCTTTACAAAACATTTCATGAAACACCTCATATTTCCTTAGACAAAAGTGCAATTTACTTCTATCATTCACATGGATGAATTGCAATCATGTGATCATGAGATCTCACTGATCGTACAAAGGCACAAAACTTTAACAAGTAATTGGTATTGAAAAATATAGTAATGCACTTTAAGATTGAATGAGACTTATAAAGAAATGGATTTTTAAACCATTTACACATGTGCATATAAAATCTAAATTGAATCCCTGCCTACACCCTCCAAACTAAAAAGGGTGCTATTAAATGTGTAAGGATTGGAGTATTCACCTGTCCTGTAAATGTGTAAACTTCATCCATGAAGTTTCCACCCCTGTTTTAAGGTCTTAAAAAGTACAAACATTTGAATATTCCCTGCAGCTGACAGAAGAGGAATTAAAAAGTCTGATAGCCTCAGGTAGGAAAAGACCTCCTGTAGCGTTCAGTGGAGCTCCTTTGTGGTATCAATCTACGACTGAAAGAGCTCTGACAGGATGTCAGTGTGGCATGCAGGGGGTGATGGACGTTGTCTATGATACAGAAAACAGAAAAACGTCTTATACTATTTTAAAAAAAACAGATTAAAAAAATCGATGAATAGATAGTCAGTACTATATATTGGTTAAATTATATATTGGTATTTTCTTCTTCCCTCAGCCGCAGGGAATCTTCAATCTTTGTAGTTACTGCTAACAGCTAAGACAATTTATACTTCATTATATTTCTTATTCTTCCTCCTTTCCACTATTATCTATTACTGTTTTTTACTTGAAACTCTGGCACAACAATTTCCTTCGGTATTAATAAAGTTGTTCTTATCTCTCTCATTTCTCTCATCTCATCTAAACATTTAATATTGCTAGACGGATGCTGTAATTGGAGCTCCCAGGCTGGACGTCAAGGGGAAGATCCAAGAGAAGATTTAAGGACGCAGTGTCGAGAGGAGGATAAAAAGAGGGTTAGATGCCGTGCTACTCTACTCTACTCTTCATATTCATTTTTTTGCATTTTTAATCGGGGAAATCCCCTGGTGACGTAAAACAAGCAATAGCTGTTGTTGGCCACAGCCACGCCACACGAGCCTGCAATTTAACTAACTGTTCCCGCTCAATACCAGGTAAACATTGTTCCCAGCAACCTCAAAATCACACGGAAAACATAAACATAAACACAAATATTGGTGACTGACTACAATATCTATAATCATATTTATAATAATGTTTACACTCTTCCTATCAACACATATCCAAATGCAGTGCGGACAGCAAAGTAGGAATTTCACTATACAGGGAAAACGTTTCTCACTGTACACATAATAATAAACACTTTGAATCATAAAACTATATTGATTCTCGATTCAAGATTCCCTGAAGTAAAAAGGGTAAGAAGTTATCTGGACTGTTGAATCCCTGTTCCTGAAATACTCCAACATCTTGATCTCAACGTCACCATTCCACCCAGGTTCCGCTCATTCACACACATATATTCTGTCTTGCTACGACTGACCTTCAGTCCTCTCCTTTCCAGCACATACTTCCACCTCTCTAGATTTTCCTCAACCTGTACCTCCTCCTTCTCACTAGAGATCACACTGTCATCTGTGAGTCATCTGAGATTCCTGTCTAACCTCTACTGTCGGCCTGTCCATCACCACTGCAAACAAGAAAGGGCTCAGAGCTGATCCCTGATGGAGTCTCACCTCCACCTTGAACTTCTCTGTTACCCCTACAGCACACCGCACCACTTTCTCACAGCGAGCATACATGTCCTGCACCAGTCAATCATACTTCTCTGCCACTCCAGATTTCCTCATACAATATCAAAGCTCCTCTGTTGGCGCCCTGTCATATGCGTTTTCTAGGTCGACAAAAACACAATGCAGCTCCCTCTGGCCTTTTCTACATTTTCCTCAATCTGACCCTGCTTTCACAACAGATTACAATGTCATGTGTAAACATTATGGTTTATGGAGATTCTAACCTCATCCGTCATGTAACAAGTTACATAATATTGCAATGCATTCATTCATAATGTGATTTGTTTCCTTATCAATAAACAAAAAATTAAATGAACAGGGAATTCAGCAGAAAAACGTCCGTCCCTGGGTGGGCTCGAACCACCAACCTTTCGGTTAACAGCCGAACGCGCTAACCGATTGCGCCACAGAGACGATGTCGCCTATTGACCGACAGACTGATTTTATTCATATTCCGGGGGGCAGACGGTGCTGTCTGGGAGTAGTAGTATAAAAATTATTACGTCACCCCTACAGCACATCGCCCGGCTAGCTCAGTCGGTAGAGCATGAGACTCTTAATCTCAGGGTCGTGGGTTCGAGCCCCACGTTGGGCGTAAGTGTTTTGGTTTGACTTCCAAATATTATAATGATATTTACGATGACGTTTCTTTTATTAAAATGCACTTAATTTCAAATTATAGTTTCTATCTGCTCCCATTAATATTGTTCACATTTTTTTGCCCTATTTACATCTGGTTATGGCAACACGGACTAAAGTAACACATCCTTGATCTGAATGAATGAAATTAAATACTTTTGTTCTTTACATAGTTGAATAGCTTGACAACAAAATCACACTTAAATGATTAATGGAAATCAAATGTATGAACCCTGGAGGTCTGGATTTGGAGTCACACTCCAATTAAAAGTGGAAAAACACATGACAGGCGGATCAATTGTTGATGTAATTTCCTTAAAACAAATCAAAATGAATCAATGTCGCTTCCTAAGTGGACAGTTTGATTTAACAGAATTATGATTGACTTACATTGTGTTTTTGTTTAAGTGTTCCCTTTATTTTTGAGCAGTATATTAACATTGCCAACTATCTAGCTTCACTGTGAGAAATACAATAAGAATTTCAATGTAAAGGGAAACACGATTCACACTCATGTTACGATCATATAGATTTTTGTACTTTTTTGAATGTGTCATTGTTAATATTCTCCTTTTTTTGACGAAAACATGTCAATTTAACACCAACTTCAAGCTACTAATTGACATTTGAAGGCCTCGCTCGTCTGATACGTCACCGTTTTACCGAAGCTTGGCGGAAATGTCTCGGCAAAGTTCGTCTTCCACGTCACTTCCGTGGGAAGTCGAGCGTTAGTCATGGAAAAAAACAAAACAAAAACACACTGGCTAGTGGATATCGGCTTGTAAAAATTTACTGACAGCGAAAAGTGACCGCGCCGCCGGGGATACGATGCGCTGCCCGAAGCCCAGGCCGTGATTCATCGACATGCTAGCTAGCTAGCTAGCCGGCTCCTCCTCTGCATCATGAATTTAAGGGGACTATTTCAGGACTTCAACCCCAGGTAACACTAGCAACGTACTAAAGCTAGTGTTAGAAGGCTAGCGTTGACCGGCGTGGGTAGTGCTGTCGTCCCAAACTGCCACTCGTGTCGTGATTCTTTCCCCAACACGTGTTTAATATGGAGGTGTTCAGCGAGTCAATGCTAAATAACGCAGCGGATTTAAGCTAATAGCGGAGCGCCGCCTTAGCGGGGCCTAGCTGACATGCTAGGCGATACAGATCCCGTATGCTAGTCCGCGTCGTTTTTACAAGTATCACCAAAAACACATTCGCGGAGAAATTGAGCAATTTGTCGTCTAGCCGAGCGCATAAATTCATGAAAACTTCCTCGAAAGTGCAATTAGAAAAAAATAGATTCACGAGCGTGTCCTCCTGATGTGCTACTTGTTAGTCAAGAAGTGTCGCTAGCATGATGTTGCTAGCGGGATGACAGGAGTGCCAATTTTGACATTTTAAAGCTATAACTGTCCAAAATTGGTCCCTTTTTTTCTTGAAACTTGGATATGAAGTGCAGCCGTGCATTAGTCTCTTGTCTTTGTTATTCTTTTACCATGCTGACGATTTGGACACTGGGTTTTTGCTGCATTTTCTGCATTCCTGATTCAGCTTTTCTACCCTTCACAGCAAGTTCCTGATCTATTCGTGTCTTCTGCTGTTCTCCGTGTTGCTTTCCCTGCGGCTGGATGGAGTCATCCAGTGGAGCTACTGGGCTGTGTTCACCCCGATATGGCTGTGGAAGCTGCTGGTCATCATCGGGGCCTCCGTGGGCACCGGCGTCTGGGCGCACAACCCACAGTACAGGTAAGAGTTCTGGAAAAACAACTCAAAAGCACGTCCGTCCCAAATCTCCGAATTGTGCAGGTTGTGATGTTTCCCCCATTCTGCGGCACTTCCTGCCTTCCGGGGTGTGTGTGTGTGTTAATCTGTCAGGGCCGAGGGGGAGACGTGTGTGGAGTTCAAGGCCATGCTGATCGCCGTGGGGCTCCACGTCCTGCTGCTGATGTTCGAGGTGCTGGTGTGCGACCGCGTGGCGAGGGGGAACTACTTCTGGCTTCTCGTCTTCATGCCCCTCTTCTTCGTGTCGCCCGTCTCGGTCGCGGCTTGCGTCTGGGGTTTCAGGCACGACCGCTCGCTCGAGGTAGGTGTGAACAACAACAACAACTGTGGGCTTGAAGCACTCGCCTGTGACGTGAAGAGTTCAGTGTTCGTACCCTCACTTCTTCAGCTGGAGGTGCTGTGTTCGGTCAACATTCTCCAGTTCATCTTCATCGCTCTGAGGCTGGACCGGATCATCACCTGGCCGTGGCTGGTGAGACACGCTCGCTTCTCATCGTGTCTCTTTTAGTTCCAGGTGATTCAATTCTCCGTGCATGTGTTCTGCAGGTGGTGTGCGTCCCTCTGTGGATCCTGATGTCCTTCCTGTGCCTTGTCGTGCTGTACTACATCATCTGGTCCGTCCTCTTCCTCCGCTCCATCGACATCATCGCCGAGCAGCGGCGAACTCACATCACCATGGCGATCAGCTGGATGACCATCGTCGTTCCCCTCCTCACCTTCGAGGCGAGTCGTCAGTTTCTGGGCTCTTCGTTTTTGTCAAAAAGCCCCGACGGGAAAGCGCTGCGTGTTGAACCCTCCTCCTCCTGCTGCTCCGTCCTCAGATCCTGCTGGTGCACAAGCTGGACGGCCACAACAAGCTGAGCTTCGTGTGCGTGTTCGTGCCGCTCTGGCTGTCGCTGCTCACCCTGATGGCCACCACCTTCGGCCAGAAGGGAGGGAACCACTGTGAGTGTTAGCACATCGGTAGCTGAGCCGGTAGCGGCCGTGGATGTTTTATAACCCCGCTTTCTCCTCAGGGTGGTTTGGAATTCGCAAGGACTTCTGCCACTTCCTGCTGGAGCTCCTCCCCTTCCTGCGTGAGTACGGCAACGTGTCCTACGACCTCCAGCGCAGCGACGACCCCGAGGCGGCCGAGGACCTTCCCGTCCCCGAGCCGCCGCCCAAGATCGCGCCCATGTTCCACAAGAAGACGGGCGTGGTGATCACGCAGAGCCCGGGGAAATACTTCGTGCCGCCTCCAAAACTCTGCATCGACATGCCAGATTAACACGGCGGCGGCGCCGGAGTGGGAGGCCAGAGTGGTTAAGACGGTGGCTACCTCCTCTCGCCGGCCGCCTCAAAGACTCCTTCCTCTTTCCCGACTCTTGAGTCTGGAATCCTGGAGCCAAAACAGCAGACTTTGTTTTTACCCGCGGGTGAGGATTCGTCAGGTGTTGCGGGGGATTCGTGGCGTGGTGGAGGGCGTCTCCTGAGGGACCCCTCGGATGGATGCGAGAGGAGGACGGATCCGCATGGACTCGACGACTTTACTCTAAAACAGCCGAAAATTTGCTCTGAATTTGAAACCGTGTCGGGATCCACGCCGGCACGGCCCGGCTTTGTGTTCGGGACCATCGGAGACTGGATCAGAAAAATCCTCCTGGTCCCAGTCTCAGCTTCGACCCGCTGGAGAAACCAAGGGCTTTAAGCCATGGATGTACCCGCACTCTGGATACGAGAGGAGCCGGGCGTCGACGCAGACGCCCAGCGACGGCCAAACCCCGCGATCGCTTCAGTCGAGAGACTTCCCAGCTGTAAGACGGCGGATAAATCGCTTCGCGTCGCAATCCGATCCCGTGTCGCAGGTCCAGAGGCTTCAGTGATGTCATCTCCCTTCAGGTGCACGGTGTCGGCGGACAAAGACTCTCTCGTTTCCACGAACTCACAACCGAGACGACCAACCGTGGAAATATTTTTTCTTTTTGTATCGTGTCACTGTGCAAAATACTCGGCCCCCGGCTCTGTATCCAGTTCCATCGCACATCCATGGTTTAAAGGAAGGGCTAAGATTTGTTCGCTTTTTCCTCAACAATAATTGCACACGCATCGTCTCCTCCTCCTCATCGGCCGCCAAGTGATGCCTTGCAAAAATAGCACTCGAGCAAATGACGCCAAAATATCCAAAAAGTCGAAAGGACTTTTTGTTTGTTTTTTTTTTCCCGTCACGGATCTGACGCTCCATCAGCAACCTTTAACCCCCAGTGATGAAACAATGCAAGTTTGAACAGACGAATTAACAACAAAAGTGGGCTTAAAACTAACATTCGTCCCTGATGTTAAAGAGCTACACAGATTCTATGCAACAACTACAGGGATAAAATCATAAACTATGAGAAGAAAGTCCCCCTGCGGGATTTTGTGAATTAAATTTCTGTTATTTTGCTGACAATTCCTCCAGTAGCATGCATTTATTTTGATAAATGTGTTTCGTAAAATTACAGCTTTAACCTTATTAGTTTTAATATATTCTTATTATGATTATACTTCTGTATCGCCATGCTCTTCCTATTATGTAATCTTTTTTTTTTTACACCTATTATGATTTTATCCTCATAATATATTTTGCTTGTATCGTGTTAAATTATTATAATTTTAAACTTATGACTTTATTCTCATAGTTGCACCAATCACCTAACACTTTTTATGTTCAGTCATATTTTCTTGCAAACAGACAAAAAAAAAAACATGAAAACAAAGATTTAAAAGGAGAATATCGCAGAAATTACCAGAAGATGCAAAACTAAAAAATCTGAAACGTTAAACAGGAAAGGAAAAATCGCAATTTGTCGA
Source organism: Fistularia commersonii (assembly GCF_037954325.1). Classification (NCBI taxonomy): domain Eukaryota; kingdom Metazoa; phylum Chordata; class Actinopteri; order Syngnathiformes; family Fistulariidae; genus Fistularia; species Fistularia commersonii. The sequence goes on along the minus strand of NC_141302.1, from coordinate 2,200,552 downwards.
TCAAATATCGCCGGAACCGCAAAAAAAAAAAAAAAAAAAAAAAAAAAATGGAATTTAAAGCTTAAAAACAAATGAATTCAAAATGGCAGTCTCCTCTTTTCCGTCTCCAATGTCCGGTCGATAGCGGAAGGAGAAAACCTGGCGGCGGCTTTTTAATCGGAGGATCGACTGCGACCGCCGTTTATCTCTTTTTCGAGTGGGAGGAGTCGATACATCCGGTGTGAAGTTATTGTTGTGAAGAAGAGGATAAAATCTCAGCCTGTCGTTTTTACAGGTGATGATGGAAAAGTATGAAAAGGAGGTCATCATACAGGGACGACAGTTTGTTTTGGATTTCCAACGTCAAGCACCTTGTTTTGGAAACACAATTATGGAAATGGCACTTTGTGATCATGTTTGGAGAAAAGACGTGTCTGATTTGTTTGTCGCTTTTTTTTTTTTTTTTTTTTATAACATTTTTTTTGTAAATACTAGATGTTTTCAGTTCGGGACCAGAAGAGGGTGAACGGTCATTGGCCTTGGAGGGGGTTAAAAAAAATACAATCATTAAGATTTGTTCCGGAGTCAATGACCCGGAGTGGAAAATAAAGATCTCAACCTTCTCTCCTCTTTGTCCGTCTCAGTTCTATCACAATCATGAGTTTTAACATTATTTCGGGAACTTACTCTTGGGCTAACGGGAATTAAAAGTCAATAATAATAATGCACAACGATTTCTAGTTGAGGTTCTGAGATTTAGGTTGGAGGTCTGATTGGATGGTGATGACATCAGATGTTCCGTGGAAATATTAATATCAAGATATACGTAAGACTCACAAGTTACCCTTTAATGTCTTTATCAACATTAAAATGACAATATTAAAAATGAACTTGACTTAAGAATTGATTGGTTCAAACCTGTAAGTTTAGACCATCAAACAGTAATGTGATACAAACTTGGTAAATTTAGATAAAAATGTTCTAAATATTTATATTCAAAACTCACAAGTCACCTTTTAATGTCCTTGTTAACATTAAAATGTCAATATTAAACATGAATTTGACTTAAGAATTGATTGGATCAAACCTATTAGTTTAGACCATCAAATGGAAATGTGATACAAACTTCGTAATTTTAGATAAAAATGTTCTAAATATTTTTATTAATAATATAAATTATCGAAATACGTAAACTCAATTTTAGCTAAAAGAAAACTTTGATTAATTGTAAAATAATGTCCTCTGAGAATAAAAAGAAAAACATCCATCAAGTAACTAGGTTGGAAAAAAATTGCTATATATAAAAAATGTAATCACTTCACTGAACAGTGATTTACGAATAAAATATCAAATAAAATAAATACATGCAACATGTCTGGTTATCCTTGAATAACAAATACTGCTGTTGAGCGGTTTGTGAAATGCTATTGTAACATTGAAAACCTACAGACCGGCTACTGCAGTTAGTGCTTTGCTAAATGCTAACGTAACATTGAAAACCTATAGACCAGCTAACGCAGCTAGAGGTGAGAAGTTTCCTGTGATTTTCAGAACGGGACGACAGATATTCTTCTTCTTCTTCTCCTTTGGGCTTTTCCCTTCAGGTGTCGCCACAGCAAATCAACTTTCTCCATCTAACCCTCTTCTCTGTATCTTCCTCTCTCACACCAACTACCTTCATATCCTCTCTCACTACGTCCATAAATCTTCTCTTTGGTCTTCCTCGAGACCTCTTGCCTGGCAACTCCAGTTCCAGCATCCGTCTACCGATATATTCACTATCCCTCCTCTGTCCATGACCCAACCATCTCAGTCTGGCTTCTCTGACCTTCTCTCCAAAACATCGAACATGTGCTGTTCCTCTGAAAGACTCATTCCTGATTCTATCCATCCTGGTCACTCCCAAAGAGAACCTCAACGTCTTCATCTCTGTGACCTCCAGTTCTGCCTCCTGTCTCTTGGTCATTGTCACTTTTTCAAGAGCATACATGTCACTGGTCTCAACAGTGTCTTGTCCACCTTTCCTTTCATTCTGGCTGATAGTCTTCTATCTCTTCGTACCCCTGACACTTTTCTCCACCCATTCCAACCTGCTTGGACCCGTCTCTTCACCGCTTTTCCACACTCTCTGTTGCTCTGGACTGTTGACCCCAAGTACCTGAAATCCTCCAGCTTCTTGATCTCCACTCCCTGTATCCTCATCGTTCCACCTGAGTTCCTCTCATTCACACATATTCCGTCTTGCTGCGACTAACTTTCATTCCTCTACTTTCCAGATCATACCTCCACCTCTCTAGATTTTCCTCTACCTGTTCTCCGCTCTCACTACAGATCACAATGTCATCCGCAAACATCATGGTCCATGGGGATTCCTGTCTAACTTCATTTGTCAGCCTGTCCATCACCATTGCGAACAAGAAGGGGCTCAGAGCTGATCCCTGATGGAGTCCCACCTCCACCTTGAACTTCTTTGTTACCCCTACAGCACACCGTACCAGTGTCTCACAGCGAGCATACATGTCCTGCACCAGTCTAACATACTTCTCTGCCACTCCAGACTTCCTCATACAATACCAGAGCTCCTCTCTTGGCACCCTGTCATATGCTTTTTCTAGGTCTACAAAAACACAATGCAGCTCCCTCTGGCCTTCTCTGTACTTCTCTATTAGCATTCTCAACGCAAATACTGCATCTGTAGTACTCTTCCTAGGCATGAAGCCATACCGCTGCTCACAAATGCTGACTTCTGCTCTCAGTCTAGTTTCCACTACTCTTTCCCATAACTTCAATGTATGGCTCATCAACTTTATCCCTCTATAGTTGCCACAATTCTGCACATCCCCTTTATTCCTAAAAATAGGCGCCATCACACTTTGTCTCCATTCTTCAGGCATCTTCTCACTCTCTAAGATCCTGTTGAATAATGTAGTCAGAAAATCCACTGCTGTCTCTTCCACACCTCCACAGGTATATCATCAGGACCAACTGCTATTCCACTCTTCATCCTCTTCAATGCCTTCCTCACTTCACTTTTACCAATTTGTGCTACTTTGAGGTCTACAATAGTCACTTCTTCTACCCTTGCCTCACTTTAATTTTTCACATTCATCAGTTCTTCAAAGTACTCTTTCCGTCTTCCCATCACTCTTCTCGCATCTGTCAATACATTCCCCTCTCTGTCCTTAATCACCCAGACCTGTTGTACATCCTTTCCATCTTTATCTCTGTTTCGCCAACCTGTATAGATCATTCTCACCCTCCTTACTGTCCAACCGAGCATACAAGTCATCACCCTTTGTTTTGCCTTTGCTACCTCTATCTTTACCTCATATTGTATCTACCTGAACTCCTGTCTGTTCTCTTCAGTCCTCTCAGTATCCCACTTCTTCTTTGCCTCTCTGTATTTGCTCCTGAACTTTCTCATTCCACCATCAAGTCTCCTTATCTTCTTTTCTTCCAGATGACACACCAAGTGCTCTCCTACCCGCCTCCCTGATAACACTGGCTGCACTTGTCCAATCATTTGGAAGCTCTGCCTGACCACCCAGGGCCTTTCTCAACTCCTCCCTGATATTTCACATTATTAATAATGCATATTACTCACAGAAATGCGCTCTTTTGCGGTTAATAGCAAAAATAGCGTGAAGGTGGAAAAACAAACAGAAAAAAGTTTTGATATAAATGTTTAAGTGACTATAAGGTTGGGACCGTTGGGACAATAAGGTCAACGTTTCGCGGTTCTTGTTGTGGCAAAAGTCACGTTATGCAGAAGTTCTGCAAAAGACCAGCATACTACTAACACAGAATATTTCACTCACTGTCTGCTGTTTTAGTTGTGGGAGATTGTTACACTACACAAAAATACCAATAATAAAAAAAAATCAGGAATAAATTAGGTAGGAAAAAAAAATCAAGACTGATATCTCAGACATGTCATACACCCAGTGTGGCAGCGGAGATCAACATGACGTTTTATTTCTGGATAAATCCCAGCTCGGACTCAAATTAAACTCCACCAAATCAATTAAAAATAGATTGATTTATTAACGGATGTAATGCTTCGAGATATTTCACAAAAATCAGAGCAGCGATGATAGTTTTTTTTTTTAAATACGTAAATAAAATATCCATCTGGTGTGTTTGTCGGAGCAGCGGCGGAAAATGAAACCCGCCGTGGGATGAGCGGTGGCGGGGAAGGTCTAGGACAGCGCGCCCTCGCTGCAGTACAGCTGGTAGACGGTCCTGCTCAGGGCTGGACCCAGTTTTCTGGAAGACAGATAGAGAAGTTAACCATTATAATAAAGAAAAACAAAAACAAGATCTTGAGGAATGTACATTCAGGGGGATCGTGATGGCAAGACCTTTTGAGTTTCCCACACTGGATGGAGGCGAGGAGCTTCTCCTTCTCGGTTTCCGTTTCACACGCCTCGTACGCCGTCAGCAGGCTGAAACGCAGGGGGAGGTTTTTACAGAGTTTCCGAGGAAACCGAGCGAGATGCCTACAGTTGGAGGACCAACAAAGCGTCTCTACAGTCACTATTTGAATGAAGGCAACAGCGCTAGCACGCAAACTAAACATCAATGCGGTTCTTCTTGGTACTTTCTCTTTATGAAACGCTTTGAACTGTGACAAATGGAGTTGGAAATACATTGTTTTTAATAAAGGCGGCGCGAATACCGGTAAGAGCTACCGGTACGTACGGTAGCGTATTGTGAATGCGCTAACTTGTTTTGGGAGTGAACGGAGCTGTCAGAACGTTGGTTTGTATTCTATTAATAAAGTTTGACTGACTTATCTGACTGTTCCCTTTAGCGCAGCTTCATCCATGGAAAAGAAAACACTGGGAGCCGCAAATAATTTTTGACATCTAAAATAAAGGTACCGCTGTATATATTGCTTTTTATTACCTTTACATTTTGTATAAACAAGTGTGTAGTGTGTTGCTTATGAAATTCACAATGCGGTGCTACATAGAAAATCAAATTTTATTGATGGAATGACAATATTTTGAACATTTTAAGCTTTGGGCTTTCAGAGCGTGTAGTGTAGCCTTGACCGGAATTTTAAAAATAAATTGGGAAAAAAAAAAAATCACTGTCAGTAAACAATAAAAAATAAATATTTTGAAAATATCTTCATAAATATTTATTTTACCTGGTTAATGCGCACAGCATCTGCCAATTGGGACTATACCAGCTAGCGGGTATGCCGGCTTCCGCGAGTGTGACGTTTATTTTGAGCGGCGAAAAACAATAAATATAATTTTATTTGAATATTTCAAGATCACACTAATCTTCCAATGTAGAACTAAAATAAAAAAAAGGGAACTAACACAAATAAAATACACTTCAATGAAATATTTATAATTCATTTTCCCAGGCCACTCGGAGCCGCAGTGTAAGGTTGGCAACCCCTAATCTAGTGGATGCATAACGCAACCCCAGTCGATACAGTAGCTTCTATTCCATGCGCCTTACAATGCGGTGCGCCTTATATATGAAAACAGTTTTAAAATAGGCCATTCATTGAAGGCGCGCCTTATAATCCAGTGCGCCTTATAGTGGGGAAAATACGGTATATCTCTGCAGCAGTGTGAACTGTGCTCACCAGCTGTGGACTTCAGCCCCTTTTGTCAGTTTAATCTGTATACAATGATTACAATGAAACACTTTTGCACTATAATATCAACTCACGATAATGTAAAGTCAGTGGGAGCCCTAGGCTTCTTTCCCCGCCACTAGACGGTCCCATCTGGAGGTGATGGGAGAGAGTGACACTCAAATTGTGTTCTGTATATCCAGTCTACTTCTTTTTAATGCAGCTTTTTTTTTTTTTTGCTGCTCCAGCAACTTCTGTTTTTGGCGTTTTTGTTTTTCAAGGGCTAGCTTGTGGCTTCTGACGCTTTAAATGCAGTTTTAAATGTGTTTTTCAAAATAAGATCTGGTAGGTCTCACAAAAAAAAAAATCATTTGTATCAAGAAAGAAATTCTTTTGTCACAGCAGCGTCACAGTTATATTAAAAATAAAATAAAAATCAATAAATAAAATAATAAAATAAACAGAAGACATATAGCAAGACATCCACTAATAAAGACAGCAGGGAGAAAAATAGCAACAAGATAAGAATGGAGAACATAGATCAGGAGTCAGGGGTCAAATAAATTATAAATATTTAATTGAAGTGTATTTCATTTGTGTTAATTCATTTTTTTTTTTTACTTTTAGCTCTAAGTTGGAAGATTATTGTGATCTTGAAATATCAAATAAAATTATATTTATTATTTTTTGCCGCTCAAAATAACGTCACACTCGCGGAAGCCGGTATACCCGCCGGCCGGTAAAGTCCGGATTTGCAGATGCTGCGCGCAGAAGTTCAGGAGCAGAAGTCCCATAAACCAGGTAAAATAAATATCTATGAAGATATTTTGCAAATATTTATTTTTTATTGTTTACTGACAAAGTGATTTTTTTTCCCGATTTATTTTTAAAATTCAGGTCAAGGCTCCGCTACACGCTCTGAAAGCCCTAAGCTCAAAATGACTTCATTACATAAATAAAATGTAATTTTCTCCGTAATACTTTGTGAATTTCAGAAGCAACACACTACACACTTGTTTATGCAAAGTGTAAAGGTAATAAAACACAATATATACAGTGGTACCTTTATTTTAGACGTCAAAAAGGAATTACGGCTCCCAGTGTTTTCTTTTCCAAGGAAACCGGGTCCAAATGGCTCTTTGGGTGTTAAGGGTTGCCGACCCCTGATATATTGGAACAGTAAGGGTGAAAACTAAACAACCCAAACTAAATGATAACATAAATAAAGTGACGATAGGAATGATATGAATGAAATAAACAAAGGAAGGCACGATGTGCTGCAGTACCTTACCAGTACTATATCCAGTGTCCCGCAGTATCTCACCTGTTCTATAGTATATCCAGCGTGGTGTGTATGTACTGCAGTAGCGTACCTGTTTGGCGTGCTGTAAATCTCCAAAATGGCCGCCGCTTTGTCTCCGGATAAGCCGCTGATCTGCATCAACTGCCTGGCAAAGACTTCCCGCACCGTCTGACACTGGGATGCACGGGAGGCAAGACCACAACGCTGATACGACAGGCGAAGATCGTGTTTCCAGCGACGACGACGACGACTTGATGTTTGTTTTTGGTTCTTTTTTTTTGTTTACTGTCTGGAGGGAATTTCAGGGAATATCTGGGACACACACACACACACACACACCTTGTTTTTGACAGCGCCATAGTTGAACTCGGCGAACGACATGAGCGAGCAGGAGGGGACGCCCAGCTCCTCGCCTCCGTCGCCCTCCAGCTCCCTGGAGCGGCACCTCAGTGTTTTGCTCTGGCAGAGCAAAAAGGGGGAGAAGAGTCATTAAATTTAAGCTGACAAATTTGTTTTACAAAAATGATTTTCCAAATACTTTTATCATTTTCATCTTGAATTTCAAGCCATTTTTTTTCCATCACAATTTTGGAGAATTTTCATGTCTGTCGTCAGCAAGTGTTTGTGTTGATTTCCGGGTCCTTTTAGAAAACGGAAAAATTAGAATTAAAGTACAGTACTTACAAAAGCCCCTAATAGCAAACAAATCAGCCTGCAAACGGAGTTTTCGATGATGTTTTTTCAATCGAACACAAAAATAAACTCACAGGCCTTCAGCATGGTGGCGTTGTAGCATAGCGACAGTTGTACATGCTACTCGGCATTGTTTACATCATTAAGTGTTGAGTTCTCCTGTTATAACGCTTTTTTTCAATAAGTTAGTTTTCATTATGGCTCCCAAAAAGGTTAAAAGTGCTAGTGGTGCTAAGGAGAAGTTAAGAATTACAATTGACCAGAAGAAGGATATAATAGCTAAGCATGATAGCTGCGTTGGTGTTACAGATCTTGCCAAGCGCTGCCACCAGGCTAAGTCAAACATCTGTGCAATCCTGAAGAATAAAGATGTGCTAAAGACGGTTGACGTGGCTAAAGGGGCGACTATAGTAACGAAGGACAAGTCTCATGTCTCAGAAGAAGTAGAAAAATAGTTAGTTTGGATGATTGAAAGACAGCTAGCTGGAGATAGCGTTAGCATTAGCAAGGATCTCATATGCAAAAAGGCTTTACTTTTGGTGATTAAGCGAAAGAAACACACTAGAGTACAATACAATAATAATTAAGGTTATCTTTAATTCCTTTCTGTTCTTTTGGCCACAAGTAAACCCGTAAAAAAAGAGTAGTCTGTTTTGGGGTCTGGAGAACGAATCAACGGGGTTTACGATGATTTCAACGTGATTCCTTTTGTGAACGTTTCGGTGCGGGAACGGAGTCAAATAAGGAATTGAAGTCGTGAGCCCAGATTCGACTGTAAATGTGAGAGAAGTAATCTTTGTAAATGACTGAACAAATTGGAAATAGAAATCTAAAATGGAAATCATCCGGTCAGTTCTTTCCGACAAACAGACACGCAATTGTCTCCGTGTGTGTGTGTGTGTGTGTGTGTGTGTGTGTGTGTGTCACACCTGGTACAGTTTGGCCAGATAGCGCGTCATGATGGTCAGGTAGGCCGCCGACTCCCTGGTGTCCTGAACTCTCTTCACAAAGAAGCCGTCGACCACCTGGACCAAACGCCGTACAAAAATGTGAACTATAGAAAACCATCCGGATGTTTTGTTTTTTTTCCCTCTCATTTCCTGATGGTTTCCTGACGGAAGCGTATGCTAGCCAAATTAGCCGCGGCGTGGCGAGGACCCGAGCGAGGTCCGTAGCCGCCCCTCACCTGCGTGTTGACGACGGCCTGCAGCAGCGTGCTCTCCGGCAGGCTCAGGTGGAACGCTGACATCCCGATGCCTTCCACCAGGTAGACGGGGTGTCGGAGGCCGCAGCGCTTCAGCCGGAACTGGAGGAGAAGGATCGTTTTGGGGATCGTCTCAGGAGAAGGCGGCGGCGGCGGCGTCAGTCTTACCTTTACACGGGCCGTTAAAAATTGGATTCTGGAGCACCAAACATGCTCACACTAACAATGCCGGACAATGCCAACAATGCCCCAGATGACCAAAGTAACAATATCACAACAATAGCACTTTCAACTTGCAAAATACATATTTTATTGCCTTTTTATATATTGTATAGTAATTTTATTGCCTATCTGTATATTTGATATACACTGCTCAAAAAAATAAAGGGAACACTTAAAAAACACATCCTAGATCTAAATGAATGAAATATTCTGATGAAATACTTTGCTCTTTACACAGTTGAATGTGCTGACAACAAAATCACACCAAAATGATCAATGGAAATCAATTGTATCAACCCATGGAGGTCTGGATTAGGAATCACACTCAAAATTAAAGTGTAAAAACAAACTCCAGGCTGATCCAACTTTGATGTAATGTCCTTAAAACAAGTCAAAATGAATCTGTGTTGCTTCCTGAGTGGACACTATGATTTCACACAAGTGTGATTGACTTGGAGTTACATTGTGTTGTTCAAGTGTTCCCTTTATTTTTTTGAGCAGTATATATTGTCTACTTTATACAGTTTTATCTTTGTACTGTCCATGACTACAGATGGAAATTAGCTATGAGCTATAATCTGGTACAAACATCTCTGCCTCTGTGCTTAATGTATTTGTACACCGTCCTAATAAACTTCTAAACAAACAAACCTTCTGCTCCCGGAAGCGTCCGTCGATGATGCTGCCGCACAGGTCGTCCATCCGCTTCCTCTCCACGATGTAGTCCAGGACGAGCTCCCTGCCGACGGGGGCCTGCAGCCGACCTGCGGGGGAGGAAACGCCGATCGTCGTCACCAGAATTCCCATCATCAGTTCACGAACCGGGCTTCGGGGAGCCTCGCCTGGCACTGGCGTGAGTTTCTCGCGGGCGACCCAGAGGAAATCGCCGACGTTCAGCTTCCTGATGTCGTACTGCACGCCGTTCCTCTGGAGCTCCCGGACCAGCTCCTGCTTGCGGTGGCTGCTGCCCCTGGAGGAACACGCGGCGGCGTCACGGCCATTATCTCCAGAGACAGGTTCCACGCCGCGCTCCGACTCACCCGGTCGTCTCGATGAAGTCGATGCAGAGGATGACCTCGTAGCTCCCGGCGGGGAGGCTCCACCCGCTGTGGGACGCCCCAGACTCCTCGCTTCTCCCCAAAGCGGCGGCGGCGGCGGCGGCAGCAGGAGCGTCTGCGGGGCTGAGAGGAGAGAAGGATTCACCCCGGCTTTTCTTCGAAAACACATCATCATCACTACATTTCACAAGAAACGCGTTAAATGACGACCTGGAATTTGGAGGAACGATTCAATTCGTCGTCTTTTTTTTTTTTTTCCTACTGTTCGGCCCTGTTAGTTGCAAGATGCTGTAGTTGCCATAGCAACAAGACAACCGTCCCCTCTAGGTAGAAGAGCGTGAGCTCACGGTTTCGGGTCTTTCCCCTCCTCTTCGTCACTGAGTGTGAGGTCGACAGGCTCCTCCTCCTCCTCGGCAGCCGCCTGCCCTTCGCTCCTCGCCTCCTCCCGGCGTGCGTCCTGCTCGGCCGACTCCAGACGCTCTGCCAAAGCCTGGCCCTCGTCCGTCAGGGAGAACCTGACCAGAGCGGAAGGACGGACGGACGGGTCATGCCTGCTTCATCGCCCCGACCCCCCTCCTGGACCCGTCAGGTGTTTGTCCGCGGTCCTATCTTTGCACTTTCTGGAATTTTCTCGCCATAATCTGTCCGATTTAAACCTGATCTTCCTGCTGCTTTTTCCTTTGAAAAGCCCCTATTGGTCCCTTTTTCTGCAATTTTTTCTGACTGCCTGCCCTGCAGCCATTTTAATGGCAAAGTGAACATAAGAAGACTGGAACTGTCACTTATGTGCGGGGTGTTGTCTCCACGCTGTGTGTGTGTGTGTGTGTGTGTGTGTTGTGCGCACCTGGCAGGGTTGTGTGTCTTCAGCAGCAGGTTCTTGCTGATCAGGGTGGCGACCGACGACCAGGCGGTGTATTTGCTGCCCAGGTCAGGCTGCGGGGAGAGACGGGCAGGTATCAGGATACAGGACGGAGATAAGATGATGATGATGAGAACAACTTTATTAATCCCGAAGGAAATTGTTGTGCCAGAGTTTCAAGTAAAAACATAACACCAATAGATAAGAAAAAATAAAATAAGAAAAAAAATTAATAAGAAAAAGAAAAAAAAAAAAAGAAAATAAGAAAAAAGAAAAAAATAAGAAAAAAAAATTAATAAGAAAAAAAAAAGAAAAATTAATAAGAGAAAAAAAAAAAAAAAAAGAAGCCATTTGGTTGTTTTTTAAACTCACCACAGTGAAGGATTTGTCGCAGAGACGCTGAGCTTCAGCCTGGAGCTCCATCTTGAACATGAAACCTTTGTTGCCTGGAATCTGGACACAGATGTTTGGAAATATTTCACCTTCCGCTGAAGTCAGGGTTTTTTTTTTTTAGACATGAGGGAACCCCAGTCCCCCGGATGAAACCGCTAAGTTTTCCTTCTCGAGCTGATTCAGGTTGATGTTCTGCACATTTGTGTGATGTTTGTCCCAGAGGAACCAGAGAGACAGCGCTACCTGGGAGTGTCTGTAAAGGGTGAGTAGGACGGCGTAACCCCCAGACCTTTTCTGGGGGATGTACTCCCTCTTCTTCTTTTTCTTCCTGTCTCCATCTTTATCTCCTGTGTCTTTCCCTCCATCTCCTCCAGCTTCCATCTTTGGTAAATCACAGAAATAACACACTCCTGTCAATTGTCCTCGACTTGGATTTTACACACATCATGTAGCCGTACCGTTGTTCGCGGTCGCCGTGTTTACCTGCGTTGGCGGAGCCAGGCTGCAGTTCTCCGGTCTGCCAGGTGGGAGCACTCCCTCAGGCAGGGCGTGGATGGGAGCGTCCGGACCTGGTGCAAAGGTTTTAACTCAGGCTGAGCCATCCTTACCCTGCTTTTGTCTAATGTCTGTCTTACCAGAACATTTGAAAGTACTAAAAACCTATTAATCTACACTGAATATATCCCAAAAAAAAAAATTCTCCAAAATACAACTGCATACATTCCAAATCCCATACATGTTTTTATTCCTGGATCTTTGTATTTCTATCATTGGTAAATTATCTTAAAAATTTTCCTCAACGATGCTACAGTGCAGTTACAAAATTGCCTCATGTTAACTCACATTTCAAGTTTTTATTTCTAATTCCAGATTTCTGATAGTGCCCTGTACTTGTCAAACATGTCATATGGAATTTGACTTGCTTACAAGGAACTTGAGTAACAAAATAAGATGATAATCCATCACTTCTATTGTTTTATTTATACCCCCCGGGTTTATTTCCAGCACTGTGTAGTTTGATTTTATCTTCAGTTGAGTTTATTACAGTTATAAATAAATTATTTGTCAACAGGTGCAGGTTAGTCTCTCTCACCGTTTTCTCTGTAATACTTTTGTAGTTTTGAGTCCAGTATTTTACAGATGCCGTCCCCAAAGTTCTGCAAAATCTTTGCCTCTTTGGCGTTTTGAAGCGGCAGGGGATATTTGCTCAAGGAGTTGAGAGCCTGGTGGAAATATGTAAAGAGAAGAAAAACAAAAACAGAAAAAGACGTGTTGCGATCTGCTCCTTCAATTCGCTGCATTGTTTCTTATTTTTCAAACCTTGGGTTTTCTCCTTCACCTTCTGGTAGGTGTAGTGGATCTTCAAGCCTTTCTCCTTCGCCTCATCACGGAGCTCCGTGAGCCATTTATGGAACAGCGGGTTCGGGCAGGGAGGCAGGGCCCGTTTCCGGCCCAGCCGGACCGGCTCGGAAGCCGGCATCCTCCCGGGGCCTGGGGCGAAGACGGCACAGAAACAAAAGCTAACCGCTTCCACATGACAGAAACTATCTCCCAGAAGTTACTATGGAGAGCAAACAAATGAAAACTTCGTGTTTCTTTCATTAGCTAAGAACTTAAACCAGCGTATCAAAGCAAATATGAGCACAAGGTTCAAGGTTTTATAGCACTTCTTGAACAAGATAATGTGCATAATACCGGGGATGTTTAGTTGTTAGCCAAAAAAGCTAAACCGGCTAGCATGTGCTAAAAACACGCTAACACTCCGGTTTTGTTGAGCAGTCAGCCGACATGCTTAAACGGCTAACACCATAGAAGACTTTAATACACAAAAGCGAGAAATTATGAAGAGACGTGCATGTGAAACAGATTCATTTGGGGAAATTGCATGTCTCACTTTTAATCGCTGAGTGAACTCGCAGTTCTACGGCGACAACTGGCGCCTCACATTCAAAAGGCAGAGCGCACTTCCGTATTTACGACAGCTGCCGTAAAACGTGACTGTACGTGACGTCAGCAGCAGGTGAAGCTAAATGATGACATCTAGCGGCGAGATAGATAGATAGATAGATAGATAGATAGATAGATAGATAGATAGATAGATAGATAGATAGATAGATAGATAGATAGATAGATAGATAGATAGATAGATAGATAGATAGATAGATTCGACTAAATTCACATGATAGTTTCAAACTTACGGGAAAATGCTTGGGTTAATATACCTGAAACGAATCCTCGTGAGAAAGTCGACATGTTAACTCAAAAGTTTACCAAGAAATTAGAAAAAGTTAGAAAAAACATCAAGCAAGGAAGAGTGAGAGCAACTGTGTAAAACCTAAAGCCGAGACACATTAGTTTCATACGTAATTCATGGAGAATTTGTTTTATAATCCAAGGACGCCAATGAGGTATGACTGCATTTTTCAGATTTTATAGCATGAAGACTTGAAAAGGACCAACCCCTGCAAACCGTTATGTTTGCGTTCCCTGAATCTTCCTCCACATGTCCTGCAGCTAAAGGGAGTTTGCTGGAATCCTCCGACAAGACCTGACAGGGACCAGGAATTCAACCTCGCCCTCCCACCCTCGCCACCCCCTAAACGCCGGGAAGGACTGGGATACCACCTAATTGCATATATTCGTCGTCAAACTTGTCCATGTTGCGAGAACGCCACTCCAATTCCCACAAAAACGAACGCCGTTCTTTTCAGGTCAATGAATCAACGGGGAATTAACCGCCCAGGTGAAAGTTCTTCTGCAAAGCGGCGCAACAGTTTGGTGGACTGGTTTTCTCAGGGTTGAAAAACATTTTGAGTCAGCAGCAACAAGACGGACTGGTATAACGGCGAAATGGTAACAACGATATAAAGTTGGTTGCGCGCGTGGAGGCGAGGAGCCGGAGAGATGGCGCGAGGCGATTTTTTTTTTTGCAGGTAAACGAGTGCGAAAACACAGCGTGGCTTTTGAAATGAGGCCTTGCAGCGCGGGGAGGGGGAGGACAAGGGGTGGCGTTCAAGTGTGGTCACGCCGGGCGCCGCACTGTATGCAAAACACGCCGGCAAACATGAGAATTGCCCATGCAGATCCACATTTTTACCCCTTAATACAACATTCCAGGTGATTCTCATGCGGTTATGTCAGATCGGTTATGTCGGCGAGTCCGCTTTTCCATTTTACAGCGCGGGAAATTCAAAAGAACCCACTTTTGTGTAATATATTACTCCCTTTTTAATGAATAAAGTACTTTTTGATATGGAAAACAGTGTTTCTGTACAGAGAAGCCCACAGGTCACACTCACATGCAGTAAAAAGAAGGAAAACACATTTCTATACATGAATTATATCTTCAAAAACCCACGTAAAATAAGTCAATCTCTGTGGAGTTATCTGGTGAGTCACAGTTATACACACACACATACACACACACACACACACACACATACACATTCATTCAATATATATACAACCCCCACAGGCCACATTTCAAGATTTCAGGAACACAAAACGCCTCTGGGTGTGGTAGGAATAAAATGAGATCCCGTGAGTAATTCAAGTGCAAGTGGAAGGCTTCCCAACGTTGCATTCGCTGACCTTGCACTCCCGGTAATAATGCCACTATTTCACATGTTTTGTGCCTAATTCCAATTTTCTCTTGATTTTTCCAGGAATCATGTGCGTGTTTGCGGGGCAGATCAGTAGAAACGTTTATCATTTTTACTTTTTAATTTTTATTTTTTTCACCGTCTCGACTTGTTATTAAAATCTGCGCCGTCATTTTATTTTATTCCTCTTTCTTTGACATATTATCCCAGAAAAAAGCGTTACAATAAATTACTTGTAGTAGTTATGCACAAGTGTAATACCACCCCCGGCCACTAGGGGGAGCAGTGAGCCCTGATGCAAATTGAGCCTCTGTGCCATTCGCTTCTATCCATCCACAAGTCCGTCGCTTCTTTCCCTCCTCTTTTCCCTCGGCTCACTGCTCCGCCGAGCCGGTCGTGTCGTCGCTGTCGCCCTGAGGGGAGCCGGGCGCCGACCCGCCCGCCGTCGCCACCCTCTTGGCCGCCTTCCCCTTCAGCAGGGCGCTGCTGGGGTGCAGCGAGGTGAGGTGCAGCAGAAGCTCGTCCTGCGTTTCCGCCGTGTGGCCGCACTCCTCGCACACGTACAGCTTGTTGCGTCGCTCCTTGTAGGCGTACTGCAAGGTGACGCTGTGGATCTTCTTCATGTGCGACTCCAGCGAGCAGCGCTGCGTGAAGGCCTTGTCGCACAGGCTGCACTTGTAGGGACGGACGCCTGCGCGCGCGAAACGACAAATAGGAATAAATCATCTCGAGCGCGTGAGAATTAAAGGAAAATTTCAATCCTGTCTTACCCGTGTGAGTGCGCACGTGTCTCTTGAGGTCGAAGGTGTCGTTGAAGCCCTTGCCGCAAAACGTGCACGGGTGGCGCTTGGTCTCGTTGTGACACTTGATGTGGCGGTTCAGCATCCGCTGGTGCTGGAAGGTCTTCTGGCAGACCTGCGGCGTTTCGGCACGTTTAGCACGAAGGTGAATCTCAACGCGGCGATGAACGGGTGAACGTGAACACAAATTAAATTAAACTTTCTATCTTCTGTATTTTCATGTTCTTCATGTGATGCATACGGCCGAATCCATCGGATTTATATAAATCATATTTCCAGTCATTCATTCCCTCTCTGCACTTGTTCACCCTCTGACCATTCACTTTTTCAATTTAAATTAAAATAATATAAAATAATTATTTCATTTAATTATTATTTCATAATTTTCATTCACACATCTGAACAATTTAGCGTCTCCAAGATGTTTTTGGAGGAACCCCATGCAAAAAGGGAAGCTAACAGCTGTGCTACCGTGGCGCTCTAAATGATATTCCCTTTATCTTAATGATAAATTATTTTTAATGTAACTAAATCACATTTATTTCACGTTACATTTTGTACATTACATTTCGCACGCACATTTAAATTACATTTACGTCCATTTACTTGTGGATATTTTCTAATTGTTTCTCTATTTATATTCATTGATACTTGATATTTATACCTGTTCCCCGATGGGGATCAATAAAGTTGATCATATCTCAACTAACGCGTGCATTGTGAGCTCAGAGCTGATTTCCGGGTCCCACCTGACACACGAACGTCCCCTTGGCGAGGCCGTGGCTGGCCGAGCGTGTCACGGCGGGCGCCGCCGTGGCCACTTTCGGCGGGGCCGGGGGCGCGGTCGTCATGGCGACGGGTTGGGCGACGGCCTGCGGGAAGGCGATAGGCTCCGGATGGGGACGTGGAGGAGTGACGGGAGCGAGGTCCGAGGGCGGCTCGCCGGTGGTCACCTGCGAGGAAACCGGTATCCCTGACGTTTCTTGAAAATATCAATTTTCCGAATCCGTTTTTTCGCGACATACCTTCATTTTGGCGCGCACGTAGGTGGAGCCGCCTTGCGACCTCCTCCTGACCTCCGACCTCTCCCCGGCCGGGCTCTGGGGTCGCCCCAGCTTCGTGCTGCACGGCATCTGGGCGAAAACCTGCGTGTCGGGCGCCGACTGCTTGGCGAGGCAGAGCGGCAGCGTCTCGGCGGGGCTGGCCTCCGCCTCCGCCTCCATCGGCAGCGCCGTCTCCGGGAGGATGGACACTGTGGCGGGACGGAGACGTTCGTCGGGGATTAAAAAAAAAAACAAAAAACAAATATCGTGAAACTACTTTAGCGAGTAAATCCAGGTTTGAGACAAAGACAACAAATATTTCATGCAATATTTCATCTCATAACAGCTACACTACAATTTTTCCTTTTATCATACTATTGTGCACGCCTTACCTCACTTGTTACTAAGACACTTATAGTTTTATCACTGTTTACTAAGACACTTTATAGTTTCACTGAGACACTTTATAGTTTATAGTTTATTTTTATTTCTAATTCTGCCTTTTCTTTTATTATTTATTACTGTTGTATTTTCTGTAACTCTGGCAGAGCAATTTCCTTCGGGATTAATAAAGTTGTTCTTATTCTTATTCTTATTCTTAAATATGCTGTTATTACACTGTAATTACAATATCCTAATTAGTGCGGTGTGTGTGTGTTTGGGAACGTCTGTCCTGTGTTTGTGTGTGGGTGCGCACACCACACATTTTTCTGTTTTGTGCAACATTTTACACGCACACACATGCCCCTGCAGCCGCATGCGCAGACACACACACACACACACACACACACACATCCATAAACACACACACGCACACCAGACTTGTCTGACCAGACGTTCCCGCGTCACCAGCTTCGCACTTTTTCGAAGTGCAGAGTGTGTGTGTGTGTGCACCGAAAGAGGGAGACGTGACGGCAACAACACACACACACACACACACACACACACACACACACACACACACACACACACACACAGGCGTGGGCAAAGGTGTGTTCGCCGTCAGTCGTGCAGGGCGTCAGCAAATGAAGCAGCAGAGGCAACAGTAGGGGTTTTTTTAGCTAGCCACCTAACGAGAAACACACACACACACACACACACACACACACAGGCGTGGGCAAAGGTGTGTTCGCCGTCGGTCGTGCAGGGCGTCAGCAAATGAAGCAGCAGAGGCAACAGTAGGGTTTTTTTTAGCTAGCCACCTAACGAGAAACACACACACACACACACACACACACACACACACACACACACACACACACACACTGCTCCTTCCTTGTTTGGAAATAAGGTGTTGCTGTGATAAGGGAAGCAGGCAGGAAAAAAATAACGCTGCAGTTCCTCTAGTGGCCACAGGGGGCGCCAAAAACAAATAATACGGACAGGTGACCCCGACTCACTGACCTTAACCTCTGAAAACAACAACAAATAACATCTTTTCAATAGTGATACAACAGCGCGGCTGCCTGAGCGTCCACGTGGACGCCACCTCGTGGACGGGAGCGGCGAGATGAGTACAAATTACAGTACACGCGGTAAATAGAGAATATTATAATGGAGGGGGGAAGAACAGCTGGGATTTTTTTAAGACATCATCCCGGGGCCTCCCGCGCTCTTTCATTATAATTCCTCAAATACTTCCAGGTGGAGGCGCCGCGTTAAAAAAATGGAAAGGAAAATGGCGGCGAGATGAGAGGTCGGAAGAGGGGAAGGGTCAGCGAGAACCCGGAAATGTCCGAAACGTCTTAATTAGCTAGATTGTAGTGAGCGTTTCCACGGTTACCTAGCGGCTAACGCCCCCCCCTCCGAACATCTAATCTCACACCGCAGTGTTTGTTCGCCCCGACGCCATGGAACAACGTGTGTGTGTGTGTGTGTGTGTGTGTGTAAATTATAGAAGTGAATAATCCAAGTGGTAAGAGAAGAAGGGTAAAATATAATTTCATGTTTTGTTTTCTTTCACTTCCTCTTCAGGAAATCAGCCAGGACAAAGTCAACAACTAGGTGGCTTAGCTTTATCAAACCACGGACCTGCGTGTGAGTGTGTGTGTGTGTGTGTGTGTGTGTGTGTGTTTGCCAAGGGTGTAGCAGCGTCTGCAGGGTCCGTTACATTTCTTCCCTGCTAATAAACATTAACCCACCGGAGGTCCGAGCCGGACGAAGGTGCATGAACAACAAAAAACACCGGGATAAACAACAACTACGCCATGTCTGCAGTTACCTAGCAACCGCCATCGTCCCAAGCGTCCTTTCATAACTTTTTTTTTTTTTTTTTTTTTTTTAACATCATCCGTGATAGAAGGATAAAAATAAAATATGCCAGTAGTCATCGTCAGCCAATGAAACACGCCCGAGAGCGATTACCATTCCTCACACACACACACAAGAACAAACACACACACACACACACACACACGTCGGGCAGGTACATCAAGTAACGGCACATACCAAGAGGGCCGAGACCGTTGGGTTTGGTGAGACGTTTTGTGATTTATTTTCCAGTCGGAGACAAAAACTAAAAAGGAAACCGCTTCTCAGTTTCGGCCTCCAACCTTTCCACGCTATTAGTCGCCCCACTTTCAGGGGTGGGGGTGGGGGGGTCCCCCAATGTCGCCATTGTCCCTGACGTCTTCGGCGTTATGGGTCGTTTCACCCGGATCGCGGAGGATGTTGGTCGGAGGCCGGGAACGGGAACAGGGGGGACGGAGGAGGTCGAGGGTTGAGGGTGGAGTCCGTTATTTGCCATCTGATACCGACGTGGTCTTTACAATAAAAAGCTCCGCTGGTGGCAACAATGGGGATTGTTCTCCGGGAGACAGGAGAGGGAAAGAGGGGAAAGAAGGGGGAGGAGACGCCATCTCTCCGTTTTTGCGTTTTTTATTAACATTTCCGCCTAAAAGCGTTCGTTACGCCGATTATCGTCGATTTCTTCCCCCCGCGTGTGAAGGGAATTTTTAAATATTTATCTTATCCTCTTATTTTTCTTTTTCTGTAAGACCAATTTTTTTTTTTTTTTAATTTATCTTTTTTTTTTTTTTTACATTTTTTTATCAACATGAAATGTTTTTAAAACACGTTTAAATTAAAATAAATAAACGTACAGGAAGGAGAGAGCCACCTGGGGTCGAAGGTTGACGGCGGAAGGATTAAGAAAAAAACAAAAAGAAAGGAAGAAAGAAAAAAAAAGAGGAGGAAGAAGCGCGAACGTCACCGCCCGACGGATATTCGACGTCAGATTCACACTTTTTAATTATTTTACTTTTAAATCCCCATATTTTCCCCGATCTTTCCATATTTTCTTGCTCTTAAAAAGCGGCGGATGACGGGGAACTACTTTTTCTCCCGTGGTTTCCGTTATTCGGTGGGCCCCGTTACAATCCCCCCCCTTCACCGGAACTCCAATGTGAGGCCGCAGTTGTTGTTATTGTGTCAACACAATCAATCCATGTGTGTGTGTGTTGGGTGTAATCGGGGGATAACGATTGAACACACACACACACACACCCACACACACACCGGGACTCACCTGGGATGTAAACGTCTCCCCGTTCGTCGTCGGGAAGTTTGCTCCAGTTTCGCTCCCCCGGCGACACGTTGGGCTTCTTCACCAGAAAGGCCCTCGGCATTTTCTTTTTTCCTTCTTCCTCCGTTAATCAATCGATAATCGATCGTCGATTTAAAAAAAAAAAAAAAAAAAAAAAAAGCCGGAAGCTCCAAAGTTACGTGTCGCGTTAAAGGCGTCCCTTCGTCTTCTCCTACTTCGTCTTCTTCTTCTGCAGCAACGGCGGTAAAAGTGTGTGTGAGAGTGAGTGAGTGTGTGTGTGTGTGTGTGTGTGTTATGGCGTCGGACGAGACAGGTGAGTCCGCTCAGGTGTGTGAACACACCGGACAGGTAGAGCCGTTCAAATAACGGGAGGGAGGGAGAGAGAGAGAAAAAAAAAGAGAGGGGGGGGGGGGGTGCGACACACACACACACACACACACACACACACACACACACACACACACACACACTTGTCGAGAGGCGGGTCGGGAAAAAAAAGCGGCAGCGCAGGTAGAAGCAGGAAACAGGCCCCAGTGCGCATGCGCGGGAGAAATAACGGTGACAACAGACGAACACCGGCCCGACCGGTTCCACCTCCGGCGTGTGCATGTGCGTGTGCGTGCGCGTGTGTGTGAAAGCGAGTTGTTATATAGTCCCCGACACATGTGCATGGTGGAGAAGGGTTTCAGGTATGTGTGTGTTTGTCCTACTTATGTGCAAGGTGGAGAGTCGTTTCAAGTGTGTGTGTCTTTTCCCAGTAATGTGTGTGTGTGTGTGTGTGTGTGTGTGTGTGTGTGTTGGGGGGGGTAAAAGGGAGTTGTGTTATATCGTCCCCTACGCATGCTCAAGGCAGAGGACGGGTTCAAGTGTGTTTGTGGTTGGATGTGTGTGTTCTCTGGAGTGTGTGTGTGTTTGTTTTTTTGAGGTTGTGTGTGTTATATAGTTCCCTACACATGTGCAAGGTGGAGAACGGTTTCTGCTGTGTGTGTTGTTGTCTGTGTGTGAGTGTGTGTGTGTGTTTGTATGTTCCTGGTAGTGTGTGTGTGTGTGTGTGTTCCTGGTAGTTCTTCCAGTAGTGTGTGTGTGTTTTTTAGGGGGAGGGTTATGTTATATAGTTCCCTACACATGTGCAAGGTTGAGTTCGGTTTCAGTCGTGTGTGTGTGTGTGTGTGTGTGTGTGTGTGTGTGTGTGTGTGTGTGTTCCCACCTTACAAATGTGGAGGGAACTATATAACATAACCCCCGCAAAAATCACACACACACACACATATACACTACTGGGAGAACTACCAGGAGCACACACACACACACACACACACGCACACACACACACACACACACACACACACACACACACACACGATATGACATGAACATGGAAGTGACGGAGGTTTTGTTTGTTTGCAGAGTTTACGGGGGTTGGCTATCACTTTCCATAGACTCCCATTCATTGTGCTAAGCTAACTAGCAGTGGAAGTGCAGCTGTGGGACATTAATAACTGCATTTTTATACAGATCTTGGATCAAGATCCCTGAGAGTTTCCAAGGTTTGGTTTTGACGGAAACACTTGAACGCACCGCGGGCTTGGTTTTGTTTTTTTTTTGTTCTTTAAAAAGCCACTTTCAAGCTCTCTGGTCAGTAAAAAGTCAAATACGAGCCTGCAGGCATGTAAATGACTCCCTGCAGTGTGTTTACACCCCCTCCTGCTGCTGCACCACCTCTTGTCTTTGTAATCCCCCCCCAACACACACACACACACACACACACACACACACACAGAGTTATTTTCAAAATTTGACTTTATTTTACCTTCCTTGTTTTTATTTTTGGTTAACGTTATGGTGTCAAAGCGCTTCAAACCGGATAGCATTCACCCTCACACACACACACATGCATACACACACCGTGCTAAGCGCTAACTACGCTATTGTGAGAAATTGGGGTTCAGTGTGTTGCCCCGGGAAAATTCGGGGAGTCTGGAATTGCAATGGCAACCTTTAGATTATGGAGACGCCCCTGTAACAGTTGATATTTATAAAAATACTAAATATATAAATACATTATATGCGTATATAGATAAACAATATTAAGTCACTTTTTCTTTTGACTGCATTTTTCTTTTCATTTTTTTTGAATTTTTTTTTTTGGACATTTATTAGAACAACTTCCTTGACAGAATCACACACATTCTTACCAAACATCATGATTTCTTTAAATTTTTTTGCCTAGTTTTTAATTTTATTTTTCATAACTTTTTTTCCCCACACTATTTAATAATTTTTTTTTAATCCTTAATATATTTTCGCTTGACCTCAGTCCATCCCAGTTTCTGACGAAAATGAATCCGAAGGAATGGAAAGCATGTAGTCCGGGCCGTCGGAGCAGTCGGAGGAGATGGTGCTCCTCCTTCTTCTCAACCTTCATCACCTTCATACGATGCATCACTGTTTTTCCATGAAATTGTGTGTGTGTGTGTGTGTGTGTGTGTGTCGGAGGGGGTCACATGATCATTGGACCGGCGCAGCCACAGGACAGTTTCAGTTTTTTTTTTTTTAAATGTTATCAGATTTTTTTTTTTTTTTTGTGTGTGTGTTCCATTCCTTATCTTTAAGGTTGTTTTTATTTGATTTAAAAACATATTTCCATGATTAAAACAAACAAAAAATAATAATAAATTAATAAATAAAAAAAGAGTTTCCCTGCCTTTTTTTATCAAAGCAGAGTGACATTTTAAATCAGGTGATATCCATAAAAAAAAAAAGAAAAAAGAAAAATAAAAAATAAAAAAAATCATTAAAAAAAAACAAAAAACAACATATATATTTTTTTTTCAAATTTTTTAATAAATAATAAAAAAATATTTTTTAAATAAATAATTAAAAAAATGAAAAAAAAAATTAAATTTTTTTTATTATTTTTTTATTTTTTATATATATATATATAAACATTTTTTTTCCTTAATTGTGAAATGATTTCCTGCACTAACATGACCTGTAGAATCCATTTTCACCACAGCGGGGAAAATACGCTGTTCAGGCCGCTGTCATTGCCAGGTTTGTTTTTGTTTGTTTTGCTTTTCATTTCCCCGTCTGCTGTGAGCGGCGGGAGCATCACCGCCGCCAACGCTGTTTCACACCAGTTTGACCGGATCCGCAGCCTAATGCCTCTTCCATCTCTTTCTGCCTGTCAGGGGAGATTCTTCAGCCAGGAGTGTGTCCTACTTCATGACACACACACACACACACACACACACATATGTACCAAAGGCCTGTTTCGTGGCATCCCGTCTCCTCTGCGGTGATGTCACTGAGAGCTTCCTTTTTCCCTGCACAGTTCTATGAAAGACAAAATGATGGTTATGAAAGGATGAGGAACTGCACACACACACACACACACACACACACTCACTGTCACTCACTCACTTATTCACTCAGTCACTTTTAGCAAGCGAGTAAAGCAGGTATCGACTCACCAACTGACTCACTCACACACTAATTAATTCACTCATTCACTCGCTAATGTACTCACTTCCTCACTCAGTAGTTAATCGACTCACTCACTAATTTGTTCACTCACTCACTCACCCGGTAATTGGTGAAGTCACTCATTCATTGACTCACTCAATTGTTAATTTACTCCCTCCCTCAGTGGTTAATTGACTCACTAATTCATCCACTTACTCACTCACTCACTCATTAATTCAACCAATCACTCCTTAACTCACTAACTCACCCACTGACTGACCTACTCACTCAACAATTAATTCACTCACTAATTAATTTGCTCACTCATTTGCTAGTTTCCTCCCTCGCTCAGGTGTTAATTGTCTCACTCACCCACTCATTAATTCACTAATTAATTTAGTCACTCATTCAATAATGAAGTCACTCAATCACTCACTAATTAATTAACCAACACTCTCAAAAATTAATTAACTCATTGTCTAATGAAGGAACTCACCCACTCACTTATTAATTCATTCATGGATTTGCTAATTTATTCACTCATTCACTCACTTAATGATTAATTCACTCAGTCATTCTTTAACTCACTCACCCACTCACTGAACAACCACTCATTCACTCACTGATTATTTTCACTCACTAATTCATTCACTCACTTATTTGCTATCTCCTCCCTCCCTCAGTTGTTAAACACACCCACTCACTAATTAATTCACAATTCCCTAATTAACTTACTCACTTATTAACTGATTAGCTCATTCACTCACTAATGAACTAGCTCACTCACTAACTCACTCAATAATTAATTCACTCAGTCATTCACTCGCTAATTATTTTCACCCACTACTTAATTAACTAATTCATTTGCTAATTTCCTCCCTCCCTCAGTTGTTAGATGAATGACTCACTCACTAATAAATTCGCTATTCACTAATTAATCAACTTATTCACTCACTAATTAATTGACTAATTCAACATTTATGAATTCACATATTCACTAATTAATTAACTCACTCACTCGCCCACTAATTATTAGTTTACTCTTTCACAAATTAATTCACCCATTCAACCATTAATTAATTCACACATTCAATAATTAATTAACTCACTCACTAATTAATTGAATCATTCACTAATTAATCACTCACTAACTTATTCATTCACTCACTCCCAAATAATTCAATCAATCAATCAATCAATCCTTAACTCACTCACTCACTCAATAATGTATTTCACACACCAATTAATTAATTCATTCATCCATTCATTCATCCATTCATCGATTCATCCATTAATTGATTAATTAATTAATTAATTCATTCATCTACTCCCTCATTCATTCATTCATTCACTCATCCACTCCCTCATTCATCCATCCATTCATTCATTCATTCATCCACTCCCTCATTCATTCATTCATTCATTCATTCATCCACTCCCTCATCCACCCATTCATTCATTCATACATTCATTCATCCGCTCCCCCATTCATTCATCCACTCCCTCATTCATTCATTCATTCATTCATTCATTCATTCATTCATCCACTCCCTCATTCATCATCCATTCATTCATTCATTCATCCACTCCCTCATCCACCCATTCATTCATTCATACATTCATTCATCACTCCCCCATTCATTCATCCACTCCCTCATTCATTCATTCATTCATTCATCCACCCATTCATTCATTCATTCATTCATCCACCCATTCATTCATTCATTCATTCATTCATCCACTCCCTCATTAATTAATTAATTAATTAATTCATTCATCCACTCCTTCATTCATTCATTCATTCATTCATTCATCCACTCCTTCATTCATTCATTCATTCATCCACTCATTCCCAGCAAGCGACCAAACCAGTTATCGACTTACCAACCGAGAAACTCCCTCCCTTCCTCGCTCACTCGCTCCCTCGTTCCCTCCCTCCTTCTGAGCCCCCAGCAGGTCGGCTGGCTGTGGAAACGGTGATACTTCTTCTTCCCCCTCTGACATTCCTGCACTTCCAGCGTGCAGCTACTCCTTGTCAGAGTGTCTTATTAGGCGTGCAAACTGCAGAGGGCGGGTCACCGGTCAGGCGACATACCTGTGCGTCTGTGTGTGTGTCTGTCTGCACGTGTGTGTGTGTGTGTGCGTGCGTCGAACCACTTTGAAAATGCGTGTCATCGGAGTTGTCATGTGAACCGTTGGGAAAGCTGTTCGACCAAGAACCTGCGTGACAAAACTGACTGGTCGGTGAGAAAAAAAAGTTAAATAACAAACCGTAGCAACAGGTGTTCAAAATCAAAAGAGCCTCCTGATGAATTTAACAAAATAATGAAAGACAAGAAGAAAAAAAGGGCTAATTACAAAAGGTATACAAAGATATGATGCTGTATTTTCTGTCTTCACATTGGAGGCTCACTGGCTCCCCCTAGTGGCCATAAGTGGACCTGCAGGTAGAGATTCCTGCCTATTCCTGCATAATTCATATCAAAATTTGTTCAAATCGTTTAAAATGTTTTTTTTCAAGGAAAATCTTGAAATTAGGAAAGAAAAATAGGAAGATAAACGATACATTAATCCACGAAAGGCTTTCAAGCGCACCATTATCATTCTTACTTACATATGCAAAATCTGCACATAATTTATTTACACACACACACACACATATAGATATTTCAATTTATTTTACTTATTTTTATTTTCTCATTTAATTTTATTTTATTCTTTGATGTTGACAATTTCATGCTGCTACACCATGTGGCCCCCCAAATAGTTTTTTTTTTCTGATTCTGATTCATCCTTTTATTCCCCTCATTGTCCATAGCTTGGATTGAATCCGTGAAAGTTTTCATTTCTATAACTATCATGTAAATAAGGAAGATATTATTACTTGTATAACCGGTTTTTGTTTCGATTACTATCATTTCAATTAGGAAAATATTATTACCATCCTCTGGGTAATGTAAGATCAGATAAGACAAGATAAACATTGATCCCCATTGGGGAAATTCCTTTGCAGCAGTTAAAATGAAAAAATATAAAAAGGAAAATATATATGGGTATAAATATAAATAGAGACAGAAGATAGCAAGAAAAATTATAAAAAGAAAATAAGAAGAAGAAGAAGAATAGGAACAACTTAATTTATTTCATTGGAAATTGTTGTGCCAGAGTTACAAGAAAAATATAACAAAAATGATTAATAGTAGAAAATTGTATAAACAGTGAGAAAAAAAAAGAAAAAAAGGGGATTGTAAGAAATACAAATAAACTATAAAGTGTCTTAAGTAACAAGTGAAAGATAAGGAGTGGACAAGAGTATGAAAAAATATTGTACATGTAGCTGTTATGAAATATTCCACAGTTATGAGCATATGTACAGATAAAATAATTAAAATTTACAGTAAGTGGGTGAGTTTTTTTTTTCTTAAAGGTTTAAGATTTTAAGATTCCTTGCGGCTGAAGGGAGAGGAATTAAAAAGTCTGATAGCCTCAGGCAGGAAAGACCTCCCGTGGTAATAAACGTAGAAAATATCTCCCTGGCTTCGTGAATTATTAAAAATAATTATGAATCCCCATTTCAGGACAGATTTATTGTTTTCAATGATTTACATTCATTTTTTTTTTTTTTTTTTTTTTTTTTGAAGGTGCAATTACACTCCGAGCCACTAGGAGGCGCGCTCTCCAGAAATGGTGAACATGGGAGAAACAGCCGAAGAAGAATCAGATCCGGGACGGTTTCCTGTCCACTTGTTATCGTAGCGGGACCTGGAGCTCTCCTGCCGCCGACGCCCTCTCCGCTTCGCCGGGTCACCCGTCTCCACGTCCGCAGAGCGCCATGGCGTCACGGAAGCGGTGTCCGCCCTCGGACAACGGGGAGCCGGACGGGCCGCCGGCCGCGTCCAAGCAGACCAAGGCCGGTGGGAAAAGGCACGCCGCCGCCTTGATCCTGGCCCGCGGAGGGAGCAAGGGGATCCCGCTGAAGAACATCAAGATGCTAGCCGGCGTCCCGCTCATCGGATGGGTGCTGAGAGCCGCCGCGGACTCGGAGATGTTTGACAGGTCCTAATACTCATGCAATTGTTCGAAGTGTTATTCCAAAATGAAGTATTATTTTACTGTGCAATGTCTTCCGGATGTGGTTCCGCGAGTCAAAAAAATTGGCCAAAAAAACTACAATTCCCACAATGCACCGCGAGGGACGTTAGCTTAAATTTAGCCTCAAATGGTCATGACGTTAGCCTATCAAAACTTATGAAATGAACCCCCAAAACTCCATAAATGACAATTTAGAGAAATGTGAGCAAGAAATTACCTTAACTTGATTATATTCCCTTAAAATACGACAGAAGATACTTTAATATGTGAGAAATATGTTCTATTATAAGTCGCTTTGGATAAAAGCGTCTGTCTAATGTAATGTAATGTAAAAGTACCCCCAGGTTAGCAAGAAATCATTAAAAAATGTGATATAAATCTCCATTTGAAAATAAAAAAAATAGTTTCACATCGTTACACCATTGTAAAGGGGTTTAACACGTTAAATATCATTATAAATGATTGTAAAGTACTTGCAATAACCATGATTTATACACTTAAATACTACCTTTACTCATGTACATGTAAAGACACATGTATATACATAACATATATTTTACATACCTTTAACAAAACGTTAAACCTTTAGCTTGCTATTTTATTCTTTATTTTTATTTTTTTTTATTATGTGACCAGGAGCTGCTTTCACCAAAAAAATCTCCCCTTGGGGATCAATAAAGTATTCCGATTCTAATCATATGTTTTTTGTCCCCATAGTATTTGGGTGTCGACTGACCACGACAAGATTGAGGCGGTGGCGAAGGCCTGGGGGGCCAAAGTGCACCGCCGGAGCCCGGAGGTTTCCCGGGACTCCTCCACTTCTCTGGAGACCATCCAGGAGTTCGCCAGACTCAACCCTGGTAGGAGGACGGAGCGCCAGACGTGCGATTCCATCACGCTTTTTCTCTCGCATCCCCTGATTCAAGCCTGACTTTTCCCACAGACGCCCTCAAACACCTTTTTCCAAGAGTTACCGTCCATTTGCCTGTCTTTTTAGATGCGTCACATAGATTCACACACTGGAAAAGGTCAATCTGTTTCCGTTGTTGTTTTTTAAAATGTGTGTGTTTCTGTGTGTGCACGCAGACGTGGACGTGATCTGCAACATCCAGGCCACGTCTCCGTGCCTCCACCCCTTCCACGTGAGGGAGGCTCTGGAGCTCATCACGCTCAAGGGCTTCGACTCCGTCTTTTCGGTGGTGCGGAGACACCAGTTTCGCTGGCAGGAGGCCAGAAAGACGTGTACGCACACACACACACACACACACACGGATGAGATCCTGAAGGATATTACTTTGAAAAAAAAAAATCTGTAAATGGTGAAAACACAAAAACAAAATATCCTCACAAGAATCAAATAGGAATCCAGATGTCCGGTTATTTTTGCCGAATTGTTTTGCTAGTTGTTAATAAAAAGCAGTTTCATGTCTAATCTCTAATCCTGCTTCCTGGTAGCCGGTGAGATAACCAGACCCCTGAACCTGGACCCGACCAGAAGGCCGCGGCGCCAGGACTGGAACGGCGAGCTGTGCGAGAACGGGTCGCTGTACTTCACCACCCGAGAGCTCATCCTCGGCCAGGGGCTGCTGCAGGTCACAGAAACACAGAGAAAATGAAATCGAATAACCTGATCGCTTTAAAAATAAAGTTTACCGTGATGCGTTCAAGGACCGTGGGATTTAAAGGCGCTGTGTCCGCAGGGGGGGAAGGTGTCCTACTACGAGATGCTGCCCGAGTACAGCGTGGACATCGACGTGGACATCGACTGGCCGGTGGCGGAGCAGAGGGTCCTTAGGTGACACACACACACACACACACACACACACACACACGCAGCATCCGGTAATTAGACCGCTTCCAGGCGGAACACAAACAACACACCAACGGAGGAGGAAATTGCTGTTTACTTATTAAGCTATTTAATGCATGTGCGCGCGTGCACACACACACACACGCGCGCGTGAATGAAAACCTGTTTTGTTTTTAAATCTTGAGTAAAATAGTCAATAAACACAACAATAAAGGGATAAATGGTCCAGTTTACGTTTTTTTTTTTTTTAAGACTATTTTGACTTTTTATTTTGTATTTATTCCCTTTAAATCAATGAATCAATTCTTATGTTTTAAAACAATTTTTGTGATTTTTTTTTTTTCTAAATATTTTTTTTTGCCAATTTTCTCAAAAACTGACTAATCTATTAATCAATAAATTCATTAAACAATACATCTCAAAATAATAAAGGGGAACATATAAACAACACAATCACACGTGTGTGAAATCAAAGTGTCCACTTAGGAAGCAACACCGATTCATTGGACTTGTTTTACAGACATTAACCTTGACAATTTATATTTTATTGTATTTCTTATTCTCCATCCTTCCTACTATTATCTATTATTGTTATGTTTTTGCTTGAAACTCTGGCACAACAATTTCCTTCGGGATAAATAAAGTTGTGTTTTTCCACTTTCATTTTGAGTGTGACTTCAAATCCAGACCTCCATGGCTTCATACGTTTGATTTCCATCAATCATTTTGTCGTGATTAATAGTGTTCAATAAAAATATCTCATTTTTTTCAGATCTGGGATGTGTTATGTGTAGATTGGCGATTTCCAGCGCTGACCTTCCCCTTTCCTCCACCTTCTCAGGTACGGCTACTTCGGCCGCGACACGCCGGAGACGATCCGCCTGTTGTTCTGCAAAGTGTCGGGCTGCCTGACGGAGGGACGCATCTTCCTCTCCGTCTCCGGCGAGGAGATGATCTCCATCAGCACCCGGGACACCGGCGCCATCCGGCAGCTGCAGAAGAACGACGTCCAGGTCCGAGATTTTTTTTTTTAAAGGTTTGACGGCGTTCTCGGGTCGACGTCGTCCTTCGCCGTGGCGTGAACCCGGTTTCTTCGCTTCCCCCCCAGGTGGTGCTGCTGAGCAGCGGCGAGGACCCGGCGGCTCAGGCGCTGGCCGGCAAGCTGGCGGAGAGGACCGGTTGCCGGGTGGTGGAGGTGGGCGACCAGCCGCTGGACCAGCTGACCGCCATGGTGGAGGAGAAGAAGCTGGAGTGGAAGGACGTGGCCTACATGGGTAAGAGAGCTCCGATGCGGAGGTTCTTTGGGAGCGAGGAGTTTTTGACTGGAAAACACACACACACACACACACCTGAAGATGCTCCTCCGTCCTCAGGTAACGACAAGCCGGACGTGCGCTGCCTGAACCTGGCGGGTCTGAGCGCCGTGCCCGCCGACGCCCCGCCGGTCGCCATCAACGCGTCCAAGTACACCTGCCGCTCGGCGGGCGGCGCCGGCGCCGTCCGAGAGTTCGCCGAGCACATCCTCCTCCAGAAAGAGAAGGCCGACTCGCAGATGAGGCAGGAGAGGATCGACCGCAGCAGCTCCTGACCCGTCCGCCGCCCCGCCGACGCGCCTTTTTACTCAAGAAAATTATGGGATGTTGGGTTCTTTTAGCTGCGTCTTCCCTCGGTTTCATCGTGAGATACTTGACTTGAGGAGGAAGACGTTAAATCAAGCTGTGAATGGATCCAGTCCGGCCAGCCACAGAACGAGGAATGCAAATGAATGTGAAACACACACACACACACACACACACACGGCAAGCGCCAAGACGATTTTTTAAAAACAGCAGGGAGAAAAATAAGCCAATAAATGATCCTCGAAGCTCCAGAAATAATTTTTTTATCTCAAAATCAACAAGAAAAACATGCATATTTAATATATACTGTATATATAATAGAAATATTGGAGAAATTAAGTCTTAAAATCACAAAAAAAAAATTAAATTATGTGGAAAAATATCTTAAAATACCAAAAACATTGTTTAAACTAAACAAATGATTTCAGTACTACAAAGTGGATTTTTTGCTATTTAATCCACTCTCATGCAGCTCCATATAAAACCAGCCCAAAGGTGCAGCTTTACATCGTTTATTTTACAAAACAAACCAAAAAAAAAAAAAAGAAAATAGCCAAATTTCCCGACGTTGGATTCCGACACATTCAGATTTCATTGTCCTTCACATTTTTCTATTCCAAATGGAAAAAATAGCCACACGTGTCCCAAAGCTGCTTGAAATTATGTGTATGATTTTCTTTACATGTCGTCTGTTCGGCTTTTAAGGGACACGATCGATGGCGGCGTCCTTCATCTTGCACGTTTTTCCCCGCATGAATTATTTATTGATTGTTTCCATGGTCCGCTCCGCCTCGGCTGATCTGACTGATATGCAGGTCTTTTTTAAAAATATTTAAAATATCTAATGATTATCTTCTGGGTGGGTTTTGATCAAGTGCTTTTTTTTTTTTTTTTTTTTCAAAATAAAATTCTGTCCGAGACCCTTTTGTCCTGTTGGTTCATTTGAATAGTTATTAAACGTTAGTGAAGAAGCGCAAAGTCAAAAAGATTAGGTAAATTGGATGTGGAAGAAAGGGTTTTCCTTTTTTTAAATTGGAAATGTCCTTCATTTGTGATGCCATTTTAGGAAAAGTATGAGAATAAAAAAAACAAAATCAGTCGACGCTACGGTGTCTGAAAAGCAAGTCTCAACTTTTAGCTGCTGATCTGGATAAATAAAATGTGCGTTTAAAAAAAACATGTTCCTATGCTTTCAAATAAAAAAATTAAATAGAAATATTGTGAATTAATAAAAAGAATGCTGATGAATTTCATGTTTTTTGGTGTTGCGAGACATGTTGAACGTATTCAAAAAAAAAAACCAAAAAAAACTTCCAATTCATTTCTAAATTAATTACACTTCTATTATTCTGGATTGTGTCATGCGGGTCTTGATTTTGATCCTACAGGCGATTATAATTTAAATCCTGTCATCACAGAATGACAGCTCCTCTTCTTTAAAAGAAAAATAATCACAACTATTCTCAGACATCAGAAGATTAATTTTCTAATAAACGTCACCGTGCAGTTCCAACTCCGGCCACCAGGGGGCGCTCAATCCGCCGAGCCGACCGGCGTGATGACGAGCGCTCCGTCGTTCTTACCCGACTTGTTGGTGCACGGGCTGAAGAACGGGAGCACGCGCTCTGCGAAGGTGTCGTGGAAGGTGTAGATGTGGATCTTGGCGTCCACGTTGTAGAAGGACACCTGGAGGAGAGCTGAGGGTTCAGAAATCGGGGGAAATGGCGTCGGGTGGCGGCGGGGAAGACGGAGCATCACGCACCTGTCCTCGCTCGAAGTCCACAAAAACGCCGATTTTGTTGGGCCGCAGGCTCAGGTGGACGTCGGTGGACGGCTCGGTGCGGAAAGCGTACTTGTTCCTGAGAGAGGGAGTGGAATTAATAGGCGAAAAAACCCCAAAGAGATAGTTTTTGACGTAGCGGCCTCCCGCTAGCTTGCCCGAGACATTTACGGGGGTTTGTTGCAGCAAAGAGCCATTCAAAGCTGGTCGGTTTGATTATTTTAAAAAGAGGAACGTGTTCACTTGGTCGCTAAATGAAGTTTAGCTATAAAGTGTAGAAATGCTAGTTATATTTTAGCATTAAAGTGTAGCACGTAAGCTAAGTTAAGGGACAGAGCGTGAAATAAACACCCGGCTTGCAGCTTTATCATCCAATCTTCAAGGTAAATAAAAAAATTAGCAAAGGAGATCTTATATTTTGTTTATTTTAAGATAAGATGAGATAAGATAAGATAAGAACAACTTTATTAATCCCGAAGGATATTGTTGTGCCAGAGTTACAGAAAATATAACAGTAATAAATAATAAAAAGAAAAAGGCAGAATTAGAAATAAAAATAAACTATAAACTATAAAGTGTCTCAGTGAAACTATAATGTGTCTTAGTAAACAAATTTTCCTTAATTTAATTTTACTATATTATATACTGTTTTTTTATTCTCAGGCTGGAGTATGGCTATTTCATCATGAATTTTTTTTTCAAATACTCCAAAAAAACGCTAAAGAATGAGTGGCGAAAACTGGATTACAAAATATTGGCAAAGTAGCGAGGGTCCACTGTACACTCAATAAAACCAGCTTCTTCCGTTGCATTCTCTTTGATCAGGTATTATTTTATCCATCGTTATCTATAAAGTAGATTTAATAATGCCCCTTAAATGCAACTTATTCAACTCTTAAGTCGAGGTATTACTGCAGTACGACTACATATACTAAAGTGACGTGCAGTCAGGGGAGGCACGAGAGGCCGTGCCTCACTTGCCAATCTTGAAAAGAAAAGAAATGTAAAATGAAAAAAATTAAATGGTTATACTTACATTTTCATAAATTTTTCATTTCACTTCACCAGTTTTAGATTGTTTTTTTAATTCAAAATGGCTGGATTTTCACATTTCCTGTACAAATACCGAGAAGAGACTTGCGGTGAGGCAGCCGACCGTTGCGCCTCAACGTAGATTGTACGATGACGGCTGACTGCTAGCATGCTCTGCACTTAGACCCGATTGCTACCGCTATTAAAATGTGGCTAACACTTTTGCCAGATGAACTACACTTCCAATTTAGTCAACAACTGCATGTGTGTTACAAGTATCATGTGCTGGGCGATCAGAAAACAGCTGCCAAAGGCCACTAGGTGAGGCACGCAGTCCTCCTGCCTCACCTCAGGGGAGCGCTCGTGTTCCTTCTTGCGGCAGCTAAGCTACTCTGTCGAGTTCTTACGTTTGTAAATGTGATTGTGATGAAGTCAATGTGAATAGTCACGTAAATCTGACTCACTTGTCTCTCAGACTGAGGAACCAGTATCCGTTGCTCGGGGTAACGTCCACCTTCCCCTTCCGGTTGATGGACTGCCGCGCGACGCCCAGATCCCAGTCCGTCTTCCCGCCCACCTGCACCTGCAGCGCAGCGCCGCCGTCAGACGCCGCACGGCGGAGAGTGAGGCGACGGCCGCCGGCGTGGCGGTCGCCATGGTTACGCCGTCACGGCCTCACCTCCCAGTAGTGCCTCCCCCCGGAGATGGCCTCCCGCCCGAGGACACACACCACCCTGTCGAACCGCTCGACGTTGTCCGGCAGCAGCTGGTGTCGATCCCCGCAACGCACCTGCATGACGCACAACACGCATGTTCGCACAACCTGCGTAGACACACAACCTGCATGGACACGTAACCCGCATACACACAAAACTTTCATGTAACCCGTGGAGGCCGCCGACACACACCAACACAATGCACAAATACAGATAACCTACATGAACACACAGTTTGCACAGACACACACCCTGTATGGATGCAAAATCTGCATGGATACACAACCTGAGTGGGTGCACGCAACCTATGCTGCAGACACACACAGCGTGCTTACATAGACATGCTTGTATGCACACACAACCTGTGCAGAAATACAACATGCTACATCACACACTCTGCATGGGCACACACACACCCTGCACAGACAGACAACCTGTGTGGACACACAACCTACACAAACACACACCCTGCATTGACACACATACGACACGGACACACACAACCTTGGTATACGCACAAGGAAATCACAACAGTTGCACGGACACACAATTTTTAGTAGTAACACAACCTGCACAGACACACACTACCTACATGGACACACAACCTTTAAATACCCAATAAAACTCACACAGACACAAAATCCACATGTTGTTAAAGTGTGACATACATAGACACACAACTTGCATGGACACACAACCTGCACAGACACACAAAACCCACACACTGTGCAAATGCCATTCATATAGGTACACATAACCTACACAGAGACACACAACCTGCATGGACGCACAATCTTTAAATCCACATTTTAAACTCGCACAGACACACAAAACCCACACACTGCACAAAAGCCACCTACATAGACACACAATCCGCATGGACACACAACCTGCACATACAACCTGTATGCATGTACAACCTCCACAGACACACACAACCTGCACGAACACACACTTCTTCCATAGACAGGAACAGTCTTGTTCACTCACAAATCTGTTAGATAGTGACACACAAAGCCAGTTAGGGACACACACACACACACACACAACCAACATGGACACACACAACCTGCACGAACACACACACATACACTCGGGCGTCTCACACTCTTCATGTCCTCGGACAGGATGAGCCTGGGATGAGCCGTGTTGGAGTCCAGAGTCACGTCCACTGTAACGACAACACAGGGTCACTCCAGCTTCCAGAGGGTCCAGGGGGGTCTGGGGGACCCCGAGGGGCCCCGGGGGGCCCCGGGGGGACCCCGATGGGTTCTGAGACCTACCTGCGTACTCCTGCACCCTCCTCATCTCTGGGACGGAGCACAAACGGGGAGCTGTCTCACACTGTTGTAATGTACGGCCTTCTAAGGAGCGGCACTCGCTGGGCTGAGATCTGCTGGGGCTGGGTTCCACCGTCAGCGCTGGGAAACCTCACACACACACACACACACACCATCAATGTAAATTAATCCAGTTCTCACACAAACAAACATACACTTACTGCTGATTATATTCATTCACTGTGTGTGTGTGTGTGTGTGAAATAGAGTTCACACACACCTATCTCCAGGGTGCTCCTCAGCCGCTCCTGGAACCTCTCCACCTGAGCCAGCAGTGACCTGTAGACGGTCCCGGTGCCGAGGTCAGAGGTCAACCCCACGGCGGTCCAGTCCTTGGCGGGCAGCGGGCTGGAGACGAGCGGGAACGTCTGCGGAGTCGGAGTTAGCGCTGCCGTTAGCTCCCCGCGATGCGTTGAATGACCTCGGGACATTATAGAGGCTCAACACAGCAGGAAAAAAAAGTTTTATCAACAGAACAGAGAGGAAGTAAGCAGGAAGTAAACAGGAGGTAAACAGGAAGCAGACAGGAAGTAGACATGAATTTGACAGGAAGTAACCAGGAAGCAGATAGGAACTAAACAAGTCAACAGGAGACAGACGGGAAGCAGACAGGAAGTAAACAAGAAGTCGACAGAAAGTCGACAGGAAGTAAAAAGGAAGTAAACAGGAAGCAGACAGGAAATGGACAAGAAGTCAAAAGGAAGGAGACGGGAAGCAGACAAGTAGTCAAGAAGAATCACTTCGGAAGTAAACAAAAAGTCAACAGGAAGTCGACAGGAAAAAGACAGGAAGCGAGAGGAAGTTAACAGGAAGCAGACAGGAAATGGACAATAAGTAAACAGGAAGTAGATAAGAAGTCAAAAAGAAGCAGACAAGTCAAGAGGGAGCAGACAGGAAGTAGACAAGAAGTGAACAGGAAGTAGACAGGAAGTAAACAAGAAGCACACAGGAAGTAAACAAGAAGTCAACATGAAGCCAACAGGAAAGAGACAGGAAGCAGAAAAAAAGCAAACAGGAAGCCAAACAGGAAATGAAAGAGAGGCAGACAGCAAATAGACAGGAAAAGGATATAGACAGGAAGCAGACAGGAAGTAGATAAGAAGTCTACAGGAAGTAGACAGGAAAAACATGGGAAGCAGAAAGGAAGTAAACAGGAGGCCACCAGAAAATGGACAGGAAGTAAGTGGGCAATTTCTTTTTCCATGAATCCAGGTGCTTTTATTTTGGAGGTACATCTCGTGTCGGTATCTGTGTATCTGATTCTGGCTAACTTGACAAATATTCATGTTGGCAATTGACAGAGAGCAGAAAGATAGTAAACAGGAAGTAGAAAGGAAGCCAACAGGATATAGAAAAGATGCAGGCAGGAAATGGACCATAAACGGGATGGATAGATAGATAAAATAAAGTGTGATTAATTAAAATAAAATAAAATAAAATAAAATAAAATAAAGTAAAATAAAATAAAATTAAAATAAAATTAAAATAAAATAAAAATAAAATAAAATAAATGAAAAAAAATAAAAATAAAAAAATAAAATAAAATAAAATAAGATTAAATTAAATTAAATTAATAGCAGCACACCCTGACACAGTGAGCCTGGTCGTCCGACCGGGCGAGCTCCACCAGGGCTCCCTCCCTCCTCCGCAGCTCCTCCACCTCCAGCTCCAGCTGTCGGACCATGGCGTCGGCCTGGTGCTCCGCCGCCCGCCGGCTCATCTCCATCACCTCCATCAGCTCCGCCTGCGAGCGCTCCACGGCCGCCATCAGCTCGGAGAACATGCACAAGCTGCCCGCCGTCTCCCGCTCCACCGCCAGCTGGAGTGTGAGAACATTCTCAGATACTTCTGGATGTGTGTGTGTGTGTGTGTGTGTGTAGGTGTGAGACCTACCTCCACTTCAGTCACTGACATTCTGATCTCCTCAATCTTCCTGAGTCTTTGTCTGATCATCTCCTGGATCTCCAGCTCTGTCACCCTGAGCTGGTCCTGCAACCACACACACACACACACACACACACACACACACACACACACACA
The DNA here is from genome assembly GCF_037954325.1 of Fistularia commersonii. Classification (NCBI taxonomy): domain Eukaryota; kingdom Metazoa; phylum Chordata; class Actinopteri; order Syngnathiformes; family Fistulariidae; genus Fistularia; species Fistularia commersonii. Next base: position 2,162,359 of record NC_141302.1, on the reverse strand, counting down.
CACACACATATGCAAATGTGTTGGCCCATGCATGTGAGGGTGTGGACTCTATCCTCCATCTCACCATGTTCTCCCTCCACTGGGTTTCTATGGCGACGGTGTCGTGACCCTGGTGCTCCTCGGACACACACTCCGGACAGACACACACTCTGTCCGTGCGGCAGTAGATCTGATTTTTTTTGGGAAGGAAAAACGGGGATATTTGGTGAGGTAACCGGGCAGGAGATGGTTCCTTCCACGCCAGGGGTTTGGAGGCGGGTCGTACCATTATTCCCCGGTGGTGGAGGTCACACAGGGGCAGGTTCTGGCTGCTGGCCGCCCCGCTGACGGTGAACCTCCTTCGGCCGGCGGAGCGGGAAAGCGGCGGGGGAGGCGGAAGAAGCGCGGAGCCGGCCGCCATCGCGGAGATCGGACTCTGGTTGGGTACCGAAGATGCGAGGTTGGAGGTGAAGGACTCGCCTTGGACGGGGAGAAAGAACATCAAGAGTGTCGATGGGGCTTCAATAATTCTCCAATAACTGATCGAAACGTAGGAATTGTTTGTGCGGAACAGTTTCTTTAGCGTGGGTAAATCACAGGGTCATCGGCGTAGAGGGATGATGTTTGTTCTCATGGTTTTTTTTTTTGGGTGATCCAAAAAGACCCCTAAACGTAACTGGGGTTTTTAAAACCTCGAGAATTATCACCTCATTTGAAATGTTGAAATTCTAATGCTGATTGTTTTTAAATCTGTTAGCATCCGAGGTAATCAGACTGAAGTATGGAAGTACCTTCAGGTCTGGCAGTCCAGTGGTATGAAAATCATTGTTGCCATGCTGATACCTTTCTTCATATTTAAAACACATATATTCTGTAGCTACTGTTCTGTAGTAAGTCATGTAGCTTAAAATGCTTATATTAGCGTCAAACATTTGAGTTAAAATGATCTAAATGGCGCTCTGATTTCACCATTTTGCTTGTAGCCGCTGTTAGCGCCCTCATTGTCCGTGTTGTTTACGAGTGATCAGCCCTACTTCATTTCCCCGTCCTCTAAAATGGCATCCAGGTAAGCTAACTGTCAGTTGACCCAAACCACCTGAATGCAGGGTTAGCCCTGAATGCTAATGCCAACCTCTGGCGTTGTGTTGAAGTCTTACTGGACACGGGGGCATCATCTAGGTGCTAAAGTTAGAGGGACGCCTTGAGTGGAAACCACTGGAATTCGGACATGTAGTTCCAACCAGAGGTGGAACTACAATGGTAAAGGGAAGGCCCAAAGGAACTGGTGCAGGATTTAGGTGGAGTTACCGTCTTTAACCACCTGTAACTATCTCGAACCGTCTCTAATCGTCTCGAATGAAAACCACTGGAATTTGGACATGTACTGTAGTTCCAACCAGAGGTGGAACTACATGGGAATGGGAAAGCCTGAAGGAACCGGCGCAGGATTTAAGTGGAGTTAAAGTTTTTAACCGTCTTTAACCGTCTCTCACTGTCTTGAGTGGAAACTACAGGAATTTGGACATGTAGCTCCAACTAGAGGTCAAGCTACAATAGTAATGGGAACACCCGAAGGAACTGGCACAGAATTTAGATGGAGTCAAAGTTTTAAACCATCTCTAACAGTTTCCAACAGTCTCAAACCGTCTCGAGTGTAAACCATTGGAATTTGGACATGTAGCTCCTACCAGAGGTTGCGCTATATGGGAATAGGAACACCCAAAGGAACTAGCGCAGAATTTAGATGGAGTTAAAGTTTTAAATCGTCTTTAACCGTCTTTAACCGTCTCTAACCATCTCTAATCGTCTCGAACCGTCTCTAACCGTCTTGAGTGGAAACCACTGGAATTTGGACATGTAGCCCTAACAAGAGGTGGAACAACAAAGGTAATGGGAACACCCGAAGGAACAGGCATAGAATTTAAGTGGCGCTAAAGTTTTTAACCGTCTCTTACCATCTCTTACTGTCTCTCACTGTCTTGAGTGGAAACCACTAGAATTTGGACATGTAGCTCCAACCAGAGGTGGAGCTACAATGGTAATGGGAACACTCAAAGGAACTGGCGCAGAATTTAGATGGAGTTAAAGTTTTAAACCGTCTTTAACCGTCTCTAACCGTCTCTAACCGTCTTGAGTGGAAACCACTGAAATTTGGACATGTAGCTCTAACCAGAGGTGGAGCAACAAGGGAATGGGAACACCAAAGGAAATGTTGCAGGATTTAGGTGCAGTTACCGTCTTTAAACACCTGTAACCGTCTCTAACTGTCTCTAACTGTCTTGAGTGGAAACCACTGGAATTTGGGCATGTAGTTCCAACCAGAGGTGGAGCTACATGGGAATGGGAAGGCTTGAAGGAACCAGCACAGGAAGTAAGCGGAGATAAAGTCTTTAACTGTCTCGAACCGTCTCGAACTGTCTTTACCTTGACCTTCACAAGCCATGGCGTCTGAGTTCTGCGTCAGAGGCCGGGGGATCTTCCTGGTCAGCTCAACCAGCAGGTCGCTCGGCATCCCCGCCACCTTTCCTCCACCTCTTCCTCCCCTCTTCTCCCTCAACCCTCCATCCCCACCTCCTCCTCCTACGCCTCCTGTCATGGACCTGAACTGCTCGGTGATCTCCCGCAGCGTGCGGTTGATGTGGAGGTCCGGCCTCTTCTGGAAGGTCTTCTTGCACAAAGGACACTGGCAGATCTATCGAGGGGGGGAGGAGGGGTCGGGATGAGTTGTAAACAAACGGCGCCCGGGGGGGGGTCACATGACAAACAGGAAGCCGGCGTCGAGGCGGGCAGACCTTTGAGCCGTCCCAGTAGCGGCTGATGCAGCCCATGCAGAAACTGTGGCCGCACGGCGTAGAGGACGGGTTGGTGAACACGTCCAGGCAGATGGAGCACTGGAACTGCTCGTCGGACAGGAAGCTGCCGCACAAGGACATCCTGTGGACACAAAGCGTTGCATGCTTGGACCAAAGGACCGCCGCTTCACGCCGGAAAACCGCTCATATTCTCGCCGGGACGTTTTGTAATAACACAGTAATAACACAATAATAACACAGTAATAAAACGGTTATAACACAGTAATAACACAGTCTTCTTCTTCTTTCGGCTTTTCCCGTCAGGGGTCGCCACAGCGAGTCAACTTTCTCCATCTAACCCTATTCTCTGTATCTTCCAATAACACTATAACACAGTAATAACACAGTTACAATACAGTAATAACACTGTAATAACACAGTAATAACAAATGCTTCACATCAACAGGAAGTAGCTGCCACTCAAGGAGGCGGACGGTTTGGGATACAAATACACACAGTTTTCATTTTTTTAACCGCGCGAGCGAAAATCCGCCGGCGTGTGTTTGGCGGCAAACAGGAGGCGGCCATGAAAACGACATTTAAAGTTCAGTAAAGTTCATTTTAAACTCCGGGATGTTTGGATATAAACACGTTTAGCGGCGTCTCTCGGGGAAAGGGTTAAAATCTACTTTTTTTTTTTTTTTGTGCGCGCTGGTGAAATGAGGTCATGTGTGTCCCGGATTATGTAAGACATGTTTATCTCCTCTTGTGGTCATAAATCAGATGGAGATGTTTTTTTTGGCAGGAATGAGGACGGGCCGGATTCTGATCGGCGTTATCTTCCCCGCCACGTTCCCTCGGCGTTCCTGCCGCACGCCCCCCTTCCCCGCCGCCGCCGCCGCCGCCGCCACCACCATCAAGAAACAGTGTTTCTGTAATAAACTTAAACACCAGCAGAGCCGCTGTCTCGAAGATCTTCATCGTCTCCGGACCGACCTGAACCCCCGGACCCTTCTCTTAGAGACCGGTTGCCATGGCAACAGCACCAGGAGGCCGGAGGATGTTGTCGTTTACATTAAAACGCGCGGAAAAACTTCATTTAACGGGGAACGGATGGCGGCGTTAGCTCACTGTTACATCGCACGGCGGAAACAGCGACAGCTTATTATTGTTTTTTTCACCTTTTTTTTTACATTTTTACTGTGGTTTTATTGAAATAAAAAGCGGATTAAGATAAATATCAGCTGTGAAGGATGAGAAGGAGTTACCTGGTGGAGGAGATGGAGGTGCAGCACTCAGATCAGGTCCCTCAAGGTCCTTAAAAAAATAATAACAACAATAATGATAATAATAATAATGATTTCGCTGTTGCTCTGTGACCTCTTACTCTGAAAGTGTGTGTGGATGTGTGTGTGCACCTGCCTCACCGGCTGGAAAATATAAGTGTGTGTGTGCGAGAAGTGTGTGTGTGTGTGTGTGTCTCCACACCCATCTCATTAGTACTTGTGTATCCGAATGTGGCTGGACTGGTTGAGTTGGGAAGAAAGGTGCGCACACACACACACACACACACACACACACTTCTTATATGCGCATTCTATCTTGGCATCAGTCGGTGACGGATAGTTTAGTTTCCCTCCGGCGAGGGAACGTTCTGCAAACGTTCCTCAGCCCCGATGTGAGGAACCTCATATCGATCCTGGAGAAGCTGGAGGAGATTCCAGGTCATGGTTGATATTTTTTTCATTCTGATTATTTTGAAATAATAAATATTTTAATAATGCTGATTATTTTAAAATATTCATTGATATAATCAGTATTTAAAAATAAAATTATTATTATTATTTCAAGTGAAGAAATTCACATCCAGTGGCCACAGCAAGAGGACTTTGACAGGAATCATAATATCATTATTAATTATAAAAATATTATTATTGGTATTATTATTACCAATAATAGTAATTACGATTAATTAATGTTATTACTTACTTATTATTATAACTTACTCAATGCTCTAGAACACCGTACAGATATATACACAAGATACAGATTTAAAAGAAGCAAAAAAAGGTTTTAAAAAAAGATTAAGAATAAGAATAAGAACAACTTTATTTATCCCGAAGGAAATTGTTGTGCCGGAGTTTCAAGTAAAACATAACAATAATAAATAATAGTAGGAAGGAGGGAGAATAAGAAATACAAATAAAATATAAAGTGTCAAACTCAAGGCTATAAAGTGTTTTTAGGTCTTAAAAAGTACAAAGATTTGAATATTTCCTTCGGCTGAAGGAAGAGGAATTAATTAATTACATCAATTAAAATCATCAGCAATATTATTATAATTATTATTGTTATTGTTACTACTTTCAATATTTGTTTAAATTGATCAGTCTCAAAGAGCCCCAATAAAAACATGGGAATTAATATTATTGTGATTTTAATAATACCAATAATAAATAAAAAAATAAAAAAATAAATGAATGAATACATAAATAAAATTTAATAATAGTAATAATAAGTAGATTTCCTGGTTAGACGATTTTACAGGACAGTGAGAAGATGCCTGAGGAATGAAGAATTGTGCTGGTGTCCATATTTTAAGAATAAAGGGGATGTGCAGAATTGCGGCAACCATAGAGGGATAAAGTTGATAAGCCATACAATGAAGTTATGGGAAAGAGAAGAGGAAACTAGACTGAGAGCAGAAGTCAGCATTTGTGAACAGCAGTATGGCTTCATGCATAAAAAGAGCACTAAAGATGCAGTATTTGCTTTGAGAATGCTGGTAGAGAAGTTCAGAGAAGGTCAGAGGGAGTGGCATCATGCCTTTGTAGACCTAGAGAAAGCATACAAGTGGGTGCAGAGAGAGAAACTGTGGTACTGTATGCTTGGAGTGGCAGAGAAGTATGTTAGATGGGTGCAGGACATGTATGCTAGCTGTGAGACAGTGGCACGGTGTGCTGAAAAGGTAACAGAGAAGTTCAAGGTGGAGGTGGGACTCCATCAGGGATCAGCTCTGAGCCCCTTCTTGTTCGCAATGGTGATGGACAGGCTGACAGATGGGGTGACATTGTTATCTGTGGTGAGAGCAGAAAATAGGTGGAGGAAAATCTAGAGAGGTGGAGGTATACTCTGGAAAGGAGGGAATGAAAGTTAGTCGCAGCAAGACAGAATATATGTGTGTGAATGAGGGGAACTCGGGTGGAACGGTGAGGCTACAGGGAGTGGAGATCAAGAAGCTGGAGGATTTCAGGTACTTGGGGTCAACAGTCCAGATTAATGGAGAGTGTGGAAAAGAAGTGAAGAGACGAGTTCAAGCATGTTGGAATGGGTGGAGAAAAGTGTCAGGGGTGCTATGTGAATGGAAAGGAAAGGAAAAGGAATGAAAGGAAAGGAAAGGTGTACAAGACAGTGGTGAGACCAGTGACATGTATGCTCTAGAAAAAGTGACAATGACCAAAAGACAGGTGGCAGAACTAGAGGTTGCAGAGATGAAGATGTTGAGGTTCTCTTTGGGAGTGACCAGGATGGAGAGGATCAGGAATGAGTCTATCAGAGGAACAGCACATGTTATTTTGGAGAGAAGGTCTGAGAAGCCAGACTGAGATGGTTGGGTCATGTACAGAGGAGGGATAGAGAATATATTGGTAGACGGATGCTGTAATTGGAGGTCTTGAGGACGACCAAAGAGGAGACTGATGGACTTCGTGAGAGAGGATATGAAGTCAGTTGGTGTGAGAGAAAAAGATAAGGAGAATACAGTTAGATGGATTAGTATTGTTATTATTCTTACATTTCTATTTCTATTGATACTGTTATAATAATGTAGCTAAAATAATTCTTATGTGCTTGTTCTCAAATATTCTGAATAACAGCAGGGAAAAAAAGTTAAAATCCAGTCAAAATATTTATTACAATAATAGCAATAGGAATGAAAAATACCGAGACACTACTAAAAAGGTGCAAAATAATGCAAAAAAAAAAAAAAGATAAATAAATTACTCAAAAAAAAGCTCATTTTTTTTTCTTTCTATTACGACATCTACATCAATTACTACTATTTAAATCATTATTTTGGTGGATTCATTTGCATGTCAAAGATTCTTGTGCAGGAAACGACCCAGAAATACGTTTGTATTTCTATTGTATGTAGCTAAAATAATTCTTATGTGCTTGTTCTCAAATATTCTGAATAACAGCAGGGAAAAATCAAGTCAAAATATTTATTACAATAATAGCGATAGGAATGAAAAATACCGAGACACTACTACAAAGGTGCAAAATAATGCAAAAAAAAAAAGATAAATAAATTACTCCAAAAACAAGCTCATTTTTTTTTCCTCTCTATGATGACTTCTACATCAACTACTACTATTTAAATCATTATTTTGATGGATTCATTTGCATGTCAAAGATTCTTGTGCAGGAAACGACCCAGAAAGGAGCGTCAGGAGATCTGACAGGTGACGCCTTTACTCGCGCTCCTGCCTGAACCTCAAGATTTACGTCTTCATCACCATGAAAGCGCCGCCGCCGCCATTTTCAAAGTCATAAAAGAGCAGATTAATGAAGATGTGACATGACGGCTTTCTCTTATCGGCCGCTGCATCTTCCGTGTGTGTGTGTGTGTGTGTGTGTGTGTGACAGTTTGACCCAGTCACGTCTCACACTTTCTGGTTTGTCATTCCTTACAACAGATGATGTTTTATCTGGTGAGATAATTCACATAGACACTGTGTGCCAGGACACACACCGGCCACAACACACATCTAGATTTCTCACAACAACGACAACAACAACAACGCACATCTACATGACGGAGTCCTCACAACAACTGCAACACAACAACAACAACAACAACAATGCACTGTGTATGACATGATTAGAAAAGACAACAGACAAATGCGTAACAACACAACAACAACACACATCTGCATGACAGTGTTAAGAACACACAACGGGACAAATGCAACACAACATCACAACAACAACACACATCTGCATGACAGTGTTAAGAACACACAACGGGACAAATGCAACACAACACCACAACAACAACAAGGCGAATACATGACAGTGTTCAATAAACGCGACAAAACACCTGCAAAACAACACAACAACAACAAACATCTGCATGATTTTTCAACACACGTGACAAAACAACTGCAACATGACAACAACACAATCAGCATGACAGTTAAGAACGCACAACAGGGCTAATGTACACGCTAGTGATCATACATGCAACCATACAACTGCAAGACAACACAACAACAAACATCTACACGACAATGTTCAATACAGACAACAATACAACTAAAACAACAACTGCATGACATTGTTCAATACACAACACACCTGCGACACAACAACACATTGGCGTGGTTGTGTTTATTACACACAACTGAAACGCTGCAATAACAATAACAACATAAACAGACGCGCAACAAGCGAGTAACACCGCAACACAACAAAACCAACATTTAAAGAACAGCAACACAACAACCATGAATGGCATCAACAACAACGACAACAAAAGAAAACAATAAACTCATGGGTCGTTTTTGAGTTTTGCACAAGTCGCCCCGGTCGTGTGTGTGTGTGTGTGTGTGTGTTGCGTAACCAAAAATCAAAGCCCGCGGGGCAGAAGACGAGTGTATCTGGAGCAAAAGGCGACGCGTTTGGACCAAAATGTGCTTCTGCATCAGCTCGAGTGGCATTTCAGCGACTTTTATTGGTTACCATGGCGACTAAAATGGCAAATTCATAAATTCCTGGTATGTTGTTCCGATTACACCGGGTGTGCACACCAAGCAAAGTGTGTGTGTCTGTGTGTGTGTCAGAGGCTGGTTGTGAAAATTAGCACAACTTCCTGCCCCCCCCTCCCTCCCACACACACACACACACACACACACACACAGGAACACACAACTCTCAGCAACACACTCCTTTTCCAGGTCAGTGTGTCAGATCAGCCTTCATTCAAACACACCCTGCAGCCGCAGGCACTGAACATTACACAAGCTCATTGAGAAGCACACACACACTCACACACACACAGACACACACACACATGCGCGAGTGTGTCAAGCAAGGCCTGAGGGCAGCTCATTAAAGTTGAAACGTCTCTCCCTCCCGCCGGCTAATACCGATAAAGGACTTTCAAGGGTCACGCCGCTCTGCTGGCGCCACCACAAGGTAACACACACACACACACACACACACACACACACACACACCATCAGAACACGAGCCCCTGTCCTTTTAAAATGCTTTTATTCGATCAAAATCGCAGTTGTTTTCCCCGTCCGATCGCCTACTCCAGCGCCTCCATGGTGGCCCTCAGGATGGCGGCCACGGCCACGGCGCCGGGGTCGGGCAGGGTGAGCCGCTCGGCTGCGATGTAGCTGGCCCGGCCCGCCCGGGCGGTCAGGTGACGGGTGGCGTCGGCGCCCGCCGCCGCTCTCTGGGGACGGGGAAGCAAACACAGACAGCAGCATCTCGACAGGTGTTCTCTAAAACTATTATTGTATAATTTTAGCTATTAGCATGTAGCGGTTAGCGCCCTCTCTCCCACACTTAGCTTAGAATATTTCTAGAGGTTGTCTTGAAAATACTATTGGTCCAGATCTGCTTTTTGACACCGTATAAACAAGATATAACTTGGTAATTCATCAATATTATCAAATATTATCAAAACCGCCCCTTGAATGCAACATCCCGTGTCAAGATTTGAGGGATGTGCAAGTTGGATGATTTGCTTTCAAATATAAGTAGCGCATATACATTCTTCAGCTAAAAAAATACTTTAAAAAATAAAATATAATGCAAAATAATAAACCCCAGATTGTTTTGTTTCATTTTTGACCAAAGCATGAATAAATGCAGAGTGCTGCACCTCCACCGCAGCCTGCAGTACAGCCATCTGTCCATCGGGCGGCGCAACGCTCATCTTCATCAGCTCGTCCACGGCGGGACAAAGAGCGTCCAGCTGGAGGACGGGAAGAAACCAGACCTTTTTTAGGACACTTCCAAGAATCGTAAAAAAATTTGTTACTGTGTGAAAATGACATTCTCACCAACGTTCTATCTCCGGGTTCGGCGCCACCATACCTGGTCGACAACGGAGGTAAAAAAGTAATAATAGCAATAAAAATGATGGTTATAACAACAACAACAACAACAACAACAATAATAAAAATACTACTACTAATAATGATGATGATGATGATGATAGTAATAATGATGATAGGAACAACAATAATTATCAAATTGGCAGAAACTACAGTGTGAATAATAACAACAATAATAATAATATCAACAATAATACTAATAATAATGATGTTGATGGTAATAATGATGATAGGAACAACAATAATAATCAAATTGGCAGCAATTACAGTGTGAATAATAACAACAATCTAAATAATAATAATAATAATGATGATGATGATGATGATGATGATAATAGCAATAATGATGATAGGAACAACAACAATAATAAAATTGACAACAACAACAACAATAATGTGAATAATAATAACAAAAATCTAAATAATAATAATAATAAAATGAATATAACAACAACAAAAATAATAATTATAATAATGATGATGATGATGATGATGATAGTTGTAATAATGATGATAGGAACAACAATAATAAAACTGACAACAACATCAATAATGTGAATAATAATAAAAATAATCTAAATAATAATAATAACATGAATATAACAACAACAAAAATAATTATAATAATAATAATGATGATAATGATGATGATGACAATAGTTGTAATAATGATGATAGGAACAACAATAATAATAAAATTGACAACAACAATAATAATGTGAATTATAATAATAATAATAATCTAAATAACCATAAACCCAAACAATAATATATAATAATAACTGCTATTATCACCATCATCATCATTCTAAACTATTATTATTTTTTTATTATTATTATTAGCAGTGACCAAACTTTTTAATGGCCTCCGTCCCTGCGTGCACGGCGCCGGCCCAGGCCGCGGCGCCGCTCCTCCCGCTCATGTGACCGGCGGCCGCGGTCAAGAAGAGGCTGTACAGCTGGAACACACACCGTGTTTCATAAGCTTGTGTGTTTGAGTGTGTGTGTGTGTGTGTGTGTGTGACTGTTGACAAAGTAGCTTGAGAAAACCCACCGCTCCCGAAGACCCCCCCATCTTCTCCTGCACCAGCCCAGCCAGGATCGATAGCAGTTGCCGGGGGCAACCGGGGACCACCTGATTCTGGAGCCACTCCTGAATGGCTAAAGGGGGGGGGGGGGGGGACAATTAGCCACACCGGTTCCACGCTAGCGTGACGAGAAACGCCGCTTTACCGATCCGAGGTTAGATTTTTCCAGAACCTCTGGCGGCCTGAGCGTGTGTGTTCCCGCAGTCTCCGTCCCCGGCGGCTCGGTCCAGGAGGTTCAGCTCCTCCTGCTTCTCCAGCAGCGTCCGACAAATCCGGACCAGCGCCGAACGCATGGCTGCGCTGCCCGGCCCTGGGGGCGAACGGACGAAGGGCTGAGGTCGGGAGGAGGGGGCGGGGCTTCACGGACAGGAAGACTGACCTTCGGCGTGCACGGTGTGCACGGCGTCCGGCGCTGCAGCGCACGGCGGTTCTGTTTCATAGTCTCGTCCGCTGGTCGCTGCGGCGCTGAGGTTCGGCCAGGCGGGAGCGTCGGTTTTTGCATCTGGGCAGAAGAGGAGGAGCTTAGCAGCAGTATCCTTAGCCCAAACCTTAGCTGGGTTGTTAGCACTTGCGCAACATGCTAACTGTCAGAGGCAAATGGGGGGCTAACAGCATGGGCAGCCTCCATGCTGAAATGCTAATTTCTTAATAATTTGCGTCTTAGAAGCTTATTTTTACCCCCTTAATCTCGCTAGCACGAGAACTGAAGCTATCTTGTTAGCACTAAGACCCATGCTAACTGCTGGTGTGAGCTGAGGGGCTAACAATGTGAGTGGCCTCCATGTTGAAATGCTAATTTTCGAAATTATTAGTGTCTTGGCAGCTTATTCTTAGCTTACCCCTCCAATAGTGTTTTGGGTGACGCTAGCACGTGAACCGAAGCTAGCCTGTTAGCACATGTGCCAACTGTCAGGGGCAGGTGAGGGGCTAAGAGCATGAGCAGCCTCTGTGCTGAAATGCTAATTTCGAAATTACCACACTCAAGTATTTTCCCATGATGCTAGCATTAGAACTGAAGCTAGCATGTTAGCACTAGGCAACATGCTAAAGGTCGGGGACAGTTGAGGCACTAACTCTATGGCCTCTATGAGAAATGCTTATAGCTTCTTAGCTTATTATTAGCTTCTTTTTCTCTTTCCTGCATGGGACCTGACACATGGAAATGACGCTAGCTCAAGAGCTGAAGCTAGGCTGTTAGCACTTGTGCTAACTGTTGGGGGCAGGTGAGGGAATAGCAGCATGAGCAGCCACCATGTTGAAATGCTAACTTTCGAAAATTATTAGTGTCTTGGTAGCTTATCTTTAGCTTATCCCCCCGATAGTGTTTTCCCATGGCGGCACCAGGACTAAAGTCAATAAATGTGAAATGACGCTAACACAAGTACCAAAGCTAGCCTGTTAGCCCTAGGCCACATGGTAACTGTCAGGTGAAGGTGAGGCTTCTTAGCTTCTTTTTCTCATCAAAAGCTCCCAGGACAGCATTTTCCCGCTCCTGCAGCTGCTATGAGACCCAACACATGGAAATGGCGCGAGCATGAGAACCACAGCTAGCCTGTTAGCACATATGCCAACTGTCGGGGGCAGGTGAGGGGCTAACAGCAAGAGCAGCCACCATGTTGAAATGCTAATTTCAAAATTATTAGTACCTTATAGTTAGCTTACCCCGCCCCCCATAGTGTTTTCCCGTGACCCTAGCATCATAATCGAAGCTAGCCTGTTAGCACATGTGCCAACAGTCAGGGGCAGGTGAGGGGCTAATAGCATGAGCAGCCACCATGTTGAAATGCTAATTTCAAAATGATTAGTGCCTTATAGTTAGTTTACCCCCCCCCATAGTGTTTTCCCGTGACGCTAGCATGATAATCGAAGCTAGCCTTTTTTAGCACATGTTAACTGTAGGGTACAGGTGAGGGCTAACAACTTGAGTCTGGGATAGCGTTTTCTGCTAGCGGACACCAGTCGTGTGGAAATGACCCCATCGTAACAACAAAAGCTAGCCTGTTAGCACACGCGCTAACTGTCGGGTGCAGATGAGGGTCTCCCTTTATGTTGAAAGGCTAATTTTGAAATCGTTATCATTTTATCGTATCCTTCCCCGACAGCGATAGCGTTTTCCCACAGCGTCGACATTGAAATGTTCATATTTACACACTTAATCTGGTCTGTCGGCGCTGCAAACACACCTGGAGGGCTGCGGTGATTACTGGAATTTCGGTAGCTCTTTGTGCAAAAACGTCTGGTGTGTGTGTGTGTGTGTGTGTGTGTGTCCTCACCGAACAGCCTTAGCATCTCTGGATCAGCTCTCATCAGGGTCAGCGACACGCCGGCCATCTCAAGCGATGTCATGAAAGACCCCGACATCACCCTGGCGACCGCCATCCCGCGGCTCTCTGTAACCATGGAAACCGTCAATCACACAACCCCCTTCCCCATTAGCATAATGCTATGCATTATCTGGAATGTGTAAAACACTTCAAAAAAACCCATCCGGAATTCTGTAAATTAGCTAGAAACATCCAAACACGCATGCACACACACACACACACACACACACACTGGTTACCCAGACAACAGATGGCGGCTCTGGTGACCACGCACATCTCCAGCCGTGACAGGGCGCCCAGATTGTTCACGCACAAGATTACAGCGTCTCCTGGGTTCGGGAAAACAAACACACTCATTGGGTGTCGACGCATATACACACACACACACACACACACACACACACACACACACACACACACACACACACACACACACACACACACACACACACACACACACACAGGTGTATACCTGACTTCAGCGGAACGTGCGACTCATTGTCGGGGTCGGTCATGTGATCGATCATCGCCGCCACCACCTGGTCCGCTGGGGCCACCTGATTGGCGGGACGGCTTGGAGACGATGACTCAAACGACGTATAAACTTCCCCGAACGCGACTCACCTTTGACCTTTTGATTCCCGGCTCGCCGTGGATCCCTGCGCAGGAAGAACAGCGTTTGGCTGTTGGATGCTTCCATGATCTCAGTGATTTGTGGTAAAGTTTGCAGAAAAATAAGTTAAAATAACGTAATTTTCGCACTATAAGGCGCACTTAAAAACATTAAATCTCCTTAAAAATCGTCCGTGAGCCTTATGTTTGACTTCCTGTTGTGCTTACAGACCTGGAACCAGATGTCCGACAATAAACCAATCAGAAAAAAGTATATCGTACGCTTAACTCCGCCTTTTTTTATAATAACACTATGTATTGTGGAGGAAGCAAGCAGATGATCTGCACCAAGAAACGGTTTCCAAGGGAAAACAGTTAGAGAAAGAAATTGAACAATCTGTTATTGAACCAGAGAAGAACTTCAATAAAGATCGACTAAACTATTTTGTTTGGCTTTAAATACCGTATGTTTTAAATTATCATGCGCCTTATAACATGATGCGCCTTATGTATGTGAACCTGTTCATTGTTGCTTGATGTTGTTGCTGTCGTCAATTAATTTGTGTGTTTTTTGTTTTTGCTATTTTCTCATTGTCTTCTAATTGTCTCTTTATATTCATATTTATTGACACATAGCTGTTACACTGCTGAGACAAAAGAATGTTTTTTAACTTATATTGCACCTTACAATCCGCAAAATACCAAGAACTGATTAAAATAAAAAATAAAAAAAACTCACTGATTAAACTGATTAAAAAAAAAAAAAAAAAACTCACTAACCCAAGCTTACTGTTCTGTATATTTCCTGTGCATTTTGTATTTGCAAGTGTTATTTGCAGTCCTTATGTCCTCTATTGTAAGTTGCTTTGGATAAAAGCGTCTGCCAAATGTAAATGTAATGTAAAATCAGGGGAAAACCATTAAAATATAGAAAAGTAAAGAAAAAAAAGTTTCATTTTGTTCCATTAAACACCTTCCCGTTTTCACCAGGACGGTATCTCGCTTTTTCTAAATTGATCATTTTGAACCCAGCATTTTCCCACCCGGGGTTTTACACATCTTTTATTTTATCCCTCGTTTTTTTTCACGTGTCAACTATATGCAAATAAGAAGTGGAAGAAGCTCACCCAACCCCAGCTCCATGTCTCCGGGTGGGAGGTTGAAGGACGGCAGGCAGCCTGGGACGCTGCACGGAGACAGACTCACGCCGAGAGTCCCTGCAATGCGAGGAGGCGACACACACAACCAGTCGTCTGCGTCGTCCCGTAGAGCGGCGGCGTGCCTGAGAGCCGGCGAACCGAAAACCCACCGGTGGCCTCCAAGGCCTCCGTCACCTTGGAAACGATCTGGTCCAGTGTGCGGCCTTCCTCCGCTAAGGCACCTGCCAGCTGGGAGGGAGCAGGGTTTAGCCACGTTAGCTACTTTTTTTAATACATTACATTATATTACAGTCATTTAGCAGACACTTTTATACAAAGCGACTTATAAAAATTGCAATTCAATGACCGAAGATCCAAAGTACCAGTAGTTGTTATTCAGAAGTCACACCCCTCTACCAAATAAACTTTTACACCATCACCTTCTAACAAAAAAGTTCTCTAAAATAACTTAAATCAAACAGATGGGTGACAATACATCATATATATATATATATGTCATAATTTAACATTAATCATTGATCCATATATACTATTATAATTACAAATGATTTTAATATGTATATATCATGCTTATTTTATATATATATCATATATATATCATAATTATCAAATATATATATGGAGAGATGGATGGATATATACACGCACACACACACACACACACACACACATATATATTTAGATTTAATAATCACTTTGTACAATATATATATATATATATGTGTGTGTGTGTGTGTGTATATATATATAGAGAGAGAGAGATGGATATAAAAATATTTAAAAGAAATAGTATAATAATGTTCCAATTATAAATTGTTTACATATCCATGTATATATATTTTGTATCATAATTATCAAATATGTTATACATATGTATCTTTATATATATATATATATATATACACACACAGATATGCATATATATATATTTCATTATTACTATATAATATATATATATATATATAAAAAAATAATTCTAATATATACAGATCAATAATTAATGTAAAATTATGATAACACATATGATCAAAAAAGTCCTAAAAGGTTAAATTGACATCTGTATTGAGAAACCAACTTCTGCCACTAGGGGCGCTGCAGAGTCGATTTCTGCACAGGCATAAACACACTCCTGTACTGATCGTCCGCACCTTGTGCACGAGGACGGCGCCGCACAAGCCCCGCCTCCCCGCCTTGCTGGGCCGCACGAAGGCGCAGTCCTCCGCCACGATCACCATGGCGACCTGCACGCCGCGGTTCCTCGCCTGCTCGGCGGCCAGCCCGAAGTTGAGGCGGTCGCCGGTGTAGTTCTTCACGATGAGGAGCACGCCGGAGGCTCCTTCACGGGTAGAGGTTAGCGTTATTAGCATTTATCACTTCCCGACAGTGTTAATTAGCAACTTACCCGCATTGTGTAGACACAAAATGGCCGCCAGGATGCTAGCAGGAGGCGGAGATGCAAAAACCCCACCGGCGACGGCCGCCGCCAACATCCCCGCTCCGACGTACCCTGCACAGGGAGGGGCCGTCAATACCCTCATCTGGCTTCGCTTTTAATCCAGACGGGTCGCTTCCTTCCTCGTACCTCCGTGCGCAGGCTCGTGGCCGGACCCCCCGCCGGACAGCGGGGCCACTTTGCCCCGCAGGGCCTCCGGGTCGGACCGCAGCGCCACGCGGTGGCCCCTGAGCAGGGACAGTCGGCCCCCGCTGGCCCGGACCAGCCCGCACAGGCCCTCGTCCACGCAGACCTCCGCAGAGTTCAGCAGCTTCTGCCTGGCCTGCAGAAGCAGAAACATTTCGTTCATTCATTATTTGTTCTGCGAATCTCTAGTTTTCATTGGCCGAGAGGCGGGTTGACCCTTGACCTCCTGTGGGAATCCAACCGGGGACCTTCTCCGTTGCAGTTTGCAGGACTCCTTACCCCTTTTGCAACTTTTAACACTTTAAAAAATTGCTTTCCAGGTTGTTTTTTTTTTAACAAATTTTTATTGAACACAAATAGTATAAACAGAAAATACATAAGTATAAATAAACATGGTAAAGTAGAATTGAATGTCAATGATACAAACGGGCATGAGGAAACATAAGGACATTCGTTTTGTTTGCAATCAATTAACTGTAAGAGTGAACAGGATTAAAAGTTTGTGAGAAATGTTGAATTCTAGAAGAAATATAAAAAATAAAATAAAATAGAATAAAATACAAGAATAATGATAATAATAATAATAAAATTAAAATTGAAAAAATAAACTAACAAATTAAACAAATGGCAAGGGGAATATAATATGTATTTAACTTGTGGCTCTAAAGGAATATCAGTCACAAAACTCCATACTTTTTGTTTTTTGGGATTTTTCCATTAGTTTTAAGGATTTTTCCCAAGTATTTTCTTTTTAATTTAAGTCATTGCTGAACTCCCCACGTCACTTTTGGTTAAAGGTGTAACATTCCTGGTGAACACACTCCTAAACGCTAATCTGACGTGTGTGTGTGTGTGTGTGTGTATATAGGAAGGAATGACATCACCCACTAACACACCTGCATTCATTTTAACCGGCGCTGATTCAAAGTTTTATTTTATTTTTATGATTATTAAGCTTTGCGTGGAGGACCAGCTTGGACTCTGATCCCGGGCCTCCGTGGAAGCTCCGCGTCATCCCACGGATTAGTCGGTGCGCGATTCCCGTGCATGATTACGCAGTTTAAGCGCGGATTTGTTTCTTATTTTATTATTATTTTCACAATTCTTTACCTCCATTCCCGTAGCAGACGTCCGTCTCTCCTTCCTGCGGCAAGTTGTTGCGACGGGTTTGTTTTTCAAAACAAAAGCACGCCTTAAACAACACCGAAAACAGCAACTTCCGCTTGTCACAGTATAACTTCCGGTGTGGGTTTTATTTTGAAAAACCTTTAAAGTCACTTTCCGTTTCCGTTTCCGGTAGATTTATTACCGCTGTTTTTAAAGTTTATCGGTGACATTGACTTTGATTATTATTATTATTATTATTATTATTATTATTATTATTATTATTATTATCATTATTTCCTGGTCGATTTTTATATGTTTCTTTCTAATGTCTCACAGACTTTAAACATAACTTTTGGGTAATTATTACACACCGTCTCTTCACAAAGAACTTTATATTTGCTTTTTTGAATAAATATGAGCTCATAGTCCAGCTATTTGTTCTGGAATTCCTGGTTAGACGGCAGTCTGTCGCAGTAGCTCCTAATATCTGTTATGCTATCGCTTTATTTTCTTGAGTTATTTATTCACCTGTCCCCTCTTTTTTCACGTGTGTGACTATATATTTGTGGATTTTATTTTGAGTCTCGCTATATCCTGTCTTCTGTCTTTCTATTTCTATTTCTATTTGTTTCCTTTTTTTGACATTATAACTGTTACGCTGCTGCGACAAAGGAGTTTCCCCTCTGGGGATTAATAAAGTTTATCTTATCTTATCTTAATTCAACAATAAGAAAAATAAAAGTTCTCTTTGCCCTCTTTCTCTTTGCTCGGTTTATATCTTGTTGCAATAATATGTTATGTTGGGTTGTTTTTTTTTGCTTCTTTCACTGTGGACAGCAAAATAGGAATTCCATTGCACAGGGAAACACTGTAAAATGTGCGTTTGACAATAAACAATTTAAAACTGGACTCGTAGAATTGTCTTTTGGAGAAAAATAATCATGCTAAATGAGAATTTCAACTTTGTTTGCTTCAGTTTTGATAGGAAATGTCTTGTCTTTGCGCTGTGCATCTTTATTCAGTCACTTAAGGAGAGTGACAGGCATCTTCTGGATTCCTCCGTATGTCTGGCACATGTGGAGAAATTTACATTAAAATTGACTTTGAATTTGAAAAAGAAAAAATATTTTATTATATGATAATAATTTTAATATGATAGACATTGAACATGATACTTGTATTCTTATTAGTAGTAGTAATAGTAGAAGTAGGGGAAGCAATAATCATGTTTTTATTAACTGAGTGAACTTTGCTTTTATTGATTTCACTAGTTTATTAAATAATACATTTCAACATGTTTATACATATTTTATATATTGTCACATTGTTTACTTACCTATTTATATATACTGCTGAAAAAATAAATAAAGGGAACTCTTAAACAACACGATGTAATTCCAAGTCAATCACACTTGTGTGAAATCAAATTGTGCATTTTGGAAGCAACACTGATTCATTTGGACTTGTTTTCAGGACATTGTGTTTTTCTACTTTCATTTTGAGTGTGACTCCAAATCCAGACCTCCATGGGTTCATACCTTTCATTTCCATGTCGGCACATTCAACTATCAAAAGAAAAAAACAATTAATAAGAGTAGTTCATTCATTCACATCTAGTATGTGTTATCTTAGTCTTCCCTTTATTTTTTGAGCAGTATACAGGACAGTCTCAGAAATGTATCTTCTGTGATGCAATTAAAAAAAACAGACATCCCTTTTTCTTGATATTCTAATATTTTGAGATAGGATTTTTGAGTTTTCTTAAGATATAAGCCATAATCAGCGATATTAGAATAATAAAAGGCCTGCAATATTTCAGTCGATTTGTAATGAATCCAGAATGTATGACATTTTTGTTTTTGTAATTGCATTACAGAAAATAAAGAACTTTATCACGATATTCTAATTTTCTGAGACAGTCAATATATATATATGTGTGTATATATATATATACATATATATATATATATATACACACACACACACACACACACACACACACATATATATATATATATATATAAGAATAAGAATAAGAACAACTTTATTTATCCTGAAGGAAATTGTTGTGCTAGAGTTTCAACTAAAACAAAACCGTAATAAATAACAATTTTATATATATATATATATATATATACACACACACACACGCATATATATATATATATGTATATATATTCGAATAAGAATAAGAACAACTTTACAAGGAAACTGTTGTGCCAGAGTTTCAACTAAAACAAAACCATAATAAAAAATATTAGGAAATTGTATAAACAGTCAAAAAAAAAAGGGGGGGGGGGGAGAATAAGAAATACAAATATAAAGAGTCAAAGTCAAGGCTATAGTGTTTTAAGGTCTTAAGTGCAAAGATTTGAAGATTCCCTGCGGCTGAAGGAAGATATATATTGTTAGCACTGTTTTCTGCTTATTCTTAGTTCTTTTCTTTCGGGTGACTTCTTTTGCGCTATTTCTATTTCATTATATTTGTTTACTTTTTGTTATTGTTGTTGTTGTTATGACGAGGACAAACTCCGCCCATCCGGGCTGTCAGGTGAATATATCGAGCCTCCCTCCGCCTCCCCCGGCGCTCCTATCCCCGCCCGCCCGCCTCCCAGCGCTCCTGAGCCCGCATGACGCACGGAGCCCCGGCAGCTCCGCTCGGCTCGGAACCGCCTGGAGCAACATGCAGGATGGCGAGCGTGGAGACAGCAGCCGAACACGAACGGATCCTGCGGGAGATCGAGAGCACGGACACCAACTGCATCGGGCCGACGCTCCGGTAAGACGAGCCGGGTCACCACCCCCGCCGCCCCCGACCGGAGCGTTCGTCTCCCCGGCTGTTGTTAGCCGCCGAGTTAGCAACTCCTCCGAGACTCCCGGAGACGGCTCAAAACTTTAACGCTCACGCGTCCATTATCGGACAGCTAGGCGGCTAACTTTAGCAAACAGAAAAAGCTTACCGGCGCTCCGCCTCGGTCGCCGGTTCCAGAGTTCTCGCAAACCCCCCCCCCCTCGGTACCGGGGTCGGTTTACACCGGCGGGGACCCCCTCACCCCCACCGGCCCCGGTACCGGTACCGTTTTTCGCCAAAGTTCCCCCAATGGTGTTTAGCTAACGTTAGCCGACGTTGCTAACTAATTGACATTCCGGTCACCGCCGAGGGAGCCTCCGGAGGGGGGCGGGGTGATTCACGGCTCCGGGGTTTTGAATCTCAACCTGCGGGTATCCGGATGAGACAACAAGGACTCTATTCATCTTTATTTTGAATTTATTTGGTGTGGAAATGTGCCGTTTTGTGTCACCGGAAGGGGGGAAGTCAAGTGCAGGTGAGCTGTCAAGTGAGTGGAGCTCAGTGGAGACTCCCTGGAAGTGGAGGCCTCCACCTCCAGGGTGTTATAATTCTGAATATAAACACTTTTCTTAATCCCTTTTTCTTTAAAAATCTGTATCCAAGCTTTAATAAGTCTTTTGCTGCTACATTCTGAGGGAAAAGTAGATGTAAACCCGTGAAGCAAAGTGAAAAACTTTTGTTTAGTAGTTGAGTTGAAGCGAACCCGAGGCCTCGTCTCGCTTCCCGGGGCTTTATTTTTGTGTTTTTTTAATTTCAAGATTTGATTTTTTTTCTTTTAAGGGGAACTTTACGAAATCCCATTCCTGGTTATTTTACAAAATTTACCAGCAATTTTTTTTTCCCAATTTTCTGGGCATTTTACCCATTTTCTGGCTGATTTTGTTCTTAATTTAGTTCTTATTTTTGCTAGCTTGTGGTAAATCTAGAATATGTCTGTTTTCTTCTCCTGATGTGAGAATAATAATAGTAATAATAAAAAATAATAATAATAATAGCGATGAATTTACATGAGTATCACTGGAATTGTCCGTGGAGTTTCACCAGGCCAGTAATTGTCTTGGGTCCATTTGTGGATGTGCTGTGTTTGTATTTAACTCAACAGCTGTTCAAAACAAGACTCAATGAAGATATTTGTTTTGCGTGTGTGTGTGTGTGTGTGTGTTTGTCTGGTGTGTGTTTCCGAACCCCCCCGATCGGTGTCCCGGCTCTTTGTCCCAAAGAGGAAGCAGCCAGTGGACGAGCCGGGGGTTCACAGGGGGACCAGAACAAAACCAAAGATGAACGTCCATCACCTGCAAAGCATCCTTGAATAGTTGGCCGGTTCTGCCTGAGGAACTTGACAATGTTCTGCAACACCTCGGCCTGACACATTCCACAGTGTGTGTGTGTGTGTGTGTGTGTGTGTGTGTGTGTGTGTGGGTAAAAGGGTGAATGTGATCCAGGGTAAGGTGCTCTGAAAGCTCCAGAAAAGGGAGACTATTATTATTATAGTTGTTATGATTATTATTAAAATTATTATTGTTATTATTAGATTTCAATTTTGAAAATAATTATATTAGATTCAACTTTATTGTCATTACACATGGAAGGATGCAGAGAAATGAAATGCAGTTGGCATCTAATCAGAAGGTCAAAAAGCAGAATTGCATATGTAAAGAATGTGTGGTATTTACAGATAAATGCAGTATTAACGCATTAATGCATTTTTTTTTTACAGTTAGTGCAGGTATGGTGGATAATTATGTGCAGATTATGTACAAAGAGGTAGCGATTAGTATGATGGCAATATACAACTATGAATATACAGTAACTCTACAGAAGGGATAATAAAGTTAATTGAGGAACAACTGAGAGGAAAAGGCCTCTACAACAACACAAAATATAGTCACACACACACACGAACACACACACCAGGTCTGAGTCTATGTTTAGCATCACATGCTATATTTAGCCTGTTGGGAGGTTTAAAGAAGTCTTTTATTTAAAAAAAAAAAAAACAACTACATGTGACTTTTGGAGTCATGAGGTCCATCCTGTCAGGATGAGAAGACATGTTGTGTGTGCGCGTGTGCACACACACACACACACACACACACAAACCAAAGCTTTTGTGTACATTCAATCCACTGCAAAAACAGTAATCATAACTACTCCTAATATTGTATTTATTTAAGCAAATTTATGAATTTATTGTTGATATTATAAGCATATTTCCTCCAAATTATGTTCAGGAGTGATACAGGCGCTGGTGAAAGGAGAAACAGGTTTTGTGTGTGTGTGTGTGTGTGTGTGTGTGCGTGCGTGCGTGCGTGCGTGCGTGCGTGCGTGCGTGTGTGTGTGTGCGTGCGCGCGTGCACAAGCACGCAGGTTGAGGCCAGCAGTAACAACATTCCTCCACTCTTCCATGCCTCTCGTATTAAGCCTCGCTGCAAACTGCAACCAGGCAAAACCCTTTCGTTTGCTCTGCCGTTGTCCATCTCCGTCTCCCACGGCGACCGTGGACGCCTGTGAGCGACGGTCTCCAGAATATCTCCAGGAGACGTCTCCTGGATGATTGACAGAAATCACGTGAAAGTGAGCGAGAAGTCACTGCAAATGTCAGGAAGGTGTCGCCTGAAGGGTCAGCATGGAAGCACACAAGGAATCCCTGGGAAATAAAAACCAGCGAGTGACAAACCCTGACCGAGGGTGGCAAGAAGAAGAGATTGAAAAGGCCGGGGATTCAAATTAGGCGTGTGTGTGTTGTTGGTATGTTTGCAACGGACGCTCGGAGTGTGTGTTTTGTGACCGTAGGCCTCGGGACGCATGGAGGTTCCACTGATCCTGCCATGATTCTCCCGTTTAAGACTTTCTCTGGCAGAACTGTTGAGGGAAACAAGGGAGGGGCAAGGGTGTGTCTCTCCCTCACACACACACACACACACACACACACACACACACACTCACACACACACTGCCTGCCAGACACACAAGAACACACATGTGCTGCTGAGTCATTTGCTGCACTTAGTAACGTACACACACACGCTGCTATGTACTTGAGGCTGCTGTCAAGAAGTCTTACACACACACACACACACACAATTCCATGCTGCATTAAATTTTTAAAATAAACTGATAAAACTTCATTCAAGTAAATGTTATTTATATATCCTCACCTCTTGATGTTCCGATTCCATTCATTCGGATGAGTTTGCTGCTGTTGCACCACACACCGGGGCTCTCATTGTTCTGAGCTCTGCTGGTGTCAACAAAGTGTGTGTGTGTGTGTGTGTGTGTGTGTGTGTGTGTGTGTGTGTGTCTAAAGAAAGCACACAGTGGCGTCAGACCTGCACTCTATTGTACAATTGGATAAGTTGGGCATTTCCTGGCCGCATGGAGGAAGGGTGGGGGATTGAAGCCGAATGCAGGTGTGTTTGTGTATGTGTGTGTGTGTGTGTGTGTGTGTTTGTGTGCGTGGGTGTGCAAGCTGTATCTGGAAGGGAAAGCACACAGGAAAAGCCGTGATATTTTAAACACACAAACACTCAGGTTTAAATGTCCCCTCTCTAAAATCCCTCATGGTTTTGCACGCGCACACACACACACACACACACACACACACACACACACACACACACACACATTTTAAGCTACTTTTTAAAATGAGCTGCCAACTATCTTCTGCTCTTTTCTCTTCTTCATCATCATATTAATGAACAAGCATAAAACAGCAAGCATGTTATTGGAGCAGTGCTGCCCCCTTGTGGACACAGAGTGTAACTGCAACAACTAACTTTTCCTTTTTAAGGCTTTTCTTGCCCGTTTCAAAATTATACACTGCTCAAAAAAAATAAAGGGAACACTTAAAAAACACATCCTAGATCTAAATGAATGAAATATTCTTATGAAATACTTTGCTCTTTACACAGTTGAATGTGCTGACAACAAAATCACACAAAAATGATCCATGGAAATCAATTGTATCAACCCATGGAGGTCTGGATTAGGAATCACACTCCAAATTTAAGTGTAAAAACAAACTCCAGGCTGATCCAACTTTGATGTAATGTCCTTAAAACAAGTCAAAATGAATCTGTGTCGCTTCCTGAGTGGACACTATGATTTCACACAAGTGTGATTGACTTGGAGTTACATTGTGTTGTTCAAGTGTTCCCTTTATTTTTTTGAGCAGTATATATAACGCTGAATACATATAAAGTTTTTAATCTGCATCATAATATCAGCTTGTTTGGTTTATTGACCATCGAAGGGGAATGGTTGTGATAAAAAAGTGTTTCCGTCAGAGGTAGAACCCCCCCGTCTGCAGGGATCAGATGGTTTCTTCTAACAGTGGCTCCGCCCCCTGCAGGTCGGTGTACGACGGCCAGGAACATGGCCTCTTCATGGACAAGCTGGACGCCCGCATCAGGAACCACGACCGCGAGATCGAGAAGATGTGTAACCACCACTTCCAGGGCTTCGTGGACTCCATCACCGAGCTGCTCAAAGTGCGGGGCGAAGCCCAGAAGCTCAAGGTACGACGGCGGCGGAGCGGCGAGGGGGCGGAGCCTGTCTCCGGACTCCTCCCCCTCCCCGCTGATGTTCGGTGTCCGCTTCCCTCCGCAGAGTCAGGTGACCGAGACCAACCGCTGCCTTCAGAGCGACGGCAAGGAGGTGAGGGGACCGACGACCAATAGAAGGTGGCTCCGCCTCCTGATGACCTCTGACCTCTGACCTTCTTCCAGCTGCTGACTTCCATGGAGGAGCTCAGACAGTGTCGCCTTCAGCAGAGCAACATTGCAACCACCATAGACAAGCTGACACACTGCCTGCCAGGTGACACACACACACACACACACACACACACACACACTGCCTGCCAGGTGACACACACACACACACACACTGCCTGCCAGGTGACACACACACACACACACACACTGCTTGGCAGGTGACACACACATACACACACACACACACACACACAGCCTGCCAGGTGACAACACACACACACACTGCCTGCCAGATGACACAACACACACACTGCCTGCCAGGTGACACAACACACACATAGACACACACACTGCCTGCCAGGTGACACAACATACACACACACGCACATAGCCTGCCAGGTGACAAGACACACACACACATACACTGCCTGCCAGGTGACACACACACACACACACACACACACACACTGCCAGGTGACAACACACACACAGACACCACAGACACACAAACACACTACCTTCCAAGTGACAACACACACACACACACACATACACAAACACTGCCTGCCAGGTGTCAACACACACACACACACATACGCACACACTTCCTGCCAGGTGACAACACACACACACATACACACACACACACACACCCACACATACACGCACACAGCCAGCCAGGTGACTCACACACACACACACACAAGCACACTGCCAGGTGACAACACACACACACAAACACACACATACACACACACTTCCTGCCAGGTGACAACACACACACACACACACACAAACACACTACCTTCCAGGTGACAACACACACACACACACATACACACACACTGCCTGCCAGGTGACAACACACACACACACATACACACTGACTGCCAGGTGACGCCACAGACATACACACACACCAACAATGTCTGCCAGGTGACATTACAGGCGCACAACAGGCACACGAACTCACACACATTGCCTGCCAGGTGATACCACAGACACACACTCACATATACACACACACATGCACACACATACACACACACACACACACACTGCTACCAACGTGACACCACAATCACACACACAGTCGCCTCCCAGGTGATGCCACTGACACACACAGACACTGCTAGCAATGTGACACCATAATCACACACACACACTGCCTCACACACAACACTCACACACACACACAGTGCTAGCAAAGTGACACCACAGTCACACACACACACACACACAGTCTGCCAGATGACACCACATGCACACACACAAGCTAGCAAAGTGATACCACAGAAACACAACACACACACAAACATACACACACACACACACTCATATTCACACTGCTAGCAAAGTGACACCACAGACACACACATACTCATATGCATAGCCTGTCAACACGCACACGCTCACACTCAGCCAGTCAGTTAACACAACACACACAAGCACACACACACTGCTAGCAAAGTGACACCACAGTCAAACACACACACACACACACACACAACCACACGAGTTGCCAGGTGACGCTACAGCCTAACAACAGACACACACTCAAACACACACACACTGTTTGCTAGATGACACCACAGCTGCATAACAGACACACAGATTTACACACACACACACACACTGCTTGCAAATTAACACCACGGACACATAGCAGACATATACAGACACACACACACACACACACACAGCAAGGTGACACAATGGACTTAAAAGTGACGCACAACAGTCACACAGTCAGTGGCTGCCACAGACGCACAACAAATCCTAGGTCGACGCTGCACTTGTACAACAGACACACACACACACACACACACAGATGCACACACACACACACAGACACACACGCACGGAGGGTTGTGTGTAAGTGTGTTGTGCGTCTGCCCCTCAGTGCTGGAGATGTACAGCCGGCTGCAGGAGCAGATGAGAACCAAGAGGTAAGAGCTCCGCCTCCTCGCCGTCCGCAGGGAACCTCCTCCTCGCCTGGTTTCCTTTTCGAGCTCCGTCTCAACGCACTTTCGTTCGACTCCGCAATCCATTCGATCGAAAATCGTCGCGTTTTTTCTTTTAAAATTAATTCATTTGCGTTTTGTTTATTTTCTCGTCCGGTTCGCCACCTTCTCTTTTTTTATTTTCCCTCTCATCCTCCTGTCATTTCTTTACCCTAATTTACAAATTCCTCTACTTGCTATATATTTTTTTTTAAATTTATGTATGCTGTAATAACTATTATTTTCCAAGTTTTATTTCCTGCTATATTTTTTTAATCCACCTGTTTGAACTTCCTGCTCCCCGACCCGGCAGTCCGGCTGTAGTACCGCCCGCGGCCGCTAGAGGGAGCCAGAGCGCAAGGAACGGAAGCGCCTTCCTGACCTGAACGCGGGAGTCTCCTCACGCTTGGTTGTGTGTGTGTGTGTGTGTGTGTGTGTGTGTGTGTGTGTGTGTGTGTGTGTGTGTGTGTGTGTGTGTGTGTTTTGTGTGTGCCTAGAGCTGTCTTTCGTCCAGTGTGTGTGTTTGTGCGGTTGTTTTCATTACGGCCCGCCTGTTGTTGTTACACAACACTTTGACCGCACAAACACTTCGGCTAAAAGTTTGCAGGAAAACCGAGGGGGATTTTATTTCCCTTTTTTTTTTTTTTTTTTTGTTTTGTATTTTTTTTTAATCCAACCCTCGCCATTTTTTCCAACCCACCAAACCATACCTGCTTGCTTTTAGCCTTATTTTCCCCTTATTTTCAGGTATTTCCTTGTTTGTCGTGTGCGTGTGTTTTAAATCCAGGATCTCTCTGTTCAATTCAACCTGGTGTGTGTGTGTGTGTGTGTGTGTGTGTGTGTGTGTCAGGTACTACCCTGCACTGAGGACGCTGGAGCAGCTGGAGCAGACGTGCCTGCCGCGGGCGGGCCAGTACCGCTTCTGCTCCATCATGGCCGAGAACATCACCGTGCTGCGGACGCAGATCCGGGACACGGCCATGACGCAGCTGCGCGACTTCCTGGAGAGCATCCGCAAGCACTCGGACCGCATCGGAGAGACCGCCATCAAACAGGTGACCTCACACACACACACACCTTCACTTTGTGTTCTGGGTGTAATACCACTCCCGGCCACTAGAGGGCGCTGTTGAGTCACACCACAGGTGTGGCTGGATCTCGCCGTTTTCCCCCGATCGCCGTCCGATCGGCGGTTTATCATCGATCCTCCCGCCGCTAGCGTTATGCAACAGGCCTTTTTTTTTTTTTTCCCCTTTTTTTCTCACTGCTCGTTTTCTTATTTTTCTCGTCTTTCACGGTTTGCAAACAAACCCCGAGGGTTTGAAGGGGAAGGAAAGAGGGAGGGCGTGAAAAGACGTGTCGGCGACAAGCAAAAAGGGGGGGGGTTGATATTATGGGCTGGATGTGGATGGTTATTGACCGCGCAGGATGCGAGCGAGACGATCGCAAACATCATAAACGCTAACATGTGCTGCCCGGGTGGTTTTTCGGAGTCGCCGAGGCGTCACGTGTCGCTCAGACGCGACAGGAAGCGGCTCGGCGGTGGGAAAGCGGAGGTGAGGAGGAAGAAGAGGAAGAGCGTCGGACGCAAACGGGACGAATCCACGCCGTTTCTTTTTGGTCTTCCTCGCTTTCTTGGGTCCAGAGTCTTTGCTGCATCCTCAGTGTGCGTGTGTGTGTGTCACTGTTATTACTTTGAGTTTGTGTGATGTGTGTTTAAATGTTTGTATTGGTTAGTCTGTGTGTGTGTTGATTGATCTTTCTGTCTGTCTCTTTGTGTGTTATGGTTTGTGTGTGTGTGTGTGTGTCTGGCTCTGTGGTTGCATTGCCAGTAAACAAGCATGTAGGCGCTTCAGGAGACGCCACGGCTTGTCAGCGACGACACACACACACACACACACACAGAAACCCCGCTTTTCAACACTTACCTCATTGTTTTTTCTGTTTTCCAAGGCCAAGGAAGTTGTATATATATATATATATATATATATATATATATATATATATATATATATGTGTGTGTGTGTGTGTGTGTGTGTGTGTGTTGTGTGTTTGTGGAGGCCTGTTGACTGGAGGGGCAGGATGAAGGGTGGGATGGGAACGAGGACGGAGTCGATGACAGACAGATGAGTCGACGGAGACGGGGGGCGGCGGCGGGCGAGCGTCTCGCTAGGGCCGCCGTTTTTTATTTTTTTTTATAAAGGCAGGAAGTGACAGGAAGTGACAGGAAGTGAGGTGTGAGACGGCACGCCATCCGACGAGACAAAGAAACGGAGGATCTCCAAGGTCGGCTTTCCCTTTCCCATCTCCTGAATTTATTATTTTGCAATCCTCGCGGGGCTCCTCGCTCCTCTTTCCATATATCTGGTGGGTTGGTCGCCATGGAAACGCCCCCCCCAACCCCTCGGTGACCTTCACCTGGGGGGTCCGTCCCACCGCAGCGACTGAAGAAGCTAACCGCTAACTCCTGTAACCACTAATTACCAGGGAGGCTGTGGAACACACACACACACCGTTCTAACGTGTGTGTGTTTGACTTCATCCTATCTTCGACCCCCATCCCTCCATCTCTGGTCCAAATTAGCCCCCGACTCCCTGTTTGCGGCCGCGAGCGGGAGGGACGTGAAAATAAATAGATCTTTTGCAGAAGGAGGAGGAGAGCGGACGGCTCATAATGGAGTTATTGTCTGGAGAGAGGATGGGACGGGACGACGGGGAGGAAGGAGGGAACGCCAAAAAGGGCGCCGTCGGGGCGGCCGTGCACCTGTCGGGGACGCCGTCATCGATCGTGGGGAATAAAAAAAAAAAATCATAAAAAAAAAAAACAAAAATCAATTAAATGTGTGAATTTATTTTCACAGGAAGTGGTGCAAAAAAAAAAAAAAGCGTTCAAAATAAAAGTGAGATTGAATAGATTAAGGGGTCAAGAGTTCCAGGTTGGCCAGCGGTTACTCGACCAGCCGGGAATAAATCAGGAAGAGATGATGAGCACCTGGTGGGGACGCCATCATTGATCAATAAATAAATTTAAAAAAAAAATCAATTAAAAATCAGCCAAATTCGTAAATTTTATTTCACAGGAAGCGGCGCAAAAAAGGAACTTAAAAAAATAAAAAGGATGACGAGCACCTTTCGGGACGCCATCATTTATCAATAAATAAATAAAAAAAAAAATCAATTAAAAATCAGCCAAATTCGTAAATTTTATTTCACAGGAAGCGGCGCAAAAAAGGAACTTAAAAAAATAAAAAGGATGACGAGCACCTTTCGGGACGCCATCATTTATCAATAAATAAATTTAAAAAAAAAAATCAATCAAAAATCAGCCAAATTCGTAAATTTTATTTCACAGGAAGCAGCGCAAAAAAGGAACTTAAAAAAATAAAAAGGATGACAAGCACCTTTCGGGACGCCATCATTTATCAATAAATAAATAAGAAATAAAAAAATCAATTAAAAATCAGCCAAATTTGTGAAATTTTATTTCACAGGAAGCGGCGCAAAAAAGGAACTTAAAAATATAAGGATGACGAGCACCTTTCGGGACGCCATCATTGATCGGTAAATAATTAAAAAAAAAAAAAATCAATTAAAAATCAGCCAAATTCATAAATTTAATTTCACAGGAAGCGGCGCAAAAAAGGAACTTAAAAGATAAAAGGATGACTAGCATCTTTCGGGACGCCATTATTGATTGCTAAATAAATAGAAAATAAAAAAATCAATTAAAAATCAGCCAAATTTGTGAAATTTCATTTCATAGGAAGTGATGGAAAAAAAGGAACTTAAAAAATATAAGGATTACTAGCATCTTTTTGGACGCCATCATTGATCGGTAAAAAAAAAAAAAAATCAATTAAAAATCAGCCAAATTCGTAAAAATAATTTCACAGGAAGTGGCGCAAAAAAAGGAACTTAAAAAATATACAGATGACGAGCATCTTTTATGACGCCATCATTGATCGGTAAATAAATAAAGAGAAAAACTTAAAACCAGTTGAATTTGTAAATTAAATTTCACAGGAAGGGAATAAAGACCTTACAAAATAAAAAATTACAAAGTAACAGGATGGCGAGGACCTGTTGGGGACGCCATCATGGATTGTAAAATAAATTTTAAAATAGTTTTTTTTTTTTTAATCAGTCGACTTTATAAATTTAATTTCACAGGAATTTAGTGGGAAAAAAAATAAAGCGTGAGATTAAATCGGAAGCTGAATAAATCGGGAAGAGGATGATGTCGGGGACGCCATCGTCGCGTTATAAATGAAAAAATTTATAACATTTAAAGTTTATTTCACTAGTAGCGGCGTGGAAAAAAAATAACCTTACAAAATGAAAAAAAATTCAAAATAAAAAGATGATAGATAAACTAAAAAAAAAAAAAAAAAAAAGGAAAAATTCAATTGAATTTAAATATTTAATTTCACAGACGTGGTAGGAAAAAAAAAAAAAAAAATGACCATCCAAAATAAAAGGGGTCAGAGTTCCGGGTCGCGCGGCGGCCGACTCGCCGGCTCGGCCCGTCGGGAACGGACGGCGAAAAAAATGACGAGAAAGGGAGGGAAAACTCTTGACCCAGAGGCCGGGATTAGAGGAGGAGAAGCCAGATATCTTCTCCGGCTCTCCTGTCGTTCGTCATCCCTCTGTCACCTCGCCTCCTCCCCCACAAAAGAAAACACTCCCTCCAGTCTTTCCATCCCCTCATCTTTCCATTCACCTTCTCTGTTTTTTTTTCTCTCCCAGTCACTTTAGAGCTCGGGACGAGGTTCAGAGCTTCTGCTGTGGATTCGGTAGTTTTCAACACACACACACACACACACACACACTAATGGGAAACAGATTGCCGGCCCTGTGAAGTGGAGGAAGATTGATTACCTGTATTTGGTTACTGAACACACACGTGCGTGTGCGTGCAGCGAGGGTGGCGGAGGCGCACGCTGGGTCGGTGTATTGAACCATCACAGGGAAAACCAAAACACGCTGTTATGGCGGCGTGCGTGTGTGTGTGTGTGTGTGTGTCGTCTGCCGAATAATGCGCCACAGTTCACTGCTATCGGACACCATTATTCCTGGCCCGGGGTCAGCCTGCCAAATAGTGATCTATAGTAGGGATGTCCCCGTCGGACTCCCGCCCCGATTCTGATCCGACTCATTTACCCGGCTTTTCGAGGTGAGACGTGCGCGCTCGGCGGGCACGCGCGCCGCCGACACGTGCGCGCTCCCCCCGCGTTTGCTATTCTTAGCCGTCAGATCCGTTAAACGTCCGTTGATAACTCAAGTTTTCTGCAAAAGTAGCGCGCTCGCTAAAAGCTAGCGGCTACGAAGCGAGGGCGCGCACACGGCCCATGTTTTCTGGGGACATTTGATTGACAGGTGAACATCTGCGCACGTGTGTGTGTGTGTGCTTCTGTTGTGGTTATTTCGGCGCCTCTTGGTGACCTCCTCCATCCTGAGGGACGACACCATCTCCCGTTTTGTTTGGACTTATTGTCCAGTGTGTGTGTGTGTGTGTGTGTGAATGCGGGCATTAGATCAAAGATGGCATTGTGTTTTCCCCAACATGGCTGACGTTCGTACCGACCCGCCCTCCTCATCCCCTCGCACCAGGTTTTCTCATTACCACGGCGACGGCGGCCTGAAATCGAGTCTCCGTGACGCAGTAATTGACGTCCTTATCGACGGATCGGATTATCGCGGCTGGCAGCCGGCGTGCCGGCGCCGGCAGGTAGAGGAAGCCGCCGCATTCATGTAGGTTCTCCAAAGAATCTGGGTGGAAAGATCTCAGAAACACCCCCACTTGGAAAGGTGTTTCCATAAAAACATGGTTGCCATGGCGCGGGAACAAAGCGCCGCCTCCGATTGGACCGATTTTTACCGAAGTCGGGTTTCGGGAACCCCCCCGTAACCGTCTCGTACCTGATCCCGTCTAAGCGTTAGCAGCTAGCGTCAGCTAGTTTTACCGCTAGCATGACGCGTATATGCACACGATGGTGGACGCGCTGTTGTTTTGGATACAAACTTCCCTTTTATTTTAATTTTTTTTCCCCGAATCATACCGTTATTTTGAGTGCTGCTGCTGTTTACCGAGGTTACAGAAGCTGCCCTTAATTTAAAAAAAAAAAAAGAAATCCCTTAGGAGTCATATAGACAGGATAGAGCGTCTGCGTCGGATATGTCGGGGCATTGTTCTGAGGGAGATTTCCCCGTTTTAATATTTCTCCGCCCGCGTCTTCTTGGATGCCGGTGTATTTCTGGAGGCAGGATGCGCCTTTTGTTAAAATAGCCGTTTCTTCCCCCCGTCCCGTCGGGGCGAAGAAGAAGCGGCCGGCAGACGTGTGAACCACCGGGGGGAAGGTGGAAGGTGCGACGCCCAGCTTAGCAGCTCGCCGTGCCCAGTTTCCCCACCGCCGCCGCCGCCGCCACTTCTTCCTTCCTGGCCTTCCCTTCCTGTCGTGCTGCTTTCCTGCAGGTGTATTCTTAGGTGCGGGCCTCGGTAAACCCCTCCGTCTCCGGGGGTATTTCCCCGGCAACCCCCCCCCCCCAAAACAAAGAGTTGCTCCTAGATGCCCCGCTCCTTCCCGTCGTTGACTCCTCTTCTTGTTTGTTCGCGTGCCGCGCTGGGTTTTCGGCCAGCCGCCTCGCACGTACGCCTCCCGACCCGGGTGAAGTACCTCCGGTAACCACGGCGACAAAACAACCGATGGGGACGGACTCGTACAACATGTGTCGCGGCTATTAGCATGCTTCTGATGCTACGTTGTGTTGCTAAATGCAGCTTTGCGACACTTTATGGCAAAACTTCATTGAGCAACGGAGTGAAGCGGCTCCTCTTTTTAAAACCGTCCCCTGGCGTTTTGTCCATTGACGTTCTCGCCGTCCGCAGCATCAAATCCCCATAAAAGTCTCCTGCGTCCCGTCGACAACGACTTCTCAATCCCCTCGAGTCCACAACACGTGCACCTCACTTGTGTTTTTCCATTATTTTCTCCAGGCTAGCTTGCGTTAGCCGCCGCGTCTGTTTTTTTAGTTTAAAACCTGGACAGCGGCGCTCATCCCGCTCGCCGCTAATGCAGATCTCCAAAAACTCTTAAGTCAATGCACTTGTAAGTCAAGGTTCCATGGAAGTACAAGTACTTCTGCACAAGTACTTCTTCCATGAGTGCGCATTCGTGACCAGCTTCTCCTCTTCCTCCTCAGGCCCAGCTGCAGCGTTCGCTTGACGGCACCATGTCGGCGCAGAGTCAAGCCCCCGCCGGCCGGCGCCACAAGAAGGAGGCGGGGCCAGCGGGCGCCCAGAGCAACGGGCCCGGGGCCAGTCCCGGGTCCGAGCAGGACTCCGGCATCCTGGACGTGGAGGACGAGGAGGACGAAGAAGAGGTGAGAGGGCGGGAACTTCACCACCAACCTCTTGGTGGTAAGACCTCATCGGCGGATTCTTCGCTGACCCAACCGTCGACCAATCAGAGGAGGGGAACGCGCTGTTCACGTCAGCCGTTCACGTCAGCCGTTCACGTCATGGCCCTCCTGCTTCCATATTGGCCGTTTGCCGCATCAAATCCGGTCAAATTACCCCTCCTGTTCCACTAATCCCATAAATGACCCGAATGGCCTTCACGCTGGGTCACCGCTCTTTAAACCCTGTTCCCGTACGCGGGAGCTGTTTCACTCCACCGTCACCAGATGTGTTTACAAAGCCGAGGTTGACCCCCTCCCCTCTGCGCTCACGGCGGGTCGTTCCAGGACACGGGGGTGGGGGGGGGGGGGGGGTAGAGCTCCTGGAGAGGCAGCTAGCTGACCTCTCGCCGGGGTTCCTGGTGGGACGAGGGTTCGCCGGGTCGTGGCGAAGGAAAGGAGAAGCACAATGAGGCTGAACTTGTCACCCTCCTCTTCGCCTACCCCCTCCCCAGGCTTATTTACGTCCTGTAAAACCCGACTCAACCCCCTTCACGGGAGAACCTTGGCTCGGACAAAGGGTTGACCCCCCCCCCCCCCCCGCTGTCGCCGGGGTTACGGCCGCATTGGCGCCGAAGCCTGTGGCGATGCCAGCCGTTGGCATCCCGTCTCCTCGCGCCGTCCTCGCCACCTTCTTCCCCTTCCCTTCGTGCAGTCGCCCCCCTGTGTGTCTTCATCCTACGGCCCCCCCCTTTTTTTCTGCCCCTCCTCCTCCCCGACTTGACAGACTTACCGAGGTCATTGGACATGTTATCCACTACTCTGTGTGTCTGTTTGTGTCTTTGTGTGTGTGTGTGTGTGTGTGTACAAAACAATGACAGACCCATATACTCGGTCCAATGGCCCTTTTCCACAACAGTTCCAGTGCCATTTCCCGTGTATCCCTCAGGGATAGTACCCGCTTCTTCTGTAGTACCCGGTACTTCTATAGATGCCAGATCTTCCATAGTCCCCAGTCTTTCCAAAGTACTCGGTACATTTACAGTCCCCGGCTTTTCCATAGTCCCCTATCTTTCCGTAGTACCGGGCACTTCTAGTGTACCTGGTACTTCAGGACATGCTCATAGCTGTGATTTCTCCTGTGCCCAGAACGTTTGTTGTACCTGGTACTTTTATAGTACCCAGCGTGTCCATGGTACCCGGTACTTCTATTGTACCCGGTACTTCAGGACATGCTCATAGCTGTGACTTCTACTGTGCCCAGAATGTCCATTGTACCTGGTACTTTTCTAGTACCCAGTGTGTCCATGGTACCTGGTACTTTTCTAGTACCCAGTGTGTCCATGGTACCCGGTACTTCGATTGTACCCGGTACTTCGATTGGACCCGGTACTTCAGGACATGCTCATAGCTGTGACTTCTACTGTGCCCGGAATGTCCATTGTACCTGGTACTTTTCTAGTACCCAGCGTGTCCATGGTACCCGGTACTTCAATTGATCCCGGTACTTCGATTGTTCCCGGTTCTTCGATTGTTCCCGGTACTTCAGGACATGCTTATAGCTGTGACTTCTACTGTGCCCGGAACTTCTTTTGTACCCGGTACTGTCGTTGTACCCAACATTTCTGTCATACCTGATACTTCTGTAATACTATGTTAGAACCTGCCGCAACGCTACAAGTAAGCATGTAACTGCCTCTTCTCTTGATTGCTTGACGTGAAGCTGCTGGTCCACCCATACCCGACCTATTTTTGCGTTTTTGATGTCGCGTATAAAACACGCTTCCGGTGTATTTATGCAGGAAGGGGATGGTTAGCGGGCGGTCACAGGAACGTCAGTGGGAACCTTTCGTTAGCTCTTCGCCGTTCTCTAAGCCTACTTCCTGTTTGACCCCGGCAGGTCCCGGGAGCTCATGACTTGGTGGACTTCTCTCCAGTGTACCGCTGCCTCCACATCTACACTGTTCTGGTGAGTCCTCCTCCTCCCTGGTCGCCGCCGCCGCCGCCGAAACGCCGCAGACGACCACATCAAGCCTCCACAGCCACGGAGATACAAAGACTTCTGTGATCCTGCAAGACGAGGCCTCAGACTCCAGTCTGGCCTCGCTCCACGGGCCGCTAAGAGAGAGAGTGTGTGTCTGTGTGCGCGCGCGCGCGCGTGTGTGTGTGTGTGTGTGTGTGTGTGTGTGCGTATGCGTGTGTGTGTGTGCGCGCATGTTTGTGTGTCATCTCAATTTGAGCGAAAGCGACATGGGTGGAGGTGTTGACTGGGCCATGACTGGGTTAGATGCACATTTGGGTTCTGTGTGTGTGTGTGTGTGCGCGCGCGCATGTGTGTGTGTGTGTGTGTGTGTTCAAATGCCTGCAGGCTTTTTGGGGTTGTGACCGGGCCAACACAGCCAGAGGGTTGACTTTTTCACTGCTGTGTGTGTGTTTTTGTACGCATACATGTGTGTGTCTGCTAGCTCTCTGGCAAGAGTGAGGGGTGTGTGTGTGTGTGTGTGTGTGTTGGGGGGGGGGGGGTGACAGGAAGTGCATGAACTTTGACAGGAAGGAGAAAGTGAACAGGCAAAAGAGCGATGGAGGGAAGGAGCGCGAGGGTGACGGAGGGGGTCAGGGAGAGTTTAGTGGGGTGAAAAAACAGCGGGGTGCGAGGAGGGGGAACCTGGAACCTTAAATCACGACAAACAAACCCCCCGGGGGAGCTTCGGACTTAAGTTTCACTTAAAATAAACTCCGTGGTTGAACCCGCCGCCCCCCCCTTGCTTGCTAGCGCCAAGACGGAAGACTCCGTTGCCGCGGGGATGAACAGGTGACCGTCCGGATGAAGGGATGAATCCCCCCCCAAGCTGGTCACGCGAAGCTAGCTACCGAAGCTAGCTGTCTCTGTAGCAACGTAGCCCCCCTTGTCCTGTCAATCATCCGAACATCGGAACAGAAGAAGATGAAGAGGAGAGACGGACGACCCGTGCGGAGACGGTGGTCCAGGTGGCCGGAGAACGTTCGGAAAAAAAAAACAAAAACAAAAAAAAGAGGAATTCAGCGAACGAGAAGAGGAGGGGTGAAAAGTGGAGCGTACAGGAAAGGAGGAGGGAGGCTGGTGGACGGGAGAGCGATAAGAGGAGGAGGAGGGAAGGCAAAAAACAGGAAAGCAAGGGTGAAAGAGGGGTAAGAAGGAGAAGGAGGAGGAGGAAGAGTGTGTTCTGTCTGGAGAAGGTGCTGAAAGGTTTAACCTCCTCACCTCTGAGGTCAAACCCCCTTCTCACACACACATGTATAATGTGTGTGTCGTGCACACAGTGGTGCAGCAAGAAGGTTTCCAAAGACTTCTAAAACACACCAGGGTTCTCTACCTTCTCTCTGGGTTCTCCTCATGTTCTCCAGGCTTGGTTCTCCATGTTCTCCTGTCTTCCTCCCACAAAATGAATGGCTGGACGTCTCCATACATGGATTCTGTGATTGACAGGCCACCTTGTGATTGACAGGCCACCCTGTGATTGACAGGCCACCCTGTGATTGACAGGCCACCCTGTGATTGACAGGCCACCTTGTGATTGACAGGCCACCTTGTGATTGACAGGTCCTCTTGTGATTGACAGGCCACCTTGTGATTGACAGGCCACCCTGTGATTGACAGGCCACCTTGTGATTGACAGGTCCTCTTGTGATTGACAGGCCACCTTGTGATTGACAGGCCACCCTGTGATTGACAGGCCACCCTGTGATTGACAGGTCCTCTTGTGATTGACAGGCCACCTTGTTCTTGTTAGACGTCTCATCCAGGTGAAGCCCCGCCTCTCAGAATATCATCATAATAATGTCTTGACTTTCTGCCGCCCCGCCCCCAGGCTGCCCGCCGCGGCGCCCGTGTCAGCCATTTCCTTTTCGACGTCCTCGGGAACGATGACCCGGGAACGGCTCCCAATCCTTTCTACCTCGTCCGCTGGAGGACCGGCGGCCTGAAATGGCGTCTCGCCCTGGACAGATGCGCGCTCGCGGCCGCCGCGGCCGCCGCAGCCGCAGCCCTCTGATTTGTTTTACTAGCAAACCTGGAAGTGAAGTCCCATCCGCAATCAAGACCTCCGCTCTGCTGCCATCTTTTTTTTTTTCCGTGTTTGAATTTTCCAGCGGCGTCCCGGAACAATACTCCTCTGTTGCTCCGCCGCTCGCCGGGGACCCGGAGCGCCGCCATTGCCGCCAAAAACTAAAGCGTGGCCGCCGGCCAGCTCCTTCGCTGGACGCCGTTCCTCCTGCCTCGTTACCTAGAAGCATCTGCTGAGGCTACCGTCATTGCGCCACGGAGGTGCTCCCAGAAAAGTGGATAATCGGATGAATCGTCCGCCGGAAACGCCGTCTTTTTACCCGTGCAGGAACCTCGGACGGATCCCAGCCGGGTGCCCTTCTGCCTCGACCCCCTGGAGTAGAAGGAGAGAGAAGATATGATAACAGCTAGGCTAGCTTAGCCTAGCGCTAGCGGTTAGCTTCAAGATAATTCTCAAAGAGGGTGTCCACGCTTGAGACGCTAACAGGAAGCTAACCGCGCGGGGGAGTCCGAAAGATTCGCCATCAAGATCCGAAGTCACACACACACACACACACACAGTTATGTCATGACAGCGGTGTGTGTGGCAGTATGTTTTATCTGTGTTTTTTTTTTTTTTTTTTATCCGCAAGAACAGAGGGTCCTGGTTTTGAGGCTGAGATACTGGACCAGGTTCTCACAGCTGTGTGTGTGTGTGTGTGTGTGTAATGGAAGGAAGAGATACCAGGTGGTAAAGTTTAGAGAGGCGTGTGTGTTTTGGTTTGATGTCTGCCCAAAGATGCCGACGGAGGCGGAGCAGGAAGCCGGTCCAGCCGTCGGCTCGACCTTTATCTCGCCAATTTCAGCCGCCGACGACCTTTTTGGGGTTTTTTAACTATTAAAAGAAAAAAAAGAAAAAGCTCTTTCCGAAAACAACAAAAAAAAAAAAAAAAAAACAGCTCTCCGAGACAAAGAGCAGGGTTTTCCGCTCGCGACCTTTCACCCCCTTCCATTTCACCTGTCGGAATGTTCCATCCGCGCAAAAAACGCGGGGGGGGGGGTGAAGCCTGCAAACTCAACAGGTCAAGCAGGAAGCGCGAACCTCCTCGCCATCTCTGCGATTCCTCCTGCGGCCAGACGTGGAGAACATCTGCTCCTGACAGCCCCACGTGTGGGAACCGCGCTTCTTCACGCTGGAAAACTGCAACCGGCGACCCGGTCCAGAGCTTTGCAGGGGGGGGTTCTGGAAAATAGTCGGAGAACCGACGCGTTGCGTAACCGTCCGATAGCGGGGCCAACG
Source organism: Fistularia commersonii (assembly GCF_037954325.1). Taxonomy (NCBI): domain Eukaryota; kingdom Metazoa; phylum Chordata; class Actinopteri; order Syngnathiformes; family Fistulariidae; genus Fistularia; species Fistularia commersonii. Next base: position 2,122,240 of record NC_141302.1, on the reverse strand, counting down.
CTGCGGCTGCGGTCGACGTGTTTTGGTCTGCATCTGATCTTCGCTGTTAATCACTCAGCGCCGCAGCAGAAGGCTGGCAGTGCACGGGCCGCGGGGGGGCGTCAAGTCAGCACACACACACACACACACACACACACACACTGATGCGGATTCTTGGAGGTTGTCGTGGTAACGCAGGTAACGCCGGTGGTTTTTTTTTTCGAAATTTTCCTGGATTTCCTGCGCCGCTCGGCCCTTCGTCCCGCCGCCGCAGTGACCCCGCCCCCCCCACGCCACCCGTGCACCCCTCCCCCCCACGTGCACGCCCCCACGTGCACGCCCCCGCCCTAACCTGCGGTTTGTGTCCTAGGGTTTGCGCGATGTGTTTGAGAACTACTACAGAAAGCAGCGGAGGAAACAGGCGCGCCTCGTGCTGCAGCCTCACTCTAACATGGTATGGCCCGCACCTTCGCCGCACACGTGTGTGTGTGTGTGTTTGTGCACGCACATCTGCACACTCCTAACCCACCTCCTCCACACACACACAAACACACACACACACACACACATCCCTCCATTTTTGTTTTCTCTCCTGTCTTCTCCAGCACGAAACCCTGGAAGGATACCGGCGCTACTTCAACCAGATTGTCGGGTGAGTTCTCCGTGTGTGTGTGTGTGTGTGTGTGTGTGTGTGTGTGTGTTAGTGTGTGTGTGTTGGCTGGCGACGGAACGAAGGGAAACCTCATTCCCCATCGCTCCTGACGACTCCACATCTTCCCACCATCACACCTCCGTTCTCTCCGCCTCTCCTCCTGTCCATCACTCCATCCCGCTCTCTCCATCGCCGTCCCGAACACACACACACACACACACACACACACACACACACACACACACACACACACACACAGAGTGTGTGACGATTGATAGAGTGTGTGTGTGTGTGTGACAGCGGTTGGCTTATTGCTGTTACTCCTCCTGTCTGAGTGGAGCAGACGCTTCTATAAACACACACACACACACACACACACACACACACACACACACACACACACACACAGGCCTGTTATTCCCATTCCAAGTGCCATCCCGTTGATCCCCCCGTCCGTCCCGTCCTCCTCTCATCCCTCGCTCCAGTCAGACCTTCTTCCTCCTCTTTACTCACCGCCTGTTTGAAAGGACCGTAATTACTGTCGGGCTCAAACCAAACAAATTGGCTGGCGTGTGTGTGTGTGTGTGTGTGTGTGTGTGTGTGTGTGTGTGTGTCCTACGCTTTTTAAAACGTCTACACTGATTCATCTGTTTATGTCTCTACCCTCCTCCTCCTCCCTCCCCAGGTTCTTCGTGGTGGAGGATCACGTCCTCCACACCACGCGGGGTTTGGTCAACCGGGCGTACGTGGAGGAGCTGTGGGAGCTCGCGCTGTCCAAGATCGTGGCGGCTCTCAGGACGCACTCGGTGAGCGGCGGCGGCGGCGGCGGCGGCGTCACGGCAAATAAGCTTGTTCACCCATTGGGTGTCTCAAGTAGCGCTTTATTTTGATTGGTTAGATTGGTTTGATTGGTCTTCAGGCACACACTTGACCTGACCTCCTTGTTGTGTGTGTGTGTGTGTGTGTGTGTGTGTGTGTGTGTGTGTGTGTGTGTGTGTGTGTGTGTGTGTGTCCCAGTCATACTGCGACGACCCCGACCTGGTGCTGGACCTGAAGAACCTCATCGTCCTGTTCGCCGACACGTTGCAGGTGACCCGCTGTGTGTGTGAGTGTGTGTGTGTGTGTGTGTGTTTTTCAGCTGAGCAGGATGGATGAAGTACGTTGGGACGAGAATGTGTGTGTGTGTGACGATGCAAGTGTGTGTGTGTTTCTTGTCCAGAGCTTATTCGCCTGAAATGATAAGGTAGCACCTGCGTGGGTTAATTCTCCCCTCCGTTTCGTCTGCCAGGTGCAGGCTAATATATATTAGCTAAAAATACACCTTTTCGTTACTCTTGAATTGTTTTTGATTTTCCGTTCATGCTGTTGATTCATGTCCTCATTTGGTTCATAATAGGGAGATAATGTTCTTGTTTTCTTTAAAATAATCAGAAGATGAGTATTCTTGAGCTCCCCGCCATGTTTGTAGTTCAACTCGCCTCCCAGTCTCAAAAAAGATGCTAAATATAATTCCGGGGATCTTAACGCCCGTTGAACTTGAATCTCCGCAGGGTTACGGCTTCCCCGTGGCGCAGCTGTTTGACATGCTGCTGGAGATGAGGGAGCAGTACGGGGAGATCCTGCTCAAGAAGTGGAACATCACCTTCAGGTACGGCCGCCGACCCGGCGCTGAACTTTCCCGACCGCGGGATCGGGAACTCGAACGCGTCGCCGACACGGACCTTTTGTTTCTCGGGAGCGAATGTTTGCGACTTGGTGCCTCTCTGACCTTCCCCTCTCTAGTCAAAGGAGGTCAGGAGGGCACACCCTTGCTTTCTGGGACCGACACACACACACACACACACACACACACACGAGTGTTTGTTTGTGGGAAATGACCTCGTCCTGGTTTTGAAGTTTTAACGACCAGCCAGAGAAAGGAAGTGTTTTAAAAGCAACGTCCGGAACATTCTCTACCTTTCAGAATGGGTAGTGCCCGCACAAGGTGTGTGTGTGTGTATATATGTGTGTGTGTGTGTGTATTCGGGCTCACATGCCATTGTTTCGCCATCGCGCTTGTCCAATGACACCAGTGGGACCTGAAGCGAGAACAGACAAACAAACACACACTCCTCCTCTCTTTCCCAGTCCCCCGCGTTCTTTTTCACACACACACACACACACACACGTGCGCGCGCACACACACACACACACACGCGCGCTCGCACACGGGAAGCCGCAGGAATGCGGCGTTGTATTGTTGGAAAGCTCGCGCTCTCCGGTTCACGGCCTCTCCATGGAACGTTGGAACGTCCGAACTCTCGGGCGCCAACAAGAAAAAGGGGGGTGTTGAAAGAGCGGAGGGTGGTAAGAAAAACCTCAGGCACAAGAACGACCCCCTACGGGACCGCCGCCGCCGCCGCGTGCACGCGCGCACGTACGTGCACACGCCTGTGAGACACGAGGCCCCCGTCGGCTTGGCTAGCAGCGACGGCGCTAACATCACAGGTGTTTCTTCTCCTCCCCTACCAGGCAGGTGCTGGACCAGGACAACTACAGCCCCATTCCCGTCTCCACGGAAACGGAGTACAAGAACTACACTTCCCAGTTTCCCCTCCAAGACCCGGAGCTGGACAAGGTACCGCGAATGTTCACGCTAATGTTAGCCGGACAGGTGGAAGGAACGTCCGAGTAGCTCCTCCGTCTTGTCGTCCCGCAGCTTCCTTTCCCCAAGAAGCTTCCCTTCTCCGAGTTCGTGCCGAAAGTCTACTGCCAGTTGAAGGAGTTCATCTACGCCTGCCTGAAGTACTCCGAGGACCTGCACCTGAGGTGAGCTAGCCGCGTCGAGCTAAGCTAGCCGCGTTAGCATCTGCGCGTTGTTGTCCAGCAAAGTCCAGCTGTGTGTTTGGGGGGGAAAAAAACCAGACGAGATGTGCGTGAGGCTAGCGTTAGCGGTATGAGATGATGCTAACACAACTAGCGACTAATTCTAGAAGCCTCACACTCATCCGTCATTCAAACATGGCCGCCCCTCTTCTCTGATTGGTTCTTTCCATCCTGAGAGGAGAAGATATACACATGTACACACACACACACACCGCAACTCTGCAATCAAGTCGAGCTTCTGTTCCACGTTTTGCAGAGGTTAAACAGTGACTGAGTGTGTGTGTGTGTGTGTGTGTGTGTGTGTGTGTGTGTGTGTGTGTGTGTGTGTGTGTGTGTGTGTGCGCTTTTTATGGTTGATGGAAGAATTAGCTAAAACAATGCAGCTACTTTTCTCGCAGCGAGGCCAGCAATCAGGAAACAACTCGCGCTGTCCAGAAGGATTCCGCAGGGCTGGGACGCGGCCAGACACACACACACACACACACACACACACACACACACACACACTTGTTGAACATAAAGAAAGGCAACCGTTCACAGGAAGCGCAGAGAACGCAGTGCATACAGGTAGAATACACTCCCAAACTGCCTGTCGGTGTTTATTTTCCTCTTCAAACTGGGCCGGGGGTCCCCGTCCCCCCCTTTTCCCTCCCCGTCCCCCCATTTCTGCCTCGCCGGTGACCCAAAAAGTGTGTTACCCCAAAAAACTTCAAGGGCCTGTTACACTGTAGTCACACAATGAGAGCAAGAGAGAAAAACCCCTGGATGGAATGAATGAAAAATAAAAACAAAACATGAAATCAATTTAAATCTTCTGCCCCACAACAGAGGCAGCGTGCACACACACACACACACACACACACACTAACACACACACACACCAACCAGGGTTTGGCGCGTCGTCCCAGCATCTGTATTTGTGTGTGTGTTGATTCTCCGTGGGGGCTGGGAACCAGGGTGCTAGCATTGATCCATGACGGGGAGGAGGGGGGGGGGGGGGGCAGTGATTGGATCGTCCAATCAGATGGAAGCAATCGGCGAGGCAGGAAGACGGGACGGACAAAAGGGACGGGCGCCGTCGGACCGTCGGCGCTGCAGGAATTCGACAGGTCGCGCCGCTTTTCCTGTAATTAGCGTGCAGCTAGGTTAGCGGATGGGATCAATGCAGGCGGATGACATGCGATCCTATGTTATCGCCATAGCAACGTGACTCCATATTGTTTTGTGTGTGTGTGTGTGTGTGTGTGTGTGTGTGTGTGTGTGTGTGTGTGTGTGTGTGTGTGTGTTGCCCCCGCTGGTCCCGACAGTGCACGTGGATGCAGCATTAGCCACTGCTTTCCTGATTAAGGATCAAGAGCGAATGTGTTTCGAGTGTGTGTGTGTGTGTTAGACAACTCTCGTGCATGGTCTATCCGGTTACTCACACACACACACACACACACACACACACAAAGGTCCGGAAGCAGACGGGACGGTGGGCCGGGATTCTGGCCCCTGATTCCCCGCGACCTTTGACCTCAACCTCTGTTTGCATTTCCGACTTGGCGGAAAGAAATCACGCCGCCCTGCACCAGTGTGTGTGTGTGTGTGTGTGCGTGTGTGTGTGTGTTTCCTCCGTTTTGTCATCTTGTCAGCAGGTGTGTGTTTTTTTTTTTCTTTCTAATCCATTCCCGAACTGTAATCTATTACAAAGGTTGTCACACAAACAACATGATCACATCACCACACACACACACACACACACAGGCAAACGACACACACTTTGACCGGTGCCGAACATTGCATTTAGCTACACAACATTGGAATCACGGTATTCTGTGTGTGTGTGTGTGTGTGTGTGTGTGTGTGGCAGTGTGTGTGCATACCTGTGGCTTCCTGGCTCCGTGCACTGTAACCTGCCCCCCCCCCCCCGTCCTCGCTAACCGCATGTTTTTGTTGTTGTTGACCGCGTTGTGTGTGTATTTTTAGGAAACACCTCGCCATGTTGCCACGGTGACCCTGAAAGCTCCTGACAGTTGCCGTCGCCACGGCGATTGTGACTGATGGCCGGGGTAAACATAATGAAACATCATCCAGATCCTGCGGCGTGTTTGCATTTGTGTACGTGTGTGTGTGTGTGTGTGTGTGTGTGTGCCCGCGGAGTTCACCAGCGTGCATTGACTTTTTGCCACTTTCCTCACACACGCACGTACGTGCACGCGCCCATTTTTAGTCCACTCTGCACTTCTGGAATTTTCTTCCCACCCGCTTCGAATTGCCGGAACGTTTTTGGGATTCCTGCGTTCTTTTGGACGCGAAGTAAATTCCAGCGCTCGGCCTCCCCGAGGCGACACGGTGTGTGTGTGTGTGTGTGTGTGTGTGTGTGTGTGTGTGTGTTTAGGTTCAGTTTCAGGCACAGACAATTTACTGATTTGGTTGGAATGTGTTTGCGAGCCGCAGGGCTCTCGCACCGAACACACGAGGCGCACAAGGAGCGGGATTCCTCATCATCTCGCCGCGGGGGAGGCCGCCGCCGCCGCCGCCGCCGCCGGCACGCCGCTTCCGCTAAACCCTCAGCAGGCGCGCTGCGCGTTTGACCTCTGACCCCTTTGGAGTATCGCTAATCGGCCTGGAGACGGCGGGTGATCCCCAGATGGGGGAAAAGGATGGAAGGCACAAATGTGTGTGTGTGTGTGTGTGTGTGTGTGTGTGTGTGTGTGTGTGAGACCCCGAGGTTTGCCCCTCATCTCGCGCTCGCCGCAGACAGGATGACACGGGAAAACCTCTCTTGACTAGTTCTGTTTCGTCCTGAAGACCCAGGTTTCCAAGTTACGAGAGGAATGTTCGTCTCCTGGAAGAAGGTTCTCAGACTAGAAGAAGGTTCTCCGAGTTGAAGAAGGTTCTCCAACTGGAAGAAGGTTCTCAGACTAGAAGAAGGTTCTTAGACTGGAAGAAGGTTCTCAAACTAGATAAAGGTTCTCAAACTAGAAGGTTCTCCGAGTTGAAGAAGATTCTCCAACTGACAGAAGGTTCTCAGAGTGGAAGAAGGTTCTTAGACTGGAAGCAGGTTCTCCAACTGGAAGCAGGTTCTCAGACCAGAAGAAGGTTCTCCAACTGGAAGAAGGTTCTCATATCAGAAGAAGGTTCTCAGACTAGAAGAAGGTTTTCCAACTGGAAGCAGGTTCTCAGATCAGAAGAAGGTTCTCAGACTGGCAGAAGGTTCTTAGACTGGAAGAAGGTTCTCAAACTAGATGAAGGTTCTCAGACTAGCAGAAGGTTCTCCAACTGACAGAAGGTTCTCAGACCAGAAGAAGGTTCTCCCCTTGGATGAAGGTTCTCCTCCTGGAAATGCTGTGAACACCCAACATCGTTTGGTTTGATGGATCTTTGTCTGCAGGTGTGGAGTTTTATTGCACGAGTTGCAAACAGATCTCGGATCTTCTGGAACCCAAACCCCTGTAGTCCAGGTCCAGGTCCAGGTCCAGGTCCAGGTCCTGGTCTGGCCCCCCTGGACGTTCTTGTCCGTCCTCGGCCCTGAGCCCGTTCACGAATCCCTGCGAGAAGGACATTTCCTGGTGTGATGGAGACGGTTGCCAGGAGGCGTCAGGTCCGCGATGTCGTCCCCGCCAGGCCTCCGCCGGCCTCCAGCGCCCTGCCGCTCCGCCGCCGCTCCGCCGCCAAGGCGACGGCGGCCGCTTTTCAAACACGGCAAACTCAATCGCATGTCAGAGCCGCCGTAAGTGGGTCCGATCGACCGCATTTGTTATTCCATATTTCACTTCGACAGGAAACCCGAGCTGGATTTGGCGCCCGCTGCCCCCCCCACCCCCCAACCAACCAACCAACCAACCAACCTGCCCGCCTGCTGGTTATTTTCTAACCGTTGACAGTCTTGGGGGGGATAAGTGGCGAGCGATTAGGGCGGCTAATATCGCAGGAGGTCGCCGGTATTTACTCCCCCCGATGGGTCCCGGCTGGAAACGGCGACGGTCTTCTGGAAAAAAAAACGGAGGAGGTGATGATGGCCGTGAAATAACAGAGGCGTGTTCGGCTACCGGAGCGCGTTTCCACCGGAGAGGAAGGAAAAATGAAAAAATAGCACGTCCGCACTGTTTATGACCACTTCGGAGCAAAATAAAGAATTAGCCTAGCCTAGCTAGCGCTGCTCTCCTTTATGGCTCTGGAGGGGAGGAAAGGGGGGGGTTTGTAGATTTACAGTCCCGCTGGCTGGTGGCGAGGCCCGGCAGCTCGCCGCGGGCCCGCCGCGCTCCTCCGCCTTGGCTGACATTTACACTTTTTCTTTTTTTTTTTTTCTTTTTTTCCGAAAAGCTGAGACGTTCCGCGTTTTTAACTGTTTGTACTGGCGTCCGCCGGCCCAGGGCTCCGGCGGGACGGGGAACGGAGCCCTCTCAGCGCCGTCACTGATTCGTGTGCGTCTGTGCGTGCGTGTGTGTGTGTGTGTGTGTGTGTGTGTGTGTTGTCTCAGCTCCACCGAGGTGGACGACATGATCCGCAAGTCCACCAATCTGCTGCTGACCAGAACCCTCAGCCACTGTCTGCAGTACGCTATTAAGAAGAAGAATGTCGGGCTGGCAGAGGTACCGTCTGAGTGTGTGTGTGTCTATGTGTGTGTGTGTGGTGAGGTCTCATGTCCCTATTGGCTGGAGACCCCCGTCAGTTTACACTCAAAACAATACGTTACCATGGAAACTTTTTTTTTTTTTTTTCCGCAGCTGGTGCAGGTGATCATCAACACCACGCACCTGGAGCAGAGCTGCCACTTCCTGGAGGAGTTCATCTCCAACATCACCAACGTCCCGCCCGACACGGCCAACGCCACCAAGCTGTACGGCACCTCCACTTTTAAGGTAAGCGCTAGCGTTAGCATGACTAGCGTTAGCGGATTAGCTTTGAGCACGTCCGCGTCCGTCCGTCTCTGCAGGATGCTCGCCACGCGGCGGAGGCGGAGATCTACACCAGCCTCAACGCCAAGATCGACCAGTTCCTGCAGCTGGCCGGCTACGATTGGACGGCCGGCGTGCAGACGGGCGCCGCGATGACCGCTAGCGACTACCTGGTGGACCTCATCAACTTCCTGCAGAGCACCTTCAGCGTTTTCACCAACCTGCCTGTAAGCACACAATTGCACTGCAGTATATTTACTGCTAAAAAGCGTGCGTATGCATGTGTGTGTGTGTGTGTGTGTGTGTGTGTGTTGCACAAGCTGGCCCGCCGGCCTGAGACGTCCCAGGGCGGGACGAACGGCTTGAGCCGGCGGTTGACGCGGGGCCTCCTGAGCTCATTAAGGGGTGAGCTGGTCAAGTCAGCAGCACCGGATTAGATCCCGGATCAGGTCACTGACTCTATAGCATGTAATGACATTACACACACACACACACACACACACACACACACACGACATATCATGCCGCACTGCAGTATAGAGGGGACATTTTTCCCACCGAAAAAGACCCACCTTAAGCGTCTTAAGATTTTTTTTTTTTTTTTCCTTCCCCTAAATGAAAAGCAATTCAACGCCGTTAGCGTTAGCACAGCGCGCGGCTTTAGCTGCTAAAGCGGCTTGTGACGTAACCGCCGATGGTTTTTTTGCATTCCTGCGAACCGTCCGTCCGCACATCGCCAGGCACCCGGGGCCTCGGGCAACAGGAAGTAGCCGCCTTGTTTCCACGACACAGCGGCTAGCTAGCTAGCTGACCTTTTACGAGCCGGGGTTAGCTATTATTGTTAGCGTCCACCGCACAGGGGAGTGGGCGGCACGTTAGCATGTTGCTAATCCGAGAAAAGAGCGATGGTCAGAAGATGTTTTTCCTTCCCCCCCCCTTCCGATTCCAAGGTTGCAGCTCATTTTAATGACGACGTTGACGGTTCGGGGAAGGCGCGCGATTCGGCGCGCGGTGTTTATTCAGCGCTGCAGACCCGGAGCGGCGGCCAGCAGCCGGAGAACTCGGGAGTCGGCGAACTGTGGAACATTTCTTTCCCAAAGATGTCATGTATGGACGCCAAAACACATAGAACCCACGTTCCCACTATGTTCTCCTAAAACACTTTTATGCACACAGACAGCTCTTATAAACACACACACCAGGCTCGCACGCACGCACACACACACATTGGTCACAGCAGGTCACAAGGCCATAAGGCCACACACACACACACACACACACACACACACACTGTGGTTGAGCTAAGTGTTTTCCAGCTCTTCTAAGGAGCTTTACCTTACACCCCCGGGAGCCCCGGATGTGACCCCGACACACACACACACACACACAAACACACACACACAGAGCGCGGGGGCCTCCTAAGTAGATCAGATGCTATGGATCTAAGAAGCTGGGTGGTGTGACCTTCTAAAACAAGATGTGACCGTAGAAGAGAGTAGAGTTACACAGAGGAGAACTGGATACTCTTGAAGGGGCAGGGGGGTACTTGTACTGCAAATACTACTTCTACTGTGAGTATTATCCGATGTGTGTGTGCAAGCCGAAGTAGTTTTCGGTGTATTCAGAGGTTATTCTGCAGTACCGCTACACAAAGTACTGTTTTGATTTCACATGGGTTCATTTTCCCCCCGTTTTTTGACTGACAGGCTGCAAATCGAAATGAACTATTTAAAAAAAAAAAAAAAGAGAATGTGAAGCATAAATATAATCAAAGCTGATTGGCCCAGAGGAGCCGCCAGCTTCTAAACCAAGATGGCGGCACCCCCCCCACCCACACACACACACACACACACACACACACACACACACACACCCTACCCACCCCACCTCAGAGGCCCGTTCCAGTTGGAGAAGGCTGATTCTGAAACAAGGAACAGCATCTTAATCTGTCTAATCTGACCCGGTGTAACCCCGCACACACACACACACACACACACACACACACAGGTTGATTTGGATCCTGCCGGTCAGCCTCTCCCCTTCCACGCTCAATCAAGAGTCTTATCGCCGCCTCTGGACTTAGCAAATTTCTGGTAGAAATGAACCAAGTCCAGATAAGGGCTTCTCGGCGAACGATTACGTTTCTTTCTTTCTTTCTTTCTTTCTTTTTTTTTCTTTCTTTCTTTCTTTCTTTGCATCTTTTCTCTCACTCTCTTTGTGCGATGACCTCGCCGTAACCCGCTGTTGATCTGAATCGCTAGTTAGCAGCCGTGGCTTGGAGCCACAGTGGAGATCCAGGAGTTGACCGGGATGAGTGGATGCTTCGGTGGCGTGGGGGGCTCACACACACACACACACACACACACACACACACACACACACACACACACACATGCAGTGGATGCGGCCCAACAGCGCAACTATAAGTGATAATTTAATGTTCTTATCCTCATTGTTACGCAACCGGCAATCAGCGGGCGGAGATGGACGATCCGTTGCTGATGTTTATGGGGTGCGGGCGCATCGTGACACGGCAACGGTCTGGCGGTTGCCACACGTGTGTGTGTGTGTGTGTGTGTGTGTGTGTGTGTGTGTGTGTGTGTGCGGCTGATGCTAGCTGGAAAAACTGGGCGACTTCAGACGGAGTCCTTTGACCGGGCCAAGCGCTAATAGCGTAACCATGAGCTAAATGGATGTAATGATGGGTCTGATTGGTAAGCGGTGTGTGTGTGTGTGTGTGTGTGTGTGTGTGTGTGTGCGTGTGTGTGTGTGTGTGCTCCCTGGCCGCCATCGCGCCTCCATCTTTTCCTCAACTCGCCAATCCCACTGAACTGGTGTCTCTCGCCCCAGGGAACGCCATCAGAACATGCTATGCTACCGGTGAGTATCCTGGCCTGCTGCAGAGTGAGAGCCCCCCCCCCCCCTACCAGAGTGACCCCCGCTAACCCCAACACACACACACACACACACACACACACTCACACACACGTCCTGGTTTGGCTGGTTGAGGGCCGGCTGCATGTGCAATGAGGAGTGAAGTACTGCATGAGTGTGTGTTCAGACTTGGCTAGTTGAGCGGGGTCAGGTGGGTTAACCAGACATTATTAGGCTCTAACCAGTTTGGTTTGCACTGGACACTAAAACAAGTCCAGGAGAACTGATTTGGCTGGATGAGGGATCCTGGTTGGACTGACATTGACTTGAGCGTGGAGTTTGCATGTTCAGTGGGTTCTCCAGCCTGGGTGACCCTGTGATTGACAGGTGACCCTGTGATTGACAGGTGACCACGTGATTGACAGGTGACCCTGTGATTGACAGGTGACCCTGTGATTGACAGGTGACCACGTGATTGACGGATGATCCTTTGATGGGTGACCCTGTGATTGACAGGTGACTCTGATTGAAGGGTGACCAATTAAGTGACTGGTGACCATGTGATTGACAGGTTGCCGTGTGATTGACAGGTGACCATGTGATTGACAGGTGACCTAATGATTGACAGGTTGCCCAGTGGTTGATGGATGATCTTGTGATTGGTGACCCTTTGATTGACGGGTGACCTTATGATCCTGAAGCTAGCTGTCCAATCTTGTCCAGTCCCTCCTGGCGGCCATCTTTGATGGCTCCACATCCCGTTCCTCACTCCTCCTGCCTGTCACTCCCCTCAGCCAATCACAGGTCCTCCCCAGGGGCGGGCCCGCCACAGTAACCAGCCAATTAAAGACGAGCCCATACCCGCGTCGCTGTTTTTTTTACAAAACGCGGCTCTTGTTTACAAAACGCCCACGTAACGTAAACGCCGCGTTCCTGGACCCCGATTGGTCCGGCCTGCGGCGTCCCATTGGTCATTTGCATATTCCTCCGTCGGCCACCTCTGTGGTTCCTCTCCTCCTCCTCCTCTTCACCGCATCATTCCTCTTTCCTGATTGTTCTCCACCTTCTTCTGACCCCCCAGCTTTCTCCTCAACCTCCTGCTTCTCGTATTTGTTCAGCCGGCAGGAGCTGAGTAGTTTTTAATGAGCTCTTTGATGAACGCCTCTCGTTAGCCGGACGACGGCTGGAGAAGGAGGAGGAGGTGGAAAGTTCAGACCAGGAATGCATTAGCATCCAGCTAACTGCAGCCGGCGCCCCTAGTGGCCAAATGGTGGAACTGCATTATTTTTTCCCCCAGTATCGTTTGTTTTCAGGTGCAGATTCTTGTCCTTTTTAAAAAAAGATTTTCCCTTTTTTAATTTTTCTATCCGTCTGTTGCCGCGACAACGCCACTCTCCACCAATTAGAAGCGAGAACAGATGTGTCTCCATGGGGGAGAAAGAAGGAAAATTCGCGATGACGTTGTTTGTGCTTCCCCCTCCTCCTCCCCCCGTCTTCATCCCTCAGGCTAATCGTTCCCAGTCGTCTCGTCGTGAAACCCCATCGGACGACGCCGCTCCTCCCCGACAGACCCACCTGTGTGTGTGTGTGTGTGTGTGTGTGTGTGTGTGTGTGTGTGTGTGTGTGTGTGTGTGTGTGTGTGTGTGTGTGTGTGTGTGTGTGTGTCAGTCAGCCCCGGTTCAGGACATGTAAATAGAATTAGCCCATTTCACGCTCAATCACACCCTATTATAATTGACCCCTGTGTTTTGTGTGTGTGTGTGTGTGTGTGTGTGTGTGTGTGTGTGTGTGTGTGTGAGTTCAGAGGCCAGGATCACATGGAGGATATCCGGCCGGTCGTAGGTGTGTGTTTTTGGAACATATGGACTCACATGTGTTCTCCGTGTGTGATTTCCTTTCGGAGGAGAAACGACCCGGCATGTTCTCCGCCTCTCTGGTTCCACCTCTGGATTTTTGGATCTCTGGTTCTCCTTCTGGATCTCAATGGTTCTCTGACTCCCAGGTTCTCTCAGGTTCCAGCAGGTGCTCCACGGTTCCTCACCCGCCGTCACTTCCTGTTGCGTCATCAGCTGACGCTCTCCGACCAATCGGGGGCCGGCGACGTCACCGTGATGTCACCGCCGATGAAGGAGCTCCTTTCTTTTCTTCTCCCAGCAGACGTTCAGAGCTCCACCCTCCTTCCCTGCGTCCACCCTGCCCCAAAATCACACACACACACACACACACACACACTTGATCAAACACACATTTCACTCAGTGTATTAATGCGTCGTCACGCGCTGCTTCCTTTCGTTCCAGGGTGCTGCGTCGTCATGCCGACCGCGTAGCATCGCTCTGGATGCGTGCGTGCGTGTGTGTGTGTTAGTGTGTGTGTGTGTGTGTGTGTGTGTGTGTTCATGTGTGCTGTGCACCTTTTGTGTTGATGCCTTTTACAGATTTTCTATCACTAATTTTTTAACTCTGTGTGTCTGTGTGTGTGTGTGTGTGTGTGTGTGTGTGTGTGTGCATGCATCTCACACACTCTCCATCCCTCTATCCCCCCCCTTCTTCCTCCAGGGCAAGGTGGCCCAGACGGCGTGCATGTCGGCCTGCAAGCACATCTCCACCTCGCTGCTGCAGCTGCTGCTGGACCCGGAGGTGCGTCAGGTGTCCATGGGTGCACTGCAGCAGCTCAACACCGACGTGCACGAGTGCGAGGGTGAGTGGCGCCCGTGCACGGACGGCCTTCTTGCGACCTAGAAATGATTATTTTTATTAATGTTGTTATAACAGGCTGTTTTAATGGCGCACCGAATACACACACACATGCGTGCAAGGGGGGACGTCACCATCTATTTTAGTGATGAATTATTAATGAATATAACATTAATTGATAAAATATTCCATCTAAGGCGTGGCACAAAAATGTTGATTTAAAAGAGATCAAAAAAGAATAGAATACAATGATTATATTTGTTTTAAATGTCAATGATGGTCAATGATGGTCAATGATGCTTACAAACGCCTTATTACATTGTCATTACACTGTTATTACATTGTTATTACATTATTACATTGTTAATACATATTACATTGTCATTACACTGTTATTACATTCTTATTACATTATTACATTGTCAATACATATAACATTGTTATTATGTATTAATACATATTACATTGTCATTACATTGTTATTACATTATTACATTGTTAATACATATTACATTGTCAATGCATATTACATTGTTATTATGTATTAATACATATTACATTGTTATTACACCCAGTTCTCGCCGCCTCCCCTTGTTTGTTTCCCACCTTCACCATTTCATGTCATAGTGTCAGCACCCCAAAACACTCACACATTAAAAATAATTTGCACCTTTTCAGTTCAAAAAATGTCAAAAATATAGCAAATATCCCCTCCAGAAAAATGTTTAAATATTTAACATAAATTCAAATCTTTTAAGTTCAATTTATTTATTTTTTTCTATGTGAATTCTCCTTTTTTTTTTTTTTTTTTTTGTTTGGGGGGTAAAAAAAAAAAAAAAAAAAAAACAAAAGCGGGGAGGCGTTCCGGGGAGAAAGGCGACGGATGAGAAGGCGAAATAAAAGGTGGAGGAGATGATGGACGGAGGAGGCGGAGGTGGAGGTGGAGGACAAAAGCCGGTGCGCTTTTTCTGAAAGGCGGAGGAGGAGCGAAGGGCCGGGGATGAAACGTCCGGCGGCGGCGGAGGGAAAGAATAGAGGGATGAAAGAGGTCAGGGGAAAACAGGATTAAATGAAAGTGGTGTGACATGAAAAAAAAAAAATAGGAAGAAAGAGAAGGAGGAGGAGGAGGAGAGGAAGGGGGGAACACGGATGAAGGGACGGGGAGAAAAGACGGCGGAGGGCAGGAAGCGAGAGGGATTAGGGGGGAGGGGAGGAAAAGACGGATTGAAATTAGAAAGGGGGATGTGAGGAGGGAACTGAAATGAAAAAAAAAATCAATATTATTCATATCAATCACCTCTATCAATCTGATAGTCATTCATTCTTGTCCATTCTGACGTAACTGCACACCACCCATGTTATTACTATGTAATAACCAGCCGTGTCATTACTATGTAATAACCACCCATGTGATAACCACCTGTGTTATTACTATGTAATAACCACCCATGCAATAACCACCTGTGTTATTACTATGTAATAACTACCCATTTTACTGTCATAACCACCCATGTTATTACTATGTAATAACCACCCGTGTTATTACTATGTAATAACCACCCATTTTATTACTGTCATAACCACCCATGTAATAACCACCCGTGTTATTACTATGTAATAACCACCCATTTTATTACTGTCATAACCACCCATGTAATAACCACCCGTGTTATGACTATGTAATAACCACCCATTTTATTACTGTCATAACCATCCATAATATTACTATGTAATAAACACACGTGTTATTACTATGTAATAACCACCCATGTAATAACCACCCGTGTTATTACTATGTATTAACCACCTGTGTTATTGCTATGTTATAACACCTGTGTTATGAGATGATGAGATGAGAGATGAGAATAACTTTATTAATCCCGAAGGAAATTGTTGTGCCAGAGTTTCAAGTAAAAAACATAACAATAATAGATAATAGTAGAAAGGAGGAAGATTAAGAAATATAATGAAATATGAATTGTCTTAGCTGTTAGCAGTAACTACAAAGATTGAAGATTCCCTGCGGCTTATGACACCTTGTGTAATACCGTGGTAATTACACAGGTAGCTGTCGCCTCCTCCCCCATCGAATGCCGCTTTATTTTTTATTTTCTTTATTTTAATTTTTTTTTTTTTTTGGAGATTTTAGTTTTGTCCGGGAGTGAGGATGGAGGGATGAGCGGAGGGAGATGAAGGAGTGAACGGGGGGATTAAAGGTTAGCCGGGTGGACGCTCGGCGAGGGCGGCCGTCTGTGTGTCACGGGGTCACTGGAGGTGGCAGGCGTGTAATCACTGCTGTGTGTGTGTGTGTGTGTGTGTGTGTGTGTGTGTGTGTGTGTGTGTGTGGTGGGTGTGTGTGTGTTCGGAGGTGAAAGAGATTACCCCCGCCAACCGGGCACACCACCTTTCCCTCGCTTGGCTTGTTTACGGGGGCCAACTGACGCCGAGGCCCCGACTTACACTCCGTACGACCTCCCGACACACACACACACACAAACACACACACACACACACACACATACATACATCATTCCTGCACACTTGCTCATTGAGTGTCACTGTGACACAAACACTCGGGTATAAGCTTGATGTGCAAACACACACAAGTGTCACCCTGACGCACGCAGACACACACACACACACACACACACACACACACATACACACTTTTTGGGTGTCACTGTGACACAGTCGGGTATAAGACCAACGTGCGCGCACACACACACACACGCATCATTCCTGTGGGTGTCACCATGAGACAAACAGTTGAGAATAACCGCGACATTCACACACACACAAGCGTGAGCGTGACACACAGACACACATCATTCCTCCACACACACTCTTTGCCATCACATTCTTTGCAGTCGGGTATAAGCCCAACACACACACACACACACATGCATGCAGCTGTAAAACTGACAAACACTCTCGTCACTCGCTCACACACACACATCCCATGTTTATGACATCAATTTAGAAACACAGGTGTAGCTCGCCCTAATACAAACACATAACACACACATGTGAGCACACACACACACACACACACACACACAAAGCTCGCATCATCCCCACACTCCCCAACACCCACTCAAAGTGGCTCTCACAAGCGCACCCTCTTTTCTTTCAACAAGCGACATGACTCTGACACCCCCCGGCCCTCACACACACACACACACACACACACACACACACACCCCCGCTCCCCCTCCCGTCCCCAGGCTGTCATTTGTCTGCCAATCTATCCCGATGCATAGCGAATCCGACCAGGTCTTTTATTCTTGTTTTTTTTTCCTCCCCCCTCCTCCTCCTCTTCGGGGGGGCGGGTTTGTATTTTCCCACAGGTTTTGCCAGAGCCGGGCCGGTCGCAGGCTTCCAGGGTGACACGTTGCTTCTGGCCTTCAGTGACTTGAGACAAGTAGGTCTTTGTCTCCGCCGTGGTCCTTCTCTTCTCTGCTCTCCTTCCTCCTCTTCCTCCGCTATCTCTTCTCCACCTCCGCCTTTCCTTCCTCGTCCTCCCCTTTCCTTCTCCTTCCGCGGCCGTCGCCTTCGTTCGCGTCTCCTCGCGTTTGTTTGTTTATCCTTTTTACATGTTTTTTTTTTTTTTAAATTTCATTTTTCGTTTTCCCGGCTACCTGCACAGACGCTAGAACTACACATGTTAGAACTACAAATGCTACATCTAAACATGCTAGAACTACAAATGCTAGATCTAAACATGCTAGAACTACATATGCAATAAATTACACACGCTAGATCTACATACATTAGATCTACACACGCTTGATCTACACATGCTAGATCTGTACACGTTAGAACACAAATGCTAGCACTTTCAAGACTAGCACTATCGACGCTAGAGCTGCAGATGCTACAACTGCAGATGCTAGAACTACAAATGCTAGCTCTGCACACACTAGAACTACACATGCTAGGTCTGCACACACTAGAACTACACATGCTAGATCTAAACATGCTAGATTTAAACATGCTAGAACTACATATGCAATAAATTACACACGCTAGATCTACATACATTAGATCTACACACGCTTGAGCTACACATGCTAGATCTGTACACGTTAGAACACAAATGCTAGCACTTTCAAGACTAGCACTATCGACGCTAGAGCTGCAGATGCTACAACTGCAGATGCTAGAACTACAAATGCTAGCTCTGCACACACTAGAACTACACATGCTTGATCAGCACACATTAGCACTACACATGCTAGATCTACACACATTAGAACTACACATGCTGGATCTACACACACTAGAATTACACATGCTGAAATTACTCAAGCTCGAAGCACACACGCTAGATATACACATGCCTGAACTACACACGATAGAACACAAATGCTAACACTATCAAGACTTGTACTATAGACGCTAGAGCTGCAGATGCTACAAGTGCAGATGCTAGAACTACATATGCTAAAACTACACATGCTAGATCACATGCTAGCACCATTGAGACTAGTACTACAGACGCTAGAACTACAGATGCTAGAGCCTCAGATATCACAGCAATAGATGCTAGAACCACAAATGCTAGCACCATCAAGACTAGTACTACAGATGCTAGAGGCACAGGCACTAAATCCACAAATTCCAGAACTACAGATGCTAGAACCACACACGCTAGAGCCCCAATGCTAGAACACCAAGACTAGTATGACCGATGCTAGAGCCACAGACACTAATGCAATCGATGCTAGAACCACAAACGCTAGAACTACAGATGCTAATGTTATGGATACTAGCACTACAGGTGCAAGAGCCATAGTTGCTAGAGCTACAGATGCTAGCACCATACACTAGAGCCATAGATGGTAGAACTACAAATGCTAGTGCACATGCAAGAGCCATAGACACTAGTATCACAGATGCAAGAGTTATAGATGATAGAACTACAAATGCTAGCACCACAGACGCTTGAACTACAGATGCTATAGCCATAGATGCTAAAACCATAGACGCAAGAGGTGTTAGTCACAAAAGCATGAACCACCAATGCTAGCACTACAGACGCTAGAGCCACAGATGCTACAGCTACAGATGCTAGAACTAAAGACAGTAAAGCTATAGCTGCAAGACTACAGAACTACAAAGTGATGTTTGAAAGAAAACTACAGACATGGAGGTCGGAACAACAGGAAGTAGAGGTGGATGCTCCCGATGGCGTGCCGAGGTGTTTCCAACGGCGATAGAAAGTGACGAGATGCGAGTGCGAGGCGTCAGGTCACCATAGCAACGTAGTGTCCTTGTGTGATGGCGAGCGTGGGACACTCCTCGGTATGTGTGTGTGTGTGTGTGAGGGTGTGTGTGGGGTGTGTGTTGACAAACATGGACAGGAAGTGGCTGGAGTCCGAAGCTGGGACGTGTTGTTCTCCCGGAGACAAAAACAAGATGGACCCGCTGTGTGTGTGTGTGTGTGTGTGTGTGTGTGCGTGCTTGCTCTCGTTTTTCGCGAAATGTGTGTGCATGAGCTTTTTTTTTGTGAAAAGGATGTGTGTGTGTGAGAGACGCCGCACATTTGCAGTCGTTGGTGTTTCACGTGTGTGTGCGCTCGCACTCGTGTTTAGCAAAACAAGCTAGTGTGTGTGTAGCTGTGCATGCGCTCGCTTGCGCTTGTGTTTTGCAAAATATTCAGTGTGTGTGTGTGTGGGTGTGTATTTGTGATGCTGCACATTCGCCGTCGTCATTTCATGTGTGTGTGAGCGGAAGCTCTTGAATTTATTAGCAAACCAAGCTACTGTGTGTGAGTGTGTGCGCGTGCACGCTTGCTCTAGTTTTTGCAAAACATTCAGTGTATGTGTGTGTGTGTGTGTGTGTGTGTGTGTGTGTATCTGTGATGCTGCACATTCGCCGTCATTATTTCGCTTGTGTGTGAGCGGTCACTCTTGAATTTATCAGCAAAACAAGCTAGTGTGTGTGTGTGTGTGTGTGTGTGTGTGTACACGCTCGCTCTAGTTTTTGCAAAAGATTCAGTGCGTGTGTGTGCACACATGAGCTTATTTTTGTGCAAAGAGCGTCATTGTGTGTGTGATGTCATTTCAGGTATGTGTGTGTGTGTGTGTGCGCTCCTGTATTTACCAAAACTAGCAAGTGTGTGAGTGTGTGCACACGCACTCGCACCCATGTTTAGCAAATCAAGCGTGTGTGTTCTTTCTCTTCTTTACCAAAATAAGCCTGTGTGTGTGTGTGTGTGTGTGTGTGTGTGTTCTCTCTCTAGTTTTTAGCAAAACAAGCTAGCGCGTGCGTGTGTGTCTACGCGTTCGCCCGATTCTCAAGCGAAGTTTGTGTTGCTTTTTCCGCGTGTGAAATCGTCGCTGCGAAAGTGTGTGTGTGAACCAGGGCGGAGAGTCTTTGATGCACACACGTGTGTGTGTGTGTGTGTGTGCGCGCGTGCATATGTGTGTGTGTGACAGCGGATGATGGATGGGCCGGCAGGACGGAGCAGGGGAGGATGAATGAGGTGACGGACAGAGACGGATAGCCCTTTATCCCTCCGTCACAATCCCTCTTTCTCTCCTCCTCTCCTCTCTTTCTCCGCCTGTCGGGATGATGCAGTGCCTCTTGTTCTCTCCGGCGGAGGAGAAGGACGGGGGGAGGAAAGAGAGAGGGGAAAAATTGCATTCATCCGGCATCCATGTTTACTTCGGCGTCCCCCTCATCGTCCTCTTCTTCTGATCGAAATCACCCCCTCCATCCCTTCGCTCATTGTCGCTGCCATTCTTATCATATCAAAGAGCCCACACACACACACGCACATACACACACACATGGATACACATTTTGCGTGTTGACGCGCTTTCATACGTGTGTGTGTCTTTGTTTACGCGGGTGTATTGCGGGGTGAATGGTCGATAAATCATGCTGACGGGTCCCGGCGTTCTGGAAGGTTCCGGGGTCCTGGGACAGGGCCGGCGCGGGAGTTCCCCCAGGACACACACACACACATCATGAGAACGTGTGTGTGTGTGTGTGTTCCTGCGCTCTCTTCTTCTACGCTTGGGGAACACACACCGCACCGGGATGGTCGTGTGTGTGTGTGTTTTTGGAGTTAAACATGGCGGCGTGGAGCTTCTCCTCGCTAGAAACCGCCCTCGGCTCCCTGGAGCCCGGCGGCGTGTCGAGACCCCCGCCGCCCTCTATATTTAGAACATCCAGAAGTTTTTGTGGTCGATTTGCCCGTGTGTGTGTGTGTGTGTGTGTGTGTGTGTGTGTGTGTGTGTGTTGCGGTGCGTGGCGTCCTCCCAGCTGCAGCGGCAGCGTTCCACTCATCCTCCCCCACCCGCTTTCTCCATCAGCTCGAAGGCCAGACTTGCATTCCTCCACCTTCGGCCCAGCCGAGTGTGTGTGTGTGTGTGTGTGTGTGTGTGTGTGTCGTGTGTGTCGCTGCCGGCTCGGGGGCTCATTCCTCTGGTCGACCACAGACATTGAAATTCCATCCATTCATTTATCTCTTTCTTTGGGGGTTCTTGCAGAACGTTGATCTTCTCGGGGCTCCTCGTTCCAGAGCTCCGCCCCCTGTCACGCTCTGCTGTGATTGGCTGACCTGTGTGTCAATCATCCTGACAAGGAGGCGGGGCCTCCTCCCTGTGACATCACAGACAAGTTGCCAGGCAACCAAATATACACTCGTATTAGACGACTGTAAACGGGCTGTAGCCCCGCCCCCTCATCGCTCGCCACCAACTCCAGTGGCGTGCATGCATGTGTGTGTGTGTGTGTGTGTGTGTGTCAAGGAGGTAAAAGACAAGTTCGCTTAGCTTAAAGCGCGAGTTTCCTGCGTGTTATTTTGAAAATGGCGTTCTCCTGTGGGCGTGTCAACCCTGCGGCGCCACGAGCGCCGACTTCCTCCCGGCGAGGAGCCGCGAGCGGCCGATGCATCCATCGACCGCCGCTCGCCGTCTGTTTTGGTGTCTCGCTATTGTTTCCCGACTCGCCGCGGTAACGCTTGCGGAACAAACCAGGAAGTGCGTCACACACACACACACACACACACACGCAAGTTCTATTCGGCGTCTCTTTAATTGAGATCGAACGTCTCGCCACGTCGGCAAGATGGCGGCCCGTTCGGGCCCCAATGATGGTTGCCCCTAGCAACCAGAGGTGCCCCGCCTCCCCGGTCCGACATCTGCCGCCGTCGTGCGTGTTGACCTCCGACCTTTTCAAAGCCGACAAGGGGCGCGCGAGCGGCGTGCACGTCGGAAGGAGGCTCTCCGGCCAGATCCTCTGAATTCGCTCCGAGAGGAAACGGGCCATGAATGCGGAGAAACCCCCCCCCCCCCCTAAAAAAAAAAAAAAAAAAAAAAAAAAAAAAGCGAGGGATACGGCGTGAAAGAGTGCAGTCAGGTGAAAGTGATACGGCGGCTGAAACGGACGGGCAGGGTGGTCTCGCTGGACCGCCGCCCCCCCGCTCGCCCCTCGGGAGGCTGACACTTCCCTTCATCCGTCTGACCGCTCACAGAAGGGGGGATGAATAGAAGGGTGAAAGAGCGGCGAAGAAAGAGGGCGCGGGGAGGATGAGCATCAGACGGACATCTAAATGCTCGCCCCGCCGATCTATTGGAAGACACACACACACGGGCGCTGGCGTGTGATGCGGGCCTTAGCGTGTAACCGCGCAACCGTCGCACGTCGCCCCCCCCCCCCCCCCCCCCCCCGTCCTTCCTTCAATCACAATCGTCGGAGGGGAAGCGCTCGGAAACATCCGCAGGATGAAACGCGGGGTTTTCGCCCAGAAATGAGAGGGAAAACATCATTTACTGCAAAGTTGGCGGCCATCTTTGTTTTGGGCGATCGAAGCCAAAGCATCGAGAGGTCACGCTCTTTCTGACGTCGCTTCCTTTTTCGGCATCATTCTTAGCTAAGATCTGCTTTTTGTAAAAAAAAAAAAAAAAAAAAAATCTGAATTTTTGGACATTTTTATTCCAAATAACTTTATATCCGACGGAAACATCAGCGGGATCAAACGCGGGATTTTCGCCTAGAAATGAGAGGGAAAACATCATTTACTGCAAAGTTGGCGGCCATCTTTGTTTTGGGCGATCGAAGCCAAAGCATCGAGAGGTCACGCTCTTTCTGACGTCGCTTCCTTTTTCGGCATCATTCTTAGCTGAGATCTGCTTTGTGTAAAAAAAAAAAAAAAAAAAAAAAATCTGAATTTTTGGCATTTTTATTCCAAATAACTTTATATCCGACAGAAACATCAGCGGGATGAAACGCAGGGTTTTTGCCCGGAAATGAGAGGGAAAACATTATTTACTGCAAAGCCGGCAGCCATCTTTGTTTTGGGCGATCGAAGCCAAAGCATCGAGAGGTCACGGTCTTTCTGACGTCGCTTCCTGTTTCTGCATCATTCTTAGCTGACATCTGCTTTTTGAGGAAAAAAAAAATCTGGATTTTTGATATTTTTATTCCAAATGACTTAATATCCGACGACACGGAGGCCATTTTTCATTTTCCCATGTTGTTAATCCTTCACCTGATAACCGGGAATCAGGGAGGTCGATATCGCTTTAAACCGCCGGTCCGAGAACCCAACGGAGAAGCGCTCGGAAATATCAGGGGGAAGAAACACAGGATCTTCCTCCAGAAATCAGAAGGAACCTTTCATTCTTTCAAAGCTGGCGGCCATCTTTGTTTTGGGCGATTGAAGCCGAACCATCAGGAGGCGACTTCTCTGATGTCACTCCCTTTTTTAGCGTAGTTCTTAGCTGATATTCACTGATAATTCCAGGAGATTGTTGTTTTTTTTTTTAAATAAAAATCTGAATTTTTGAAATTACTATTCCATATATCTTTATATCGTATGACAGATAGCACGCCGCGGCCATTTTTAATTTTCCCACAAATTTGATCCTCCCTCCCCTCGTCCTTCACCCCACCTTCGCCTGATAACCAGGAGTCAGGGAGGCCGGTATCTCTTTAAAAAACATCACACACACACACACACACACACACACACACACACAGACAGATGGACACACAACTCTTAAACGAGTGGGTGCAACGTCAGGTCAGTCGGATAAGTATTGGTGCCAGGGAGGGTTGGGAACTCTCCTTCAGACCCCCCCGAACACGCTTATCTGATCACACACACACACACACACACACACACACACACACACATACTTGCACACACACACACACTCACATATGCACACTCCTGCAAGTACTGGACAGCTATAGACACGCACCTGCCTCTCACTTTAAAACACACATGCGTGCGCGCACACACACACACACACACACACACACACACACACACATATGCGTGCAGCCGGTCCGAGTTATCGCTGCGGAAAATAGTAGCTACTCGGAACCTGTGTGTACATATCTGTGGATTTATGACTTCTAGGTATTATTTGTGTGGGAGCGGTCAGAGTGTGTGTGTGTGTGTGTGTGTGCGTGTGTGTGTGTGTGCCGGCCCCTGTCTCAACTTCCTGTCCTGTCTGTGGCCGGGTCCTTATCGGTGTGACAGCAGGTCAGCCAGTGGTCACGACAACACGGCCATTCAGCGACCCGATTGGCCGGGGAGGGGAGCGGCAGTGCACAACTTCCGACCAATGGTCAAGCAGCGGTCAGTGTGTGAAGTTCGGCACACACACACAAACACACACATACTTTATATTTCCATGTGAAACAAATTATGGTTTCTGCTTTTTAAATGCATTTTATTATATATGTATGTGTGTGTGTATATGTGTGTATATATATTGTTAAAATTTCTTATTAGTATTTGTAATTTTTTGAAATCAGGCACTGATCATTATTGTCAGAAATTAAAAATAATGTCCCCAAAAAATAAAAATTATATTTGTATTTATATATACATATTTGATATGTATATATGTATTTTGAATATATATATGTTTTAAAAATCAAATACCAGCCAAGAAATTAACCATATATTGTCATGTGAAACATGATAGCTCTTGCTTTTTAAATATATTTTATTTTTGACATATATCTATATCTATATCTTAAATATAAATATATTTTTCTGTTTAAAGTTAGTCTTCGTTTTTTACATGTTTTTTAAATCTGGTACTGACCCATAAAACTTCCAATAATTGTCAGCAATAAAAAATAATGGCATTTTTTTATAAATATTTCATTATCTCTATCTATTTATAAATACCTATTTCTTTTATACACACGTGTATTATCTTTTTTTTTTTTAATCAAATACTGGCCCAGAAATCTCACATAATGGCTCTTGCTTTTAAAATATATTTTTTATTGTTCTCTCTCTTTCTCTCTGGAGATGTATATATATATATATATATATATATATATATATATATATATATATATATATGTAAAATATTTTTCAAATTTATTTTTTTTTCAATTTTTTGAAATCTAGTACCGACCCAGAAAAAAACAATAATTGTCAGGAATGGAAAAACAATGTAAAAAAAAAAAACAAAACACTAATACGTTATAGTTTCATGTCAAATCAATTAAATGAATTAAATATATTTTATTGTATCTATATTTAGATATTCACATTTTTTTATATGTATGTTTGTATTATAGACATTTTTCAAATCGGACAGTGTCCAAAAAATTATCATCAGCAATCATAAATTATAGAGATAAAGAAACACACACACACACTTTTTCGAAGCCTTGCAAACACACACACACACACACACACACACACACATATTTTTCTCGAAGCCTGACCGTTTGACGACCGCGCAGGTCATTGTTCTGTTGTTATCAGTCTTGACCTCTCCGTCCGTCTCCCCCCAATATGACACACACACACACACACCTTCCTGGATATATATATGTGTGTGTGTGTGTGTGACATTTCGGTCACACCAAAAAAAACAAAAAAAAAAAAACCTGCAGAGCTTTGCACCGCCACCGTTTTCTTTTTTTTAATTTTTTTTATTTTAACCCGCTTCCTGTTTAGCGCGTCGAGGACGAAGGCGCCGTCGTCTCAGAAGGACGCGACCGAGGGAAAATTAAAAAAAAAAAAAAAAAAAAAAAAACTAAATTAACTTAGGAAAAAGTGGCCGGGTCTTAAATTGAGCTCTTTGAGAAAACGGCCGGCTCTAAATGGAGCGGCGGTTTGTTTTGGACGCTCCGTCTTTATTTGCTTTATCAGCGGCTCCTCCGACATCAGCCGCTTTCTCACCCCGCCGGCCTGGTAACGTGGAGTTACCCTCCGCCTGACCCGCTCCGCACCCCCTGCCGTCCCGCCATATTTCCCCCATCGTTCTTTTCCGAGGTTTCTCTCGAGGTTCCTCGTCTCTCTCTCTCCGTCGGCGGATGTCTCTCGCCCTCTCGCTCGCTCGCTCCGTCTGCGCAGTGTCTAATTGACAGCCGAGACCCCTGCTTGAACCACCGCCACTTCTTCTTTTTTTTTTTTTTTTTTTCTTCTTAAAAACAACTTTTTCTTACAAGGAAGACCAATTGTGTAATAAATGCTTATTGAACAATAACATCTGTGTTATTACACTGTAATTAATGGTTTTAGTTTCCCACCCAAAATGGGAAATTAGCCGTTGGAGTTTAGACGCGGATTTTAAATCTTCCCCTTTCTCGTCCTTTTCCCCCCCCTCTCTTTAAGCTTATTACATGATAACGGCTTGTTATTACACGATAATAACTATTGAACACTATTTTACCCCCAAATGGGAAATTTGCTGTCAGACTTTATATGCAGATTTGTTCTCATCCTTTTTTTTTTTTTTTTTTTTTTTTTTAGCTTATTCTATGATAAGAACTTGTTATTACACAGTAACAACTAAGACCCAGATTTTAAATCTTCCCCCTTCTCGTCCCTTTTTTTATCTTATTTCCCCAATAACGGCTTGTTATTATGCGGTAATAACTGTAATTAATGCTTTTATTTTCTCCAAAAAAAATCTTCCCCTTCTTGTCCTATTTTTTTTTTAAGCTTAACTTAGCTTAATGACTTGTTATTACACAGTAATAACTGTATTAACGGTAATAACTGTAATTAATGCTTTCATTTTCCCCCCAAATGGAAAATGAGGGTTTATATGCAGATGTTAAGTCATCCCCCTTATCATCGTTTTTAAAATTTTGTTTTATATTAATCAGGAGGAGAAAGGGGGCGGAGCCAATGGCTGTGACAGACAGGTCCAGTGAAGGCGGGAAGAAAAAAAATAAAAAATCGCAGTCTTTCTTATAAAATCGTGAAACCGTGACCTTCTGTGGAGCTTTCTGGATCCCGCCGGAGATCCAGGGCGTCTCGGTCCGAGCGGAGGAGGTGCAGTCGATAAACGGCGGCCACTTTTCCCGCCTTATCGGCCTCTTATCGCTAACACGCTACGGCCTCCGTCTCCAGAGGAATTCAATTACGCTGAAGATAGCGATCTTCAGCGGCACCTGCAGCCAGGCGACCTTTGACCCCCCGCGGAGGAGTGGGTGTGTGTTCCGGGGTTAGCGCGTCCCCTCGTGTAGGCTAGCTAGCTCGCTCGCTAGTGTTCATGCTAGCGTGAACTCCGGCTCGCCGTCGCACAGTGATTTCCTTTATAGCAGCAAAGTTACATAATCTCAACCTGTCTGTGTGTGTGTGTGTGTGTGTGTGTGTGTGTGTGTGAGTGTAAACATGATGAATTCTGGGTGACCCTGTGATTTGGACCATTAGGAAAGGCAACACAGCGATTTCCCCGGCGTTCCCAAACAAATAAATCCTGCCTGCAGCCGGAGGAGCCATTAGCTAAGCTGCTACACCCGCTGGTGGAAACCATGAGAGTCATGACTTCTGGTAAATAGAGCCGTTTTGGTCAGAAGAGCCCAGGAGTGTGTGTGTGTGTGTGTGTGTGTGTGTGTGTGTGTGTGTGTGTGTCCTTGCGTCTCTCCAGCCAGCAGGTTCACTGAAGGGCTGGATGTCTTTGTGATTAACAGCTGACCCTATGATTGACAGGTGGCCGGTGAGGGTTAAGCCCCGCCTCCTTGCCATGGTCTCACATTGGATTGGTCCTCTGCTGAGTGGGCGGAGCCAGGGAGGTCCATTGCTTTTAAAGTCATTTGTTTGACCCAAAGGGGGCGTGGCTTTGACCCCCAAGGGGGCGGGGCTTGTTTGCCAACAACATCCTGAGGTGATCGACGAATCACCTATTAATGATCTGAAAATGATCAATACTTTTGCATGAAAACAAAAAAAAAAAAATACATTTAATTTTTTTTTAATCACCTTGACTTGTGACAAAAAAAAAAGTTGGGAGAAATTCCCACGTTGAAAATGAAATAAAAGTTAAATCACAAACAGGAAGGGATTCCGTTTAAAAAAAAAACTACAAAAATGTCCGACTTGCGTTGAAGAAATAAGACGGAGAGAAAGTGAGCGGAGGGCGAACCATTAGCGGAGGAGAAACGAGAGAAAACAAACAAGAAATGTGAGGGGCGACACGTCAACCCCCCCGACAAGAATAAGAGGAAGCAATAATGTGTGTGTGTGTGTGTGTGTGTGTGTGGAGACGGCAGTGATAGCGCGGGGGGAGGTCACGGCGAGGTGAGGGGGGGCGGCGGCGGCGGGAGCGAGACGGAGGGAGAAGTTCAGCGGGAGGTGAAGAGAGAGACCTGCCGTTCTTCAGTGTGTGTCGGGTGAATCGGGGGTCAGGTGTGTGTGTGTGTGTGTGTGTGTGTGTGTGTTTACCAGGACCTGCTGGCTTGTGTGTGTGTGTGTGTCCTCTTTTTTTTCTCCTTTTTTTGGATCCCTTCCTTTTCCATCCCATCACTCTTATCTCCTCCTCGGACCTTCTGAAGGTCGAGAGTCGAACCCGACCGGGACGGGTGTGTGTCCCGGAGCGCCGCCCTGCCAGGGGGCGGAGCTTCACCTGGCGTTCCACCTGGTGAAGCTCCGCCTCCAGCGTCCATCCTGGATCTCCAGCTGCTTCCAAAGCTTCTCCTCCTTTTCCTTCCCTGTGTTTGCGTCCTGCTGCCTCCCGGGCCGATAACGTGGAAATGTCCTCGTCCACCGTCTTATCTCTCGTGCGCGCGTGTGCATGTGTGTGTGTTTTTATTTGTGTGTGTGTGTGTGTGTTTGTGTGTGTGTGTGTGTGCAGTTTTCCAAGGTTATTTCCTCCAAAGCTCCACAGTAACTCGTCAGCAAAAAAAAAAATAGCACTTTGAATACACATGTATGTGTGTGTGCATAACACACACACACACACACACACACACACACACACACACACAGAGGCACTCAAACCTTCCTCATGAATCTGCTGTTAATTAGTCGAGTTTGTCGCGTCACAGCCAGGTAATGTTTGCTTTATGCAACTGCAGCCTGTGTGTGTGTGTGTGTGTGTGTGTGTGTGTGTGTTATGTACACACACACGCAGCCTGTTTTTTGTTTGTGCCTGTTTATACGGGAGGATTAGGGGGTCAAACTTCGGCCGAGTGAGGGTGAACTCAGGGACAAAGAGAGAAGAAGAAGAAGAAAAAGGAGATGATGGAAAAGAAGAGGAAGAAAAAGAGGAAGAAGAAGAAGAGGATGAAAAAAGAGGAAGAAGGAAAAGAGGAAGTAAAGAAGGAAGCAGGGGAAAGCAGAGGAAGAAGAGAAGGGTGAAGAAGAAGAATGAAAAGATGAAGAAAAAGAAGAAAAGGAAACAAAAATAGGAAGAAGAAGAAGAATAAAAAGAGGAAGAAAGAGGAGGAAGAAGGAGCAGAAGAAAAGGATTAAGAGGAGGTAGAATGAAAAGATGAAAAAGGTAGAAGAAAAAAAGGAAGAAGACGACGAAAAAAAGAGGAAGAAAAAGGGGAAGTAAAGGGGAAAGCAGAGGAAGAAGAAGAATGAAAAGGAAAAACAGGAGGAAGAAAAAGAGGAATGAAAAGAGGACGAAAAAAAGAAGAAGGATTAAGAAGAAGAGGTAGAATGAAAAGATGAAGTAAAAGAAGAGAAGGATGAAAAAGGAGGAAGAAGAAGAAGAAGAGGTGTGAAGATGGAACATTCGCTTAGAAACTTCCAGAAAGGAGAAGGTCTTGAAACAAAACATTGTAGAAGAAGAAGAAGAACTTCCTTCCGTTGCATCCATGAAGCTTCACAAACGTTCTCCTTCCTCCTCCTCCTTTCTTTCTTACCTTCCTCCTCCTCGCCGTCACTCATCCCTCGCTCTCTCCCTCCGTCTCCTCGCTCACATGTGGTTTTGCTCTCCATCCCTCTTCTCTCATCCCTTGTTCACATATGGTTTCTCTCTCTAAAATTGGTGTGTGTGTGTGTGTGTGTGTGTGTGAGAGTTTGGTGTTACCCAAAGTTCACTGGGGCTCCCTGCCTGTGCGAGTGCATGCACGCGTGTGTGTGTGTGTGTGTGTGTGTGTGTGTGTGTGTGTGTGTGTGTGTGTGTTGCAGACAGATAGGGGAGACAGTGTGTTTGCATGTCTGCAGGCTTCAGGCTTGCACGGGCCTGTTTCTGCACATGTGTGTGTGTGTGTGCGCGTGAGTGTGTGTGTGTGTGTGTGTGTGTGTGTCGGGTTCAGCAGGGCAGCGGCAGGTTATGCAACAAGCTTCTCCAAATACGACCCATTTGGAGGAACGGCTTCAGCCGCCGTCTGACCTCGCCTGCATCCCGCGCTTCACCGCCCGCGTTCACATGGACAGAAATAATCTAATCTTAATCTGATTAAGTGTGTGTGTGTGTGTGTGTGTGTGTGTGAGGGGGGGGGGGGGGGTCAGCGGTGTGAACTCTGCGCCCCATCGGAGCAGCAGGATTCTGTGTTTTCAAAATAAAAGTGTTCCTATCGTGGTTTAAGTGTCACTTTAAAGCATCTGTATCCATGGAAACGAAACAGACCATAATATCGTCGCCGTAGTAACACCATCCGCCTTGCGTTGCAGCTCCTGGACCTGTTCACGCTGTGGGACTGGTCCACCTATCTGGCCGACTACGGCAAGCCCTGCTGCCGCTACCTGAGGGTCGGACCCCACACCGCGCTCGCACTGCTGGAGAAGTGAGTTACACACACACACACACACACACACACACACACACACACACACACTGATGTCAGAGGTAAAACTTCTGGTTGGACTTTCAAAAAGCAACATTTGATTTTGTAACGCCATGCTGTCTCCCCTCTGCCAGGTTAATTAAACCGTGAGTATTGTGTGTGTGTGTGTGTGTGTGTGTGTGTGTGTGTGTGTGTGTGTGTGTGTGTGTGTGTTGCGTGCATGTGGATGATCAGTGTTTGAAATAGCATCCGTGTAAAAGTTTCACTGTGAGAATTAGCAGAGAATTAAGAACGGAAATGTTGACACCTTTTGTTAGTGAGGCATCGTTGCCATGACAACGTGCACGCCAGGTTTGTGTGTGTGTGTGTGTGTGTGTGTGTGTGTGTATATAACACGGGATTTTTTTTTTGATGATTCTAACCAAGCGAGCACGACTGGCATGAACACACACTTGACGTCTGAATCCCTCTATAATGTTCACACACTCACACACACACACACACTCTGGATGTTCTTTTTTCGGCTCGATGTTCCGATGACTCTTGTTTTGTTCAACTTTTCCTTTTGTTTTCAGGAAACTTTTAAGTTAATTTCATTCTATGTGTTTGTTTCTTTAAGATTAATTTTTCATTTTCAAGTTTGATCACATTTCTAAAGAATTTTTAACAGAAAGCTGTCTTCTTTTTTTTTTTTTTTTACTTGGCATATATTTTCATTGATATTTGCCCCGAGGGGTATTTTCTCTTCAAAAAAAAAAAAAAAAATTACAAGCTTTTTTTTAGAAAATTTTAGAGATTTTTTGTTAATTTTTTCCAGATTTTTTATTCATGTTTTTGATAGATTTATTGTTCATTTTTCGAGACTTTCATAACATATTTTTGATGTATTTGTTCCTATTTTGGGAGATGACTCTTCAGGAGTTTACTAGATTTTAAAATATTCCACAATTATTAATTTTTCTGAAATTCTTTACATTTCTTTACAATATTTACATTTTGTCTCAATTTTTTTTAATTAACATTTTATCTCAAAACGTAAAGATTTTTCTTCTCTGTCATACATTTTCAACACCCCATAAAAAAATAAATCAAAGTTACCAAATGAATTAATTTATTTCTTTTTTTACTTTTTAATCAATCAGATAATTGGTAAATTACATATAAAAGCATCCCTGACTGATGATGGGGAAGGGAAGTTAGCAACAATGCTAACCAATCAAAACAGAGCAGAAATCAGTTTTACTAGATGAAACAAAATGCTAATGCTAATGTTAGCGGTAACACAAATCAGCGAGTTGTTCCTCCTTTTTCTGACGTTTCCTGCTGTTCCTCCTCAGGATGCGTGAGACCAGCAGGAAGAACAACGTTTTCGCCCAGTTTAGGAAGACGGACCGAGACCGGCAGAAGCTAATCGACACCATCATCAAGCAGCTGCGCAACCTCATCGCCCAGCACCACGCTTAGCGCTTAGCGCTTAGCGGCTAGCGTCGGGGCTAACGTGTCACTCTGCTCGCCGGGAAACGAAGAAGTCGCCGTTTAGCTTCAAAAAACACGAGAGGCTAAACTCGTCGGCGCTAAGCTAACGCTACGGGAATGGAACTGAGCTTCCATTTTGTCATGTGATGCAAAAAAAAAAAAAAAAAAAATCGATGTACTTCCATGTCGGTTCTTCCACGGGATTGATCGAAGGGGCGGAGCCTTCGGGGGGGGGTTAGCTGCTAGTCGCTAGCTACTAGCCGCTAGCTTCCACGTTAGCACACGGCTACGTAAATAGGGATAGAGTAGAATCAGAGGAACCCAAAACCGCGTCCGAGCCACTTTTTTCCTCCATCAGGTTTAGAAAGGGTGTAATAAGGCTGTAACGACACACCTGTTTACATTATTACGCGTTATTACACAATAATTAAAGCACAACGAATGATTTTTGTCAGATTAGGGATTAACAAGAATTTAACCAGTTTACTGCCGTCGTGAATAAACGCTCTTTTTGCATCTTTATGTGACTATTTTTAGGACCTTAGCGAGTTGCCTCATCGCCATCAATGATGTTAATAACCTATTTATTAACAGTCGACGCTGTTTTTTTTTTGTTTTTTTGAATTTTTTTTAGCTCTAAAGCTACGTTATTACGCCTTTATTAACAAATGTTGCAGCTGCAGTCCAAAGTCAGAGCTACGCTAATTAGCCCTTTGCAGATTTAGCGCTATCGTGCTAATAACGATGTAATCACGCCTTATTAGGATTTTTTTTTTTTTTCCTCATCAACTAACGCTTGTTAATTGCTGCTGATAACTTATTGATTAATAGGCGTAAAGGGAATCAGTCGGACGCCGTTCGCAGATCACGCCGCCGTTTGTGTCCAGACAGGAAGTAGAATCTCAGTTTCCTGTTTCCTTGTAACGCCGATTCCTGCTGTTTTACGACTGGACGAGCACCGATCGAGGCGGGAACACAAAGCTGCCGGACGCGTATCCATCCGCCGCAGAAAATAGTCCCGAACAAAGGACCCCCATTTTCGGCCCTCGTTTTTTTTTTTTTTTTTTTTTTTTCTTTTTCTTGAGCGCGACTTGAAAATCCAACCTTCCGGTTTGAGCGAATGATTGAAATAGGAAGGTGTGTGTGTGCTTGCGTATGTAAGTGTGTGTGTGTGTGTGTGTGTTTACATTATAAAGGGATTCTGATGTAAAGAGTGTGTCAGAAGGGAACGTTAAGTCTTCCACTTCCTGTGTCTCAGCCAGTCGCTGAGCACTCTGAAGGTGTGTGTGTGTGTGTGTGTGTGTGTGTGTGTGTGTCTGTGTGTGCGCGCGCTATCCTGAGTTGTGTGTCACTTTGAGGTGTTGCTAAGGGAAACGGGGGTGGGGGGGTGATTGTGTTACTTAATGTGCCTTTTTTTTAGCTGTATTTCTATTTCCGGCCAATAAAAGCGGCGACTCGGGGACACACACACACACACACACACACACACACACACACACACTCACACACACACACACACACACACACACACACACACACACACGGTATTTTGTGTCCGTAGTTGCCACACAGGAGTGTGATCTGCTAAATCTTGGGTGAAATGAGTTACTTCCTGCCTGCGTTCTGATTGGTCAGCTCAGACGGCCAATCAGACGCCGCGTTGCTTCAACGTCCAAGCGCTGCCGCTCGTTTGTTGTTTTTGTTTTTTGATTTTTGTTGTTCTGGAAAAGACGGAGGCCTCTGTGTACGCGCCACTCTGTTAAAACCACTAATGGATGAAACAAATAAAAATACTAATAAAGCTGCCGGAGACGGAATAAAAAGGAACTGTGGAGAAAAAAAACAGACAAAAGTCTTTTGTCCCGTTTTTTTTTTTTTGACTTCCCCTTCGGAGAAACACTTTTATTACGCTGTAATAAACTTGTTTTTTTTTTCCAAATAGATTTTAAATGAAATGTAAATGCACTGCTTGTCAGAGATTCTAGCAATAAAAACAAGTTTAATATGCTAAATCTAAGATTCGTAGAATATTATTAGATACGTGTCTATTAACTGTTTTATTACCCTTGAATTTTAATCGTATTCCCGACTTTATTTCATTTTTATTGATTCTTTCGATGAAATTTGATTTCTTAATATTTATTTTGAAGGTTTCTCATCGGTTTGATCGTGTGTTGATTTTTCTGGCGACCTTTCACCTCTCGGGCGGCAGGAGCATTTGCTCAGAGATTGTGTGTGAGTGTGTGTGTGTGTGTGTGTGTGTGTGTGTGTGGCAGCTCAGCCTCACCAGGAGCTTCTCATTACCAAACATACTCGTTGCTTCCTATCAGTGTTTCATAGTCTCATCAATATACAAAACAACTTGTGTGTGTGTGTGTGTGTGTGTGTGTGTGTGTGTGTGTGTGTGTGTGTGTGTGTGTCAGCAGAACTAGGAAGTGATGGTAACTGATGTAGACATGAAGCGTGAGGGACGGAAGGAAGGCAAACATGCAAAGTTCTCATTTCTTTCCTTCTTTTGCTTCCTTGTCTCCTTTCTCGCAGTTCATCCTTGTACCGTCGCCACGGCAACTGACAAATTTAATCAAGCTGGAAAAAAAAAATCCAAAGATTTTTTTAAAACTTTTTGCTTCAGACTGTTTTTCTTACTTTAATTGATTCAAATCAATATTTATCTTTATCAATTTACATTTAAATTCAACTTCACTTAAAGGTTTATATGGTTTTTAAATGGGGTAAATTTACTTGAATTTCAAATAAAATTTTGATTGAATATAAATCCATTCGCTTTCAAACTTTAAAATTTAGTCCATCAAAATGTTTTTTCTTATATTAAATCCAGTTTCAAATATTAAAAATGTTATTTTAGTCTAATAAAAACTTTGTTTTTTTATCTGAAAATATTAGATTATAAAATGTGTAAAAATGTAAGTTGAATCAAATAAGAATGTTAATTTGAGTTTAAAAAATGTCAAGTTCAAAAATTAAAATTCAGTTAAAAAAAAAATCAATTTGAAAATAGAAATATTTGACTTCAAAAATTAAAATTTGGTCAAATAAACACTTGGATTTGAATATAAAAATATTCACTTTCAAACTTCAAAATTTTGTAAAATAAAAAAAAGATTTGGATATAAAAATATCAGATTAAATCATTAAAATCTAGTTAAATTTGAAAATATAAGATTTCAAAAATGTAAATATATACCAATAAAAATTTTGATTCGAATATTAAAAAAATAGATTTTAAAAATGTCAAAATAAAAATCCCATCAAATAAACATAAAAGAAGCATCTGATCAACAAGAAGGTCAAAGGTCGTGTTTTTATTTTGAAAGGGAAAAAGATAAATTATCAGCTGATCGACAGCTCACGCTCCTCTTATCCCGCAGGAAAAACTAAAAAACACACCTCTGCCAGGAGGAAGTGCAAAGTCACCTGATCCAGACCACTTCCTGTTTTGGGGGCGGGGCTAGTTTGCATGCGGCCGGCGCCCGTCAGATGGGATCAGAGCGGCGGCTGCACTTCCTCCTCGACAGGTAGCGAAGTTAGCGATCAAAACAAGATAAAACAAGCATGACGAAGGTGTGTGTGTGTGTGTGTGTGTGTGTGTGTGAGTGTGTGTGAGTGTGTGTGTGTGTGTGTCTCGGGTTTTCAAAATAAAACCCCGACTCAGCCGGCGAGGCCTCCCTCCCTGTGCATGAATGAAGGAACGGATTCCATGTGTGTGTCCACACACACACACACACACACACACACACACTGGCCTAATGAAGACAGATGAGACAGCACACACACTTCCCCTGGCTGCCGGTTATTGATGAGCCTCGGGGGGGTCAAAGGTTACGGAAACACCGACTGTGTGTGTGTGTAACTTTCACTTTCTCTCATAAGTCATTCGCTGCTCGCTTGTGTGTGTGTGTGTGTGTGTGTGTGTGTGTGTGTGTGTGTGTGACCCTGTATTTTCTCCCTTTTAATTACACTTTTCTCAATCGTCTCTCCTTCACCTCAAGGATATTTAACTTTTTGAAAACAATAATAGCTTAATGATGTCTACAAGATAATAACACGGTAATAATATGGTAATAACATGATAATAACATGGTAATAACATGGTAATAACACGTTCATGTTTGAAACTTGGAAACTCGACGTCTGAGAGCGAGGAGGCGACCGTGACGTCGCAGAAAAGAGGAAGGGCGGCGTGGGGGGGCGGTTAGAAGACAAGAACCGAAAGGAAAGAGCAGGAGAAAAATGGATCCACCCCCCCCGGCGTCTCGTTAAAGTCCGATCGCGCCGCCGCCGTCACGTGACCGCGGTCTCTTGGAAACGGTCTGATCGATTTTTAAAAATATGGACGCGGGGGTTTGCGGTTCCTCCCTCCGTCTTGCTATCACTCCATCTCCTCCCTCCATCCTTAGTGAGTTTTACTAATATTCCACAAAAATAGCTGCGGCCTGACCGGCGCATTCTCTCCGGCTGACAGACGTCTACTGTGCGCGCGTGCACGTGAGCGTGCACAAAGTGTGTGTGTGAAGCCTTGCCAGTTTTTTCATTCCTTCTTTTTGTGTTCCCGACCACATATGAAGAAAGTTTGGATTTTAATGGAGCCCATTATTAAAGCTCTGCAGTGACCTGATAGCTGTATATGTGTGTGTGTGTGTGAGTGTGTGTGTGCGTCCACCAAACACACACACACACACACAGACACATACACCAGAATCCACGGTAAATACAAAAACATTAAAGTGTCAGGCGGTATTACGGTAATTGCCGTTTTCAGATCTGATTGGACGCAGGCCTCTCCGGGGGGACGTTTCCGGAAAACCGTGCACGTGCCAAAGGCGAGGAGGCGGCGGCGGCGGCGAGGGGGGGTGAGCGGCGTGCGCGCGGTCCCACCGGCCCGGCGTCGCGCCGCAGGAAGCCCCCCACGCCACATATGGAAGAGATATCATCCGCCATTTTTTTTTTTGTTTGTTTGTTTCTTTCTGGGCCTCGGGGGCGGAGCCTAACATCTCCCATCCAATCAAAACAGGGAGGCGGGGTTTATTTCCACAGCTTTCTGACAAACGGGAGACGTTGCCATGACAACAAGGTCCCGCCGGCGTCGCGAAATCAACTCCGGTCAGACGTTACGCGTTTTTATCGGGACAGAAAGGAAAAAAATCTGGAGTGGATTAAGAAACATCTGAGCGGACGCTCCTCCGCCCGGCGACAGATTGTCAACACGTCCCTCCCGCGAAGCCGCGTCCCGCCGGAGAAGCTGATTTTTTTTCTAAATCCGAAGAAAAACCCTCCTTCGCGTGTTCGCCGGCCGAGAAACAAACCGCCTCTTGTTCCTCCTCGCGTCAATTTGCTCGATTGGCGCAAACAGGAAGTAGCCGAGTCCGCGCTGACCTTTAGCTCGCGGGCCTAGCGTGAGCGCTAACGCTCCGCTCTCGCGGAAAATCGAAACCCGGGGCCGACGTCTGACTCACCGTTACCGTGGCGACGCTCACGCTTTCCCGTCCTCGTGAAAAGTTCATTTGTTCTGAAAAGTTCTGACGCGTGTTTTCTTTTTTTTTTTTTTTCCGGAGCTGCTCTTTGGCACGGCTTATTATGGGATGCACGAAAACGACAAATCGCCGCGTTGACTTTCCGAAAAAGCGAGGCGGTGCTTTTCCTCTGAGAAAATGAGAAAATCCGTTTAAAAACGATCCGATAAAAAATAATTTAAAAAAAAAAACGTTTTTTTTTTTTTTTTTTGCGCTCTTTCTGATTGGACGGCGGGATCAAAAATGGCGTCCGTTTCTCCGATGACTTCCATCCGGGAAATCAAAACAAACGCTGAGTCAGAACGGAAGGTCCTGCTGCCGGTTTGATGATACGCCATGACTCAGCACACACTCATGGGCGATACACACATTAAGATCTCACACACACACACACACACACACACACGGGAAACTGGACCTCCATGTTGTTGTAATCAAACTCTGATGAACAACAGCGGCGCTCACACGGACTGTTTGCGGGAAGCCAGTGTGTGTGTGTGTGTGTGTGTTTGTGTGTGTGTGTGTGTGTGTGAGAAACTCCCGGTGCCCCGGTAGCCATCTTTGTCCGACAAAATTAAGTCACATGACCAGAGTTTGATTGACAGGCGGGGCGACGCCTTCCAAACACTCCTGTTTCCCCTCTTCGATTTCCACCTCCTCTTTAAATGTGTGTGTGTGTGTGTGTGTGTGTGTGTGTGTGTGTGTGTGCTGCGCACGTCCACTTCCTGCGTCCCCGCTAAGCCTTAAAGCCCAAGCAAAACACTCGGGCTGTGAAAGGTCGTTCTAGGGTCGCAGGAAATTGAAAATATGTTTGCTAGCAAAGCTCACATGCATCATTGTACACACACACACACACACACACACACACACACACACACACACACACACTGTCAAACACACTCCACGCGCTCCACAGCCGGGCTGTAAGAGCGTGTGTGTGTTTAGGTAAAGTGTTAAAAGCTTAAATGGACATAGCGGGGGAATGTAAAGATAAGGCGTCATTGCTTATACAAAGGAACACACACACACACACACACACACACACACACACACACACACACACAGGACAGCGCTAACTGACTAAGCACCTTCTTGCCGCCGAGTTGGAGGGGGAAACTGTGACGTGCTGCTCCGAGGGGTCGCGACCCTCGGGGCGGCGGCGAGGGTCATGTGACCTTTCCAGGAACGAAGGCACGAACAACCGATGAACGGTTGCCCTCGGCAACGGACCGAACCATCGTGAGTCATGTGTGACTCAGAGGTTTATCTTAATATATTAATCTTAACCGTCTTATTTCCGAGGCCACTTTTTCTTTCGTTTCTGTGGAAACAAATCCGCGTGGATGGAAATGACCTGACGGAAATAAAAAGTAAATAAAATTTTGAAATGTTGGAAATTTTGAAATTGTAAACATTCGCCTCACACATAAACACACTCAGATGCAAAGTTGTTTTGATTGATTTACAAGTTTTGGGGGATTTTCAGTCTAAAAAAAAAAAGAAAAACCAACATAATTTATCCTTTATAATGAAATAATTTACCTAATTTCTACGCTTTTAATTTAATTTACTTAAATTAAATGTAATAATTATTTTCTCTTTCCTAAATTCCAAGTCATTTGCATTGGTTGGCAAATGATTGACATCTGATAGGTGAAGGTAAGCCCCGCCTCCTGTTTGAGCGTGAGCTGTGATTGGCTGTTATCAGCCCATGTGGGCGTCGGCAGCCACCGCGCTTCTTCCAGGTGTTGTTGAATTTAATGACGTTTGGATTAAAAAGTCTTTTAAACATTTTTCCTCTAAAAGCCAAATGAGTGAAAATTCAATCTTTCACATTTTTAGTGACTTCATTTTTTCTCATTTAATTTCTAACTATATTTGTCCATGAAATTCCTTCGGGATTAATTAATTTTCATCCACATTTCCATTAATCCTGCTTTTAATGCTCTTGAAAAAAAAAAACCTAAACATCTTTTTTACCTTTATTTCGGTCTTGAAGCCTTCCTTTTCGGGTGATTTCTCGCTGACGTTTTCGATCGGGATTTCTTTTTAAAGCAGCTCCTTCCTCCTGGAGTAGAAGATATTTAATTTAGACCAGAAACTTTGAAATGTTTTATTTCTTCTTCTTCTTCTTCTTCCCGGTCCTGCAGAGTTCAGCTGCGTTGTCAATTATTCCCGTAACGTTGAATAAAAGTGTTACGACACTTTAATACACGAGCGCTTTTGTGTGTTTTGTCGAGTCTGGAGTTTCCCAAAGTGTTTAAAAGTATAAAGTTGTCGTCGCCGTGAAGACGTCCTGGTTGGAAACTCGAATAGGCTTTGACTGTTTTACACATTAAACTGATACAAAGTCGTGTTTCTGTAAAAAAAAAAAAAAAAAACTTTATTTGAATTTTGTTCAAGAAAGATTTACAAAAACAAAAAATGAAAAAAGCCCGCAGGACAAATGTCACCTTTGAAGGGACTCAACTCATCCTGTATCCTCCTTTCCTTTCCTATCTCCTCCTCTCCTGTTTCCTCTTACCTCATCTCCTTTCCTGTTTCCTCCTCTCCTCCCTATGTCTTCCTCCTTTCCTCTCCCCCATCTCCTTTCCTCCTATCTCCTCATCTTTCTTCTTCTCCACCTCCTTTCCTGTTTCCTCCTCCTCTCCTCTCCTTCTCTCACCTTCTCCTATGTCCTCCTCTCCTTTCCTTCCTTCTATCTCCTCATCCTTCCCTGTTTCCTCCTCTCTTCTCCTTCTCTCTCCTCCTCCTGCCTCCTTTCCTCCTATCTCCTCATATATCTTCTTCTTCTCCACCTCCTGTCCTGTTTCTTCCTCCTCCTTTCCTTCTCGCCTCCTCCTTTCCTCCTGTCTCCTTTCCTATCACCTCCTCATATATCTTCCTCTTCTCCACCTCCTTTCCTGTTTCCTCCTCCACTCATCTCCTTCTCTCCCCCTTATGTCTTCCTCCTTTCCTCTCCTCTCCTCCTATATCTTCTTCTTCTCCACTTCATTTCCTATGTCCTCCTCCTCTCCTTTCCTTCTTTCTATCTCCTCATCCTTTCCTATCACCTCCTCTCTTCTCCTTCCCTCACCTCCTCCTTTCCTTTCCTCTCCTCCTCCTCCTGTCTCCTTTCCTGTTTCCTCCTCCACTCATCTCCTTCTCTCCCCCCTTCTATATCTTCCTCCTTTCCTTCCCCCTATCTCCTCATCCTTTCCTGTTACCTCCTCCTCTCCTCCTATCTCTTCTTCTCCACCACCTTTCCTCTCTCCTTCTCTCACCTCCTCCTTTCCTCTCCTCTCCTCCTCCTCTCCCCGGCCGCCGTGTGTTTGTCCCCCGCTAGGCGGCGGCATTGAGCCGGCGGAGGCGCGGAGCTTCTTCGCCGCGGCGACGGGAGGGAAGGGACGCCGGGGAGCCGCGGCTGTGGAGGAGAAGAAGAAGAGGAAGCCTGGCGTGAAGGACAGGAGGAGAGATAAATACATTTGCATCCATCACACACACACACACACTACCGGTTTATAAATATATATACATATTTATGTGCATGAATATAAAACTCTATAGAAACTTTTAGACGGAGTCATAGATTTAACTCAGTGCTTAAAAACACACACAGATACAGTGGATGCTTTTG
Organism: Fistularia commersonii; assembly: GCF_037954325.1. Classification (NCBI taxonomy): domain Eukaryota; kingdom Metazoa; phylum Chordata; class Actinopteri; order Syngnathiformes; family Fistulariidae; genus Fistularia; species Fistularia commersonii. The sequence continues at coordinate 2,080,711 of NC_141302.1, read as the reverse complement.
CTGTGCGTGGATGGCCGTGGACATGTGTGTGCGTGTGTGTGTGTGTCAGCATTATTCCAGGGAAAATGACACACACACACACACACTCATCTTTACATTCCCCGCGTCTCGTTGGAATTAAAGACGGGGAAGAGACGCGTTTCTTTGGAGAGCTCGGGTTGCTGTGTTAGCGGTAATCGATACAATCTTGCGTGTGCCTGGTTCTGTCCCCAATCTGTCCAGGAGTTGTGTAATAATAAGTAAAAACAGATTTAAGTCGATAAAAGGCGTCTGTGTGTGTGTGTGTGTGTGTGTGTGTCGATGACGCTTCCTTTTGCTAGCGTCAGTGGGAACCGGAAGTTGTTCCTGAAAGCGAATTGAGTGAAGGCAGCGTTTGGTGTTTTTATTAAAAAAAAACACAGCGCAAAAAAAAATATTATAATTTGGTTTTCTATTTCTTAAAGAGAGACACACATTCATGGATTTACCAGAGCGAAGAGGTGGATGCTTTCTTTGTAGCGGAAGTCCCACCTTCAGCTAGCTAGCTAGCTAGTAAGAAGACCCGGATGTACAGTAGTAGTAACATCGGGAAGCTAATAATTAGCTAGCCTGCGAAATTAGCAAGCGGCTAAGGCAGTCAAAATCAATGCCAACACTAGCTAGCTGAAAGAAGTGAAGTTAAATGAATGGTCGGGGTGTTTCTTATGATCGACTTTAGTTCGGTTAGACATGCTAGCGGATGGAAAGAAAATTAATACGATTACAAATGTGACAAATGACGAAGATACAAAGGCAACAGGGAAACGACGGGACTACGAGCTAGCACTAGCATCGTTTACAGCGCCATGGAGTAAACCCCCCCCCCGCTCCTTGGCACTTGGACTTTCCCGGAAGAAGGAAACAGGTTTGTCTTATTTCCGGAAAAAATGTAAACATGTGGTGGATAATCAGTGTTGAATCTGTTTTTTATTTTATTTTATTTTATTTTATTTTATTTTATTTTATTTTATTTTATTTACTGTGACGATATAACTTCTAAATAAAAACCATGGCTGCACTGAATGTCATGCTGAGTGTGTGCCAAGGCTTTAAGACGGTTTTAATTGGGATCACTTTGAGAAGAGAGCTGTCCACACCTGGTTTATATTATGGGACAAGTCGTGCTGCTGACTGGTGATTGTTCCTTTTGTGTCTCCCAGTCCTGGGAATAAGGTCACCAAACCCGCAAGCATTTCGCCATCATGATCTCGCCCTCAAACTGCAACGCACAGAAAATGTCTTTAATTATGTCCTTAATTCATTCATTCCCTTATCTAATTCATGCAAAGTCACTTTAAACAGCACATGTAAGCGGTAAAAACAAAACGGGAGGGGGCGGCGAAGCATCGGGGGTGGAGGAAACCTCAAAATGAGATTGAGGTCAGCAAGACACGAGTCCACGAAGTGGAAAGAAATTATCTTTAAAATGATTTGCAAAAAAAAAAAGAAGAAACAAACCCTGGCAGAGAAAAATTAATACTTATTTGTTTATAAATCTGAAAGACCTACAAAATTAAAAACAAAGCAGTAATGACATTTAAATACCTTCCTCGTAACAAATTGAATTCAAATCAAGCCAACACTTGATTTGTAGTCATTAAATAAACTGGCACAGCTTGGGGGTGGAGGGTCAAAGGTCACACAGAGCTGACCCAAGCCGGGTTCTGTCCAATATTGATTCGGATGCACGGTACCAAAATAAAGTTACCCTCTCTCTCTCTCTCTTTCTGGTGGAAGTCCAGCTCCAGCGCTCCAAGAAAGGGGGAGGAGAGAGAGAGAGAGAGAGAGAGAGAGAGAGAGAGAGGGGTCCTCCAGGAACTGAAAGAGGTGGAGCAGATGGGGGTGGGGGGTGGGATGGGAGGGGAAGGGGAGTCTCTCCCTCTTTTTGCAGGAGCGAGGTGGGGTGGGGTCGGGGAGGGGTGGAGGTGGAGGTGGAGGGGGGGGCGACGGGAACCCTTGGCCGCCTATTCGCCTTCCAGTTGCCTCCGCACTATATAAACACTCATTGGTGCCTTTGGCTTGACGCACACACACACACACACACTTTTACGCACGTATCCACACACACACACACACACGCACTGAGGGTGACTTGTATCGAGAGAGAGAGAGAGAGGGAGAGAGAGAGAGGGAGAGGGGGAGCTCAGAAACAGAAAGGTACACAGAGAGGAGAGTGGACGACAGAAAGTAAGAGAAGGAGAAGAAGAAGAAGAAGAAGGAGGACGGAGCATCATCCAGTCAGTCGTGCACGGAGCACCGAGAGCCTCACCTCCTCCTCCTGCTCCTCCTGCACCTCCAGCACAGATGAAACTAAGAGAATAAAAAAAAAGGATTTTTTTTTTTTTTTTTTTTATAAAAAGATGTTTTTTCTAAGGAGGTGGATTTAAGAAAGAAGCGACTCCTGGAAGCCCCACCATCATCATCCCCCACCCGCCACCCGCTACCACCCCCACGCACACGCAAGTTTCCATCCCACCCCCACCTCCACCACCACCACCACCACAGCCCCCGGAGGAGCGCGGAGAGTGCAGCCGCCGTCGCAGCTCCGGGACTCGGCTCAAGTCTTTCCACGTGTGCCGCGGCTCCCGAGTCACCTGGAGATCCCCGCGGCCGCAACATGCGCGGCGTCCGGACGGCGACACCGGGGGGTTCCTGAGTCACCGGACACCTTCCCCGGGGAGGGGGGGTTCCTCACACTTATTTTTCCTTTTCTTTTCTTTTCTTTTTAATATCTCGCTGCAGCTTCTGGATCCGGTGCGTGTGGAGGCGCCGGGCTCACCTGTAGCATCCTCCCGCTCATCATCTGCGCTTCTTTTTTTTTTTTTTTTTCATTTTGAAATTCATTTCCAAAAAGAAGAAGAATTTCATATTTAAGAAGGAAAAGTGACTGGGAGGGGGGGTCGGGGGTGGGTACGGAGGGGGGGGGATCCCCACGCAGAAAAGTTCATTCATTCCCGAAGCATCTCTGGAGGCAGCACGCTGTCCGATAATTGAACCCCCGGAAGCAACAGCTGCCTGACTTTCCAACTCGGGCTGCAAACTTTTTTCCTCCTTCTTCTTCCCGGGTCTCCATCATCACCACCACCACCACCATCATCATCATCACCATCTCCACCATCATCACCGCCATGCTCTTCGACAGCTTCGACCTGGTGTCGGCCCTGGCCACGCTGGCCGCCTGCCTGGTGTCCATGGCGCTGCTGCTCGCCGTGTCCCAGCAGCTCTGGCAGCTGCGCTGGACGGCGACGCGGGACAAGAACTGCAAGCTGCCGATGCCCAAAGGCTCCATGGGCTTTCCCTTCGTGGGCGAAACCTGCCACTGGCTGCTGCAGGTAAGCCGGGACGTCCCGCCGGGGCGGGGATACTCCGCGGACGGGGCGGGTGGGTACCGGAGAACACCGCGGAGGACAAGACGAGGCGCCCCGACCTTCCGACCCGCTCGCCGGCCGGGTTCCCCCACCTCCATCCCCGCCCCGGCCTCACCTTTTACGGGTCTCCGCCCCGTCGCGCCGCGCCGGTGAGCAAATCCGATCCACAAGCATTTCCCATTCATAGATCGAAGCGTTTGCGGGGGGGGGGGGGTTCGGTTTCCCTCCCGGCTCCCGCGCCGGTGCGTGACACGCGGTGAACGCACCCCGCACACGCAAGCCACCGCTTCTTTCTCTCTCTCTCTCTCTCTTTCTTTCTCTTTCTTTCTTTTTCTCTCCTTCTTCTTTTTCTTCATCAGCTGAGCCCGCGTGCGCTGGCGCCTTCTGCGGCTGCGTGATCACGGCGGGGGGTCACGCGCGCACCGACAACTTTTTCTTTCTTTCCCATTTTTTTTTTTTTTTTTAAATCAGTTCAAAGCCCGCGTGCCATCCTCGCACCGGCGGCTGATTGGTTATCGGCAGAGGCGCGCGCCTTCTTCTTCTTCCTTTTTTATCCTCTTTTTTCTTCTTCTTCTTTTTTTCGTCCATATCCTTTCAAAAAAAAAACAACAAAAAAAACAGAAAAGAAAAAAAAAGTTCGTCCGAAATTAGGTGACGTTTGGATGGAGGAGGAAAAAAAGAGGGATGAAAAAGAAGTGATAGAGTGCGCACCTCGAGCCCCTCCGCGCGCGTGTCTGGGAGAAAAAGAAAAAAAAAAGTTCGCCGCACTTTTTTTTCTCTCTCTCTTTTTTTTCTCTCTCCTTTTTCACCTCTTTAACGGATCAACGTTTAATCCTAAAAAAAAAGTCTCCGCCAAAAAAAAAAAAAAAAAAAAAAAAAAAAAAAGTGGAGGAAAAAAAAAGATTGATAAAGGAGGACGAGTCCTTTTTTTCCTCCCTCCTCTTCCTCCCTGGCGGCGGGGATGCGATCGGAAATCCAAGTCCAGATCTCCTGTTTTTCATTTCTCCTGCAGCGGAGAGCCAAAAAAAAAAAAAAAAAAAAAAATCGTCTCCCAATAACCGGACAGCGACGCGCACGCTCTCTCGCACGACCGAGCGCGTTATTATGCCATTATTACACCCTTATTACACTGTCGTTACACCCTCATTACACCGTTATTACACCCTTATTACACTATTGATACGCCGTTATTACCGCGCTCCTCCGCCGTGACCTCACGGGGGTGGCTGGGGAGGGAGGGGGGCGCACGCGCGTCCAGCTCCCCGAGCCGCGGCTGTCAGCGCCGACGGATGGCTCCCACGAGCCCGGGGAAGGAGGCGCGTGCTGCGCGTGAACTCGCGCTCCTTTACATCCGACACCGCGCGAGACGCGTTCCCGGAATGCGGGGCCGGGCGCGCGGCCAACCCTATGGCGAGCGGGTGCAGAGCCGCGCGCCTCCCCGAGTGACCCCCCCCCCCCCCAAGAAGAGGGGGGTTCTAGAGAGTTCTCTCTGGGAGGGGAACCCTGGTGAAGCTGAAGGGTTCCAGGAAGGTTCCCTCTGATGTCTCCTGAGGTTCCCTCTGACCAGGCTTACCAGCTCAGAGCAGGAGAAACTGGGACCAGGGGAACCAGGACTCAGGGAACACAGGAACAAGGGTACATTGGACTACTCGACATAGGAATTAGGGGACATGGGACTGAGGGAACTAGGACTGAGGAAGCATACAACCAAGGGAACTAGGACTGAGGGAACCAGCGGGTGAGGCAACTAGGGCTGAGGGAACTAGAACTATGGGAACATAGATATGAGGGTATATTGGAGTACGGGTACATAGAAATTAGGGGACATCGGACTGAGGGAACTTAGGACCAAGGGAGCAAGGACTGAAAGACCAAGGACTTAGGGAATGGAGGACTTAAAGAATTGAGGGAATGTAGGGCTGTGGTAATGTAGGACTTGGGGAACTTAAGACCCAGGGAGCATACAACTATGGGGGCATAGGACTAAGGGAACCTATGACTAAGGGAACATAGAATTAAGAGAACTAGATTTAAGGGAATGTAGGAGCTTCTGACTGAGAGAACATTGGACTCAGAGGACACAGTGCAATGGGAACATCGTTCTTGGGGAACGTAATATTTAAGGAACGTGGCAAGGTTCTCCATTTGTACTCACCAGGGGCTCACCTGTCACCATGGTGAGTTGCCCCTGGTGGCCATGGAAATGGCACAGCTGGGGATAAATATGCTAAACATTTACACGACTTACATCTCTTCGCTCTTTGCAAGTTTTTATATTTTTCACCACATGTCTGCGATGTCCCTACCAAACCACATCCCGTCACTCACAGCTAGGTGGAGGTTACCTTGACAACCACGACGAAATTGTGTTAATGGGAAAAAGCAATGGGATTTAAGAAGTAATGGCGAAAATTGTGACGGGTCGGTTAGTTCCGAGCCAATGCTACAACCAGTACTGCTAATACTACTACTTATACTGCTCAAAGAAGAAAACGTTGTGCAAGTTCTGGAAGCTACATGCGGTCAGCTAATATGCTAACGCTAATCAGCTAACATCAGCTACTGTGAATGTGGATCAGGTGGTTAGCAGCTTCCTTGATAGCTAAAAAAAACAGTTAATTCCTAATGTTGCATCAGAGATAGCTGCTAGCTAGCAAGCTAAATGCATCAGTGAAGAGACAGTAACGTGTTGTTATTTCCGCAGCCTCTAGGGGGCGCTGCAAACAAACGTGCAACCATAAGCTAAGTAGCAAGGCGGCAGCTGGCGCTGTCTAAACCCGGGTCTTCGTCGAAGCGACATGCGAAACGGGCTGTCAAAATGCGGTCGGACTGGATAAACGGTAGCTCACGCCGACTGTTTATTTGACCTTTCACCTTCAAGGGGAATTTAAAAAAAAAAAAAAAAGAGGGCGCGGCGGGATAAACACACCCGGCTCCCGTTAGCCTCCCAGCTCGCGTCATTTTTCTGACATTCGTCAAGCTCTGCTTCGGTTTCAAGAGGCAACTTTGGGGAATTCCTGTATGTGTGTGTGTGTGTGTGTGTGTGTGTGTGTGTGTGTGTGTGTGCGGTACAGTAAGTGCATCAATTTGTCTGCGAAGAAACCGATTTCTTGTACCTTCAATAAATTCCCTTCAGTTTCTTTTACCCCACTTCCCCCCCTGGACTCACTCCATAAAAATACTTTCGCTCGAAATGTGTGTGTGTGTGTGTGTGTGTGTATCTATATGTATATATATATATACATAATGTGTATTTTTACCTTGACACTCACGCGGTGGCAGGTTTTTGTGACCGGTCTGTTTTAAAGTGATCCGCTGTCAGAAAAAACAAAAAAAAAACAAAACAAAAAAAAACAACAAAAAAATAAAAGAAGTTCTGCGGCGTTTCTGCCAAAGACCTGTCTGCTCCCATTAGCAGCCGAGGCTCTGTCAGGGGACAGCGCCAAGCAGGAGCGCTACCAGGCCCGGCACACACACACACACACACACACACACACACACACACACACACACACACACACATAAGCAAACACACACACTCAACCGACATGGCGCCGATTCACACGCCTTTATGCACCCATTAGGGAACCAGGTGAGCCTGGCCGGCGTCCTCCTCGCTCCAGATCCGAAGCTATTGGACGAAAACGCGGTCACATGACAAGGGGGTCATTATTCCTGTTAGCTTTTTTTTTTTTTTTTTTTTTGTTGAAAAAAATTAGCTGTTTAAATGTTCACACATAATCTGAATTCTGCTAAGTTAGCACGCTAACATTGCAGAGGCTAATTCGCTAATTCGCCGACATGTCAAACGTTAGCGCCATTTTTTTTTTTTTTTTTTTTTTTTAAATACTTTTAAAAATGCACGTCATGTCCCGGAAGCTAGAACCTCGCATTTTTTAAGAAAGACCTTGCACATGTCCAACTATGACTAAGAAAGCGATGAGCTCTCCCCGCCACCGGGGGGCGCCAAAGCGCAAAGTGATGCGATTTTTAAATTTTTAAATTTTGTTTTTTCAAAACGTTCGTACGAGTCGGCGGGTTCCCGAACACGAAGGCTATCGATGAAGTTCTTCGGATGTTCCGTTCTCCCGGAGATTGATTACGGTTTCTCCCGGTCCTGATACGTTGCACACACACACACACACACACACACACACACGTGCACGTGCACGTGCACGCGCAGACGGGACTGAATCTGGGTCAGACCAGAGGAAATGAACACATGGCTCGAGGAATCCGACTGTACAGAGCACGTCTGTGATTGAAGTCTGTTAGGTGGGACCCGCCAGACACACACACACCCACACACACACACACACACACACTCTGAAGGTGTGATCGCTGCCGATTACTGTTTACAAGGTCGTCGCGGGCTGTGATTGGTCGGTTTTTACCATCGGCGCGTTTCAAACTCCCATCCGATCGCCCGGCGCTTTACATGTTTTTGTAAAAAAAAACAAAACAAAACAAAAAAAACAAGATGGCTGCCGGCGCGTCCCGCATGCACCCACACCCGCTGGGTAATCTGATTACTCCGGATTGCGCGCTCTGATTGGATAATGCCGCCATCACAGGGGTTTACTACTTCCTGTATATTCCTTCGCCGTCACGTCGACTTCCTCTCCTCCCGAAGAACTTTTTTTTCCTCCGAATTTTTCGCCCTCCGAAATTTTCGGACGATTTCTCGCCGAATACGACGCCGGATGTCGACGGCGTCGAGGGGGAAGACGAGCGTGAGAGAGCCTGAGAACGCTCCGAACCTCAAATACGTTTTCCCAGGGAAGATGGATGTGCGTTCTTTCCAAAGACACACACACACACACACACACACACACACACACACACACACACACACACACACACACACAGGGATGGTCCTTCTGTCTGCCAGCCTGTCATCCCGTCTGTCTCCCTGTGATGAAGTGTAAATGATGAAGGGCAGCGTAATAACAACCCTTCGCCGCGATGACAGCTCTTCTCTCTTTCTTTTCTTCCTTTCTTTTTCCCTCCCTCTCTTCTTCTTCCTCCTCCTCTTCATCACCTGCGCCGCATCTGGAAGAGTTTTTGTTTTTTTTTTTTTGTTTTTTTTTTTTTTCAAACGGGTAGTCGGGACGGAAGCCGCGGTGTCGCTTTACATGTCGGGGCCCTCCGCGGTGCGTTTGAGGGCGGTCGTATTTTTAACAATCGCTTTCTTTTGCTTTTATTTCTGGACACACTCTCTTCTTCTTCTTCTTCTTCTTCTTCTGAGTCCACAAAAAAAAAAAAAAGTAACGACAGCCTGAATAGAAACACGTGTGGTTTGAGTTGAAAGGTTAAAAAACGGGGGAGAAAAGAAAGTCCTTAAACGCATCAGTTGCGTTCAATGACTTTGAATTTTTCTTTTTTTTTTTTAAGCTAGAAGATTTGAACGTGTTTGGAAGCGTGGCAGGTGGAAACGGTGACCTCCAGTTTGACCTTGGCTGAAGCGGCAGGGGCGAAGGGAGGCTTTTTGTGGAAATATGTGAGGTTTTCGTGTGTGAAAATGGCGGGCGGGACGGCCGGGCGACCCCGACGGCGGCGCCCGGCGAGGATCCCGGGGTTTTTTCGGGGCGGCCCGAGCCTCGGCCGCGCTCAGACAGAGCCGGGATTGTGCGTACCGGTGGCTTCATCTATAGAAGGTTCCATTACTGCGGTCCAGCCCACTGTGCGCCGCATAGCTGTGGTTACACAAGTCCTACGGCTCACACACACACACACACACACACACATGCACGCATGCATGCACACACTGGATGGAAATACTATGAGTACAGATGCACATAAGTGCACTCACACACACATACGTAGTCACATAACAAGCAGCAGAACCAAAGGATATGTTGCGATCACACACACACACACACACACACACAAGCGCAAATGTGCACGTGTGTGTGCATGCATGCGCACGCGCGGACGACATTACGTCGGCGAGCGCAGACGGATCGTGTTTCAACGCTGACTGATTAACCTTCCTCTGTATGATGCTGCAAGACTGCGGGCGTACGCGTGTGTGTGTGTGTGTGTGTGCACGCATGCACGTATGTGTGTGTGTGTGTGAGAGCATGTGCGCGCGCCCGAGCGGCGTTACCGTGTTAACATTCAAAGCAGGACCCCTCGAACCTCCACCGTCTCCAAGCTGCTTCTTTCGATGTTCGGTTTCATTCTGCGCGTCTTTTTAGATTCATTTTTTTGCATGGCGGTGGGGGGGCGGCGCCCTGCGTATCCATGGCGACATCACACTCCGCCCCCTCACCCCCTCGCCCGCCAGGCCTAGGTTAAAATCCTCGGTTGTCCAAATCGCCGTCGAAATTCACAAATAAAAAGACGCGACACGAAAGCGAGGACGCGCGTTCGGGAGGAAATTCCATATATGGTCGTCTCCGAAGCCCATACACACAGTGGGCTTTTAAACGGAGAAGGGAAGAAACACGTGAAGAAGTCGCTTTCTCCCCGTTTTTCCCTTCCTCCGAACACTCGGCCCGACCTCGGCCCTCAGGTCGGCGTCAACAAGCTTCATCGCCTCATCCCTCCTCCTCCTCTTGCCCTCCTTCACCTCCCTCCTCCATCCGTCCATCCTTGCCCTTGTCCTCCTCTTGTACAGATTAGCGGGAGGTGCTGGCAGCCGAACCCCCTGCCCCTTCTTTCACCCCGACAACACACTGCTTCCTGCTCCAGCACTCTTGTCCTGAGCCGAGTGTGTGTGTGTGTGTGTGTGTGTGTGTGTGTGTGCATGAACCTGACATGTGCACATGCTGATGAGGGCCGGCGGTGTTTGTGTGCCGCTCGTCAACGGTTTGGGATTTAGAAACCTGCAGGGTTTTCACACAATGTTGCGAAAAAAGAGAAAAAAAGGGGTCGCTCTTTTTTTTTTTTTTTTTGCTAATTGGCCGAATTAATCAAATGCTGAGGTCAGAGAGAAATTTGAAAAGGAGGATGAAATAATCTGATTAAATTAGCGATCATCTTCGTTAGAGTAAATGAGGGATTAGAAATTAGCTTCATCGAAAATATGCTAAAATGTAAACAAGTTTCTGAAAAGCCTGTACATCCGTGAATACTACAAATAACTACAGATTGGATGGTATTTTTTGGAGATTTACTACAAATAATTGCATAGTTTATGGCATTGCTGGTAAGGACTGCATATTTTATGCTATTTTTTGGTACATTTTCTATCGACGACTACAGATTCAATAGTATTTTTTTGCCGATTGACTGGAAATAACTTCCTATTTTATAGGACTTTTCGTAGATTCACTACAAGTAAATACATATTTGATGCTATTTTCTAGATTTTCTACAAATAACTACGAATGTGATGGTATTTTTTGAGCTTTACAAGAAATTACCGCATGTTTAATGGGCTTTTTTGAAGATTTATCACAAATAACTACATGTCTTAAGGTATTCTGTTGATTTTCTACAAATAACTATGCATTTTATGGTATTTCAGGGAGATTTACTCCTGATAAGTACATATTTTATTATGCTTTTTGTACATTTACAACAAATAACTGTATATTTTATGGTATTTTTTTCAATTTTTTACAAATAACTACAAATTGAATGTTTTCATTGGTATTTTTTCAATGATTTACTCGATACGATTGCATGTTTTATTGTATTTTTCGCAGATTTACTACAAACATCTACAAATGTAATTTTATTTTTTGTTGATTTACGTCAAATTACTTTGTTTTTTTGTATTTTATGGTATTTCATAGCTTTATGTTGCAGTTTTGACATGTGTAAACTTAGATTAAGATATATTTAGCTCACGCCATTTAAGGTCATCGAAGGTCAACCTTCCAAATATGGTTGCCTAGCAACAAGTCCTGTCAACAAAAGCCATGAATGGTCTAATCCATGATCTTCAACCGTCTAATCCATGATCTAATCCCCAAAATAAACCCCTGATACAATGAAGATATGGAGAACGCTATGCTAGTCTATGCTATGCTATGCTATGCTACGCTAAAACAACAAAATGACAAAAAGTGATTGGGTAATGCCGCGCGAAGAAACTTTGGCATGGACCTGCTCAGGAGAACCAGATCTTTCCTCACCCTCTTGAGTGTCTGTGTGTGTGTGTGTGCGTGTGTGTGTGTGTGCGTGTGTGTGTGTGTGTAAAGTATTAGCTTACGCTATTAATTCGATCATTTTCATTTCAGGGAAAAGGTTTATTTTTGAAATCTGTCGGCGCGGAAACGAACCCTTCCAGATAGTCAGAGAAACACGAGAGGTGATTCCGGTGTGTGTGTGTGTATGCAGGGGGGTCACAGACACACACACACACACACACACACACACACAGTTATACGGTGAGAAAATTTTTGTTTTTTTGGCGATGACGGTTCAGTCGATCCAGGAGGTGACATGTCAGCCATTACATATCACACGTGTGTGTGTGTGTGTGTGTGTGTGTGTGTGTGTGTGTGTGTGTGTGTGTGTGCATGCATGGATGTACATGTTCATGTGCACGTTAGTCCTTTTTCTCCCAAATACGTTTGGCGGCCACCGCGACCTTCCCCTCTGAGGCCGCATTCACTTCTGTGTGTGTGTTTGTGTGTGTGAGTGTGTGTGTGAGAATCCTACACACACATGCACACACACACACTCACACAGTTACACGGTTAGAATTTTTTTGTTTTTTTGGCCAAGATTGTTTGGGTCTAGGACGTGACATTTCATCCATTACATATCACGTGTGTGTGTGTGTGTGTGTGTCTGTGTATGTATATGTGTGTGTGTGTGTCTGTGTATGTGTGTGTGTTTGTGTGTGTGTGTGTGTGTGTGTGTGTAGAGTCCTCACACCCACCCACACACACAGTTATAAACTTCAAAATTTTTGCTTTTTTGGCTAAAACGGTTCAGCCCAGGAAGTGACATTTCATCCATTACATATCACACATGTGTGTGTGTGTGTGTGTGTGTGTGTGTGTGTGTGCTCGAGTATGTGTGCGCATGCACATGCACCTTTTTCTCCTTAATACGTTCGCCGGCCCCCGCGAGCTTCCCCTCCGAGCCCGCGTTCACCTCCGTGTGTGTCGGTGTGTGTGTGTGTGTGTGTGTGTGTGTGCACGGGGGTATTAACCGGGGTCCCGGGGTGAGCGCTTAGAGAGTTCTGAACAACCATAATCTCCCTTTCTATAATGTCCCCGGGTCAGGGGCCAACTCCCTCCCTCCCTCGCTGCCCCTCCATTCTCCTGGTGTTTTTGGCTGAACTGTCCGTAGCCCTCCTTCTAATCCGCCCTATTTTGAAGCGCCCCCCCCCCCCCCCCCCCCCCGCCGCCCCACGCCGTCCCCCCACGCCGTCCCCCGCGAACCTCCGCCGCCACGCTCTCGCGCTCGCTTTCAATCTCGCCCCCGTCTCGCTCATTCACGCTCGCCTTTTGTCGCTCCCTCCATTCTCCCCCCCTCCGCCTTGATGCGGTGGTGTGACCGCCAAAGGGACGGCGGTGCATTGTGGAGTCGGGGACCTATCGCAGCATTCAGACGCACAATCGCCCCGCACACACACACACACACACACACACACACACACGTATAAAACCCCCTCGCACACACTAGTATCTCTGGCACGGCCTGAATGATTGGCGGCTGAAAGGAGAGAAGGAATTCCCTCGCAGCCTTTGACCTGGTTTACTCCCTTCGCCTTCTCCTTCCCGCTTTCCTTCTTTTTTCCGCTGTTTCGGCGAGTCCGGGCCCGTCCGCTCACCTGTCGGCGCACCTTTTTTTCCGTTTAGTTTAATTTCCCCCTCCTTTCGCTCCTTTTCAATCTCGCTATTTAGTGAATGACACTGTTATTACGCCGTTATTACACGTGTATTACAGTGTAATAACCGTGTCGTCTTTTCCCGTCTTTCGCCGGTGAAAGATGGCGGCGGTTTTTGAACTTGCGTCATTTTTTTTTTTTTTTTTTTTCCCCGACATCCACCCGCGGCCTCGCCCGGGCTTTTTCCCGACAGGAACCGGCGTGGCGGCGCCCGTTCCCACGGCGGCGATGATGATGATGATGATGATGTCACGGTCGGCGGAAAGCAAAAGGTCGGATCGGGACGGAGGGGGAGGAAGAGCGGAGGAATCCTCCTTCCGAGAAATAGAAATAGAATCGGAGCGGAAAAATACAAAAAAAAGCATTGCAGTGACGGGATTTATAATTACGTATTTATAAATGTTATTGATCAGCGGCAGGGTTTTCCGATGCTAATAATAACAACAACAAAATGATATAATGCTAATGCTAATAATAATAATAATGATAACAAGGAAATAAAATGTTTTGCTGCTTTCTTTTTTTGGAGCGGTTAAATCAATTTTTTTTTTTTTTAAATGAATAACAATTTTTTTTTTACTTCGGAAAAATATCGGAATCAGGAACGTCGTGACTTTTATCGCGTGAGGTTTGTGGGCGGAGCTTCCGGCTTGAGGACACGCCTCCTCGGGCGCCGCTGTCAATCAAACCCGGACGCGCGAGGTTCCCACGCTTTTCCTCCTGTTCCCACGGCGACGGTCACACGGGCGGGGGGAGGGGAGGGGGTTGCCATCGGGGGGGGGGGGGGGGGGGGGGGCTGCAGCCGATCGACTCGTCAATCGACCGATTAATCGAGCGATCGGATCGCCGAACGACTTTTATAACCTTTTTTTTAAACGCCGCGTTTGATTGACTGCTCCTCGAGGTTTCCATGGCGACTCTTATGACAATTCTAAAAAAATTTTTTCATCTTAATCCCGGAAAGTTTTCCCCCGAACCGGCCATCCGTATCGATCGGAAATTATTGATTACTGTTTTTTTTTTTTTTTTATAATTATGAAAACAACCACCCGGACCTGTCAATCATCTCCCGCGACTGTTTCGGTGAAAAGGCCTCCTTTTCTGTTTCATAACCCCCTCACACACACACACACACACACACACACACAGCCGCTGTCCCCTCAGCTAGCCGCTGCGTGTGTGTGTGATCTAAGTAAACATAATTAGCTGTGTTTTTTTGTCATGGCCTAATAAAGGAGTCATTTGTTGGACATTTCCACTGCGCCACAAAGAGCACATTTAGAGCTTCGCCCCCGAGGCCGGCCCCCGCGACACACACCGGGGTATTTTTAGCACCGCCGCCGCTAGCTAGCCCGACTGTGTGTGTGTGTGTGTGTGTGTGTGTGAACACAGAATCATTTTTTTTTTTTTCTGTAAATGCTTGGATTTTTTTTTTCACGCAGCTTCTGATAAACACACTCTTTGACTGGACGTAAGCGAAACACACACAAACACTTTGACCGCCTTTGACCTTTGACCTTCAACCCCCCCCCCCCCCCCCCCCGCTTGAACCAGAGAACCTCAGGTCGTTGCTTCCACGCTCCTGGAAAAACATCTAAAACATTGTCCTGTGAAATATTTAAAAGTGAAAAAAAGTGTCTTAGCGTCAGGACGCCTCTCTGTTGCTAGGCAGCGGGCCCACAGACAGGAGGAGGCGGAGCTTTAAAATGTCTTTCCCGCCGTCGTGGAGAGAAACCCCAGGTGTGTTCCGGCGCCGCCTCGGCGTGTTTTGGTTTCTCGACATTTGTGTGTGTGTGTGTGTGTGTGTGTGTGTTTGTAAAACCGAAGAGACGGCGAGGGTTTTCTCCCCGTGGCGTTCAGAGAGAAGAGTGTGTTTCAGGGTGAAGTAGTGATGTCTGTATATTAGCGTGTGTGTGTGTGTGTGTGTGTGCGCACGGCTATGTACGTGTTCTCCTGCAGGAGAAGTGTGGCGTCATTACATCACAACTTTTCCATGCTCAATGCATGTGTGTGTGTGTGTGTGTGTGTGTGTGTTACTGTGTATATGTGTGTGAGCTAGACGAGTGTGTGTGTGTGTGTGTACAAGAGTTAGGATGGCGAGGGGGAGTAGACTTCTCACCTTTTAAGCTAAATGTCACCCAGACCACACCCCTGGCAAACACACACACACACACACACACACACACACACACACACAATGTTACAGTCGTACATATACAGTATGTACATTTTTTCAAAGAACGAGACAAATGAAACCCTGACATAGGTGTGTGTGTGTGTGTGTGTGTGTGACACAGAGAGAAAATTATGAAAGTGGCATAATACTCAGTGCTACACACACACACACTCACACACACACACACACACACACACGATCCAAAAAAAGTACATGATTGGCCCAATCTGATGCTGTATCTGAGTGTGAAAGGGAGCCTTGTCCGGCTGCCTGAGGAACTCCCTTCGAAACGGTGTGTGTGTGTGTGTGTGTGTGTGTGTGTGTGTGTGTGTGTGTGTGTGTGTGTTGGTTGTTGGCAGGTCTGCCAAGCAGACATACTTAACCACTCTACATCCATGTGGCAGCAAAATGTAGCTCGGAAAACAACCCCTTTCTAACACACACACACACACACACACACACACACACACACCCTGAGGGCTCCAGAGGCCAGCCGCGTGTATTTGATGTGTGTGTTTTTGCGCGGCGAGGCAAGAGGAGGAAGTGTTTGGGAGCTGCGGGAAAAAAAAACGCCGGTCCGAGAAGAAGGAGATGCTTTCCTGGGGGAGGGGGCGGAGCCAAAGGGGGCGGAGCCAAAGGAGGCGGAGCCAAAGGGGCGGAGCCTAGGAGGCGGCGGTGCTCAAGGAGATGCTAATTAGCGCCACTTTTTCATCTAGTCTGGCGATCAAGAGGGATTCTTTTTTCTCAAAGCGACATGAAACAGCAACATAGAGAAGAAGAAGAAGAAGAAGAAGAAGAAGAAGAAGAAGAAGAAGATGGAGGCATCTGGGCTCAATTTGGTGGGAGTCGCACGCCGGTGAGGCGGTGCTGGACGGCGAAAGGAAATCCACTTCCTGTTTCGGGCGCCGTCCTGAAAAAAAAACCCAAAACAAAACAATAACAGACGGACGGCGTTTCTTGCTTTCGTTCGGTGCGGCGGCCATGTTGCATTTACCGTGATGTCGCCGTGACGACCATTACCTCACCTTGGCGTCGCCATATTTCGTGGAAGGGGGCGGGGCTTGTAGCGCTGTGTTGTGTGTTGGGTTGCTGAATGTTTCCATGGTTACCACCCTCACCCACGGCTGCCGGCGGCCATGTTTTTTTTTCCCGAGGCGTACCGTCCCTTTAAGAAAACCCCGACACAAACAGGAAGTGGACTACGAGTGTAAGAGCTTGTTTCGTGCGAGGAAGCCGCGCCTTCCCGACGCCGTCGCCCCCGGCAACAAACCCAGCACTGCGATGGCCGAGTACTTTTACCTTTTTACTGCGTGTCCTGCAGTACGTGTTGAGATTCTTCATCACATCCGGCGGCTTCAAGGCTCGCAGGAACGTGAACTGGCGTCGTTGGTGTGTGTGTGTGTGTGTGTGCGGTGTTAGCCGCGTTTGAGCGCGCTCACAAGCAACGGCGCCACACACCGCCGCCGCGAGAGGAAGTGGGGGAGGGGTCTCAAACAGGAAACACACTACCTGCTAAAGTTAGCTGCTGAAAGAAGCCGCTCATGACTAGAACACACACACACACTCTTGAACTGAGGTTGCGAGGCTCCCATGGTCACTTTCACACACACACACACACACACACGTGCGCTGCCTCGTGTTTACCTAGCTTTTAACTTTAGCGACGGAAACTCTGGTCTCCTTCATGTAAATGTGGGACTTTTTTTTTTCGCCGACGTGAGTGTTTACGTGTAGTTCGTGTTTACACCTCGCTCCGCGTGTGTGTGTGTGTGTGTGTGTGTGTGTGTGTGTGACAGACATACATATCTCTTTCCCCAGGAGCACCAGGGTCAAAACAGTTAGTGTTGTCACGGCAATTTGCAGCTCGGCCTTCTGTGTTTGTTTACCTTGCAGGTTTTTTGGGGGCGAGGGGGGGGGGGGGGGGGTCATGAATTCGGTGTGTGTGTGTGTGTGTGTGTGTGTGTGATCTCTTGTGTAACACGGTAACCCCCCCCCCCCCCCTCGGGCACATACTCTTTTCGCTCAAACAGCCCATTTACAGTGGAGGGTTCGGTTGCCGTGACCCCGAACCGCTTCCGGGTCGGCGTCAAGACCCGGGTCGGCCCGCTAACTCGCTCCAAACCGCCGGCGCCGGAGTCGGGTCGCGGCGAGGAGGAGGAGGGACAAAGATGTGTTTTGTGAGAGTCACGAGGAGGTTGTTTTTAAAACACGTTAAAATGCATCATTTAATTCCTAGCAATGTTAGTTTTCGTCGCGGTGCGTTCAGGTGCAGTCGGGAAAACCTACGATCGCGTCAGTAACTAGCTGGTGATGCTACTTCAACGCGTTAGCTCAATGCTAATTATGGGAGCTAGCTTCCCAACATGCAAATATACTGAATTTACAAGGATAAACAAAAAACAAAAAAGCTCCTCATCATGATGCTCATCACCACACACACACACACACACACACACACACGCACACACACTCTGAATTGAAATTGGTGCCAGCTGAGAGTCAGGTGTAAAGAGGATTGGCATTCCATGACCTTTGACCCCAGTTGACCCGCGGCAGCCGCCATGTTGGATCACCAGTCGCTTTATTGCTGGGTTCTAAAAACAGATCATCACTCCCGAAAGTGCAAAAACGAGAAAATAGAAAAGAATAAATAAAAAAAATAAATAAATAAATAAAAATAAAAAATTAAAAAAAACCCCGCTAGGAATGGTTTAACCCCACGGAAGTAACCTGTCACTAAATTCTCCAGCAATCTATTCAGCAAAATGTGGAAAATAGAAATTAGATAAATAATGTTTATGTAAGCTAATATGATTCTAATAGAATTATTTTTTTTAAATTAAAATTCAATTAAAACTATTATTTTATCAGACATGAATAATCCCTAATTAAGCATAAACAAGCTAACTCATCATCCGTAGGAGTGTTTTCGGTGATTTTCCACCGTCGCTATGCAGACGACGCGCCGGTTCTCGTTGCTAAGTGGCGTGTAGATGTTTACGGCGTTGCAGGACTTGTTCCTGGACGATCTGCATTTATTTTTGCGGCGGATCCTTTTCTGGCTCGGGAAAAACCGCCGTCGGCGTTCCCACGTGCATCGGGTGTCGCCGGCGGCGCTCGGTTTGACTCCTCCGGTCTCGTTCTGGTTCGACGGGAATGATTGACATTTCCTACATTAATACGTTTGTGTGTGTGTGTGTATAGAGATCATATTCGGCTCATAATCCCGTCCTTTCTGGTCTGCTGACTTCAAACCAGGTGTGTGTTCACATGATGTTTTTTTTTGTCTGAAGTGTTCTGGGATTTCCTTCTTCTCACACCCCTGACAAAAAGTGGTACATTCCATCACATAGATTTAGATGGAAACGCCGGGATTAGAATCAGATAATCTGTGTGAATGGTAGGAATTATAACGTTTTTTTGGGGGGGGGATTGTAATCTGATTTCTGTTGAAATGGCGGTTAAATTCCATGATGATGTTTTTTTGAAACGCCCCAGACTGTAATTCGATAATCTGTGAAAACGCCAGGATTTAAATATAATTGCGGTGCAAAAACGACAGGATTATCAGCCAATGCGCAGAACCAAGATTATTATCACCAATGTTGTAATCTGATTTTTTTTAATATATTTTCCTGCAGATGCCGGGATTATAATCTGATAATACTTTATCGATCCCCCATAGGCGAAATTCGTATGTCGCAGCAACAATAACAATAAATATGAGGATAAATATAAATAGAAGAGACAATTAAAAGTACAAGGACAATAAGAAGGATAAAAATAAATAAGAAATAATCTCTATTAAATTTCTATTGAAATTTTTCTTTTGAGATTTTCCTACAAACGCCGAGATAATAATCCGATTTTTAATAAAAAAATTCTGCAAACGCTGGGATTATAATTAGATTTATTTTTCTAATATTTTCCTACAAACACCAGGATAATAATCCATTTTTAAAAAAAAAAATTTCTGCAAACGCCAGGATTATAATCTGATTTATTTTTTTTGATAATCAAATTTTTTCAAATATATTTTCCTACAAACCCCGGGATAGTAATCCGATTTTCTAATATATTTTTCTGCAAATGGCAGTATTATAATCGTTTTCATTTTTTTAATATTTACCCGCTAACACCGGGATTATTATCTGATTTTTTAAAATATATTTTCCCACAAACGCTGGGATAATAATCCGATTTCTTTAATCTATTTTTCTGAATATGTCGGGATTGTAATCTGATTTTTTTAATGTAAATTTTTCTGCAAACACCGGTAATTTAATCCGAATTTTTTTAATATATATTTTTCTGCATATACCGCGATTGTAATCAGTTTTTTTTTTTTTATTTATATTTTTCTGCAAACACTGGGATTATGATCTGATTTTTTTAAAATATATTTTCCCACAAACGCTGGGATAATAATCCAATTTCTTTAATCTATTTTTCTGAATATGTCGGGATTGTAATTTGATTTTTTTAATGTAAATTTTTCTGGAAACACCGGTAATTTAATCCGAATTTTTTTAATATATTTTTTTCTGCGTATGCCGCGATTATAATCTGATTTTTTTTTATTTTTTATATATATTTTTCTGCAAACACCGGGATTATAATCTGAAATTTTATATATGCATATATTTCTGCATATGCAGGGATAATCATCTGATTTTTTTTTTTTTTGATTTTCCTGCAAACGCCGGGATTACAATCAGATTTCATTTTAATATATACTGCTCAAAAAAATAAAGGGAACACTTGAACAACACAATGTAACTCCAAGTCAATCCCACTTGTGAAATCATAGTGTCCACTCAGGAAGCAACACAGATTCATTTTGACTTGTTTTAAGGACATTACATCAAAGTTGGATCAGCCTGGAGTTTGTTTTCACACTTTAATTTTGAGTGTGATTCCTAATCCAGACCTCCATGGGTTGATACAATTGATTTCCATGGATCATTTTTGTGTGATTTTGTCGTCAGCACATTCAACTGTGTAAAGAGCAAAGTATTTCATCAGAATATTTCATTCATTTAGATCCAGGATGTGTTTTTTAAGTGTTCCCTTTACTTTTTTGAGCAGCGTATATATATTCATCTGCAAATACCGGGCTCATAATCCGGCGTCTCGGCTCCTTCCAGGGCTCCGGCTTCCACGCCTCGCGCAGGCAGAAGTACGGCAACGTCTTCAAGACCCACCTGCTGGGCCGGCCGCTCATCCGGGTGACGGGCGCGGAGAACGTGCGCAAGGTGCTGATGGGCGAGCACACGCTGGTGACGGTGGACTGGCCGCAGAGCACCGCCACGCTGCTCGGACCGAACTCCCTCGCCAACAGCATCGGAGACATCCATCGCAAGAGGAGGAAGGTAAGCGAGGGCGGCGGATTTGAGGAACCCCCCCCCCGAATCCGGAATTTATTTATTTTCATTTGACGTCGATACGTGACTCGGGTTCGAGAGGTGGATCGTACCAACTGAAGGGAAGTGGGGTGGGGGGGTTAGAAATGTCGTCTCCGGTTGCCGGAGCGTGAGAACGGCGCCTCACCTCCGAGGACGACTTGGGGGCGGAGCCTCCGGGTCACCTTATCGTCTCCTCTTCGTCCATTAGCCCCCCCTTTTTTCCCTCCATCCACTCTCACCGTCTCTCCATCGCCTCGGTGCCAGCGCCATTTCAGGTAATCAGCCACTTACCTCCGCCGCTATTATCCCCTTATCCCCGGGGCGCATACCTCAAACACACACACACACACACACACACTGGGAGGATGAACACGGGAAGGACAAGAAGCAGAATCCGGTGTTTTGCATCCACCCCTCCTCTTTCTCCTCCATCAGTCTGGTTTTCTCCCACCGGATCCTCCGGGAGGAGGCGGGGTCAGGTTTCGCCGCCGCCGCCGCATCGCCCGGGGAGACGGCGAGGGTTTGGCCCGGGTCTAATCTGGGCTCTGATCCCCTTCTGCGCTCCCCGGAGACCCCCACGCTAACCTCGTGTAATGACCCCTGATTAGGAGGGCTGCCTCCGACGCCGCACAAAGAGGGGCTTTCTGTGGGGGCCGGACGTGCGCGCGTACACACACACACTCGTGCACGCACACACACACACATACACACACACACACGTGTGCATACACAATGTTTGCACGCGCACACCTGCATGTTTCTTTCCTTCAGCTGTAAATAAAGATGGATACGAGGCCATTTCCGATCGATCGATCGATTATTTCAAACCCATTTTCAACACAATCCGGCTTTTAACTGATAATAAAATGCAAATAAATATTTTTTAAATTTTATTTATTTATTCATTTATTTATTCAATCACCCCCCCCCCCACCAAAAAAAAAAATCACTGATTTCAATCACATTCATCTTCTGCTGCTCTGCTAACAGAGCTAGCTTACTTTGGCGAACGCGAAACAAAAAAATCAATACGTCTTCAATCGTATCAGTCGTAACGTCCGTTTGTGTGTGTGTGTGTGTGTGTGTGTGTGTGTGTGTGTGTGTGTGTGTGTGAGTGTCCCAGCGCCGCCTGCCGTGAAGATGCTAGCAACAAGCTTAGCTTTAAACAAACACAGTGCGTTTAGCCTAGCATTCTCTGTGAGGTGTTTGCTAGTTGGGAGGAAAAGCTAATGGACTCCACAGAGAAAAACTCAAAGAAAAAACAAAAACAATCATGTTTGCTAAACCTGAAAGGTAAATAAACTAAAGCTAAAGCTAGCACTAGCGACATAGCAGAGCGCCAAACGAGCGCCCGGCTAGCACTTTTCATACGGCAAACATCCAGTCACCGTGATGCTGGCTTGACCCTTGACCTCCATGAGGAGGCAAAGGGAGGGCGGAGCTACTTATCGCCATGACGACAGGAACTTGAGGCGAGGATGAAGACCCGAAAAAACCTGCAGAAAATAAAAGCGGTATTTTTTTTTATGCGGTTTTAAATACAGACGGATCCGGAGATAGACAGAGGGAGAGGTCAGCTGGACGCTCGAATGTGTGTGTGTGTGTGTGTGTGTGTGTGTGTGTGTGTGTGTGTGTGTGTGTGTGTGTGTGTGTGTGTGTGTGTGTTGGCAGCATCTCCCCCTGTTTTCTGGCTAATAAAACTAAGTCAACAGACAGGAGCAAGTTCCCCTGCAGAATGAACTTACCGTCTGACCCGCAGGACACCAGTGTGTGTGTGTGTGTGTGAGTGTGTGTGTGTGTGTGTGTGTGTGTGTGTGCGTATAACTTCCTTGCCGTTCTTTCGTATGGAAAAACAATTTTCGCTCAGCTCGGGCGGCCAGTTTCCATAAAATGGGGCGTTGAGGCCTCACGGGCCGTAGCGGCCTGGGGTCCGGCTCCGGACCAGCGCCGCCGCCGCCGCCGCCGCCGCCATGATGGCCCCGTCTGGAAAACGACCCCTGAACAAATGCGGCCTGGAAGGACATCCGACCTGACACCTAGCAGACAGGAAGTTCCATAGCTCCAGTAGCTGAAAATAAATATCTAGAAGATTCTTTAGACTCAGGATGGGAGATACCTGTGGTGCAGAGCAGGGAGGTTCCCCTTCAACGTCGCCAAGGAGACATGATGCTGTAACACAACGGCACCGGAAGAACTGCAGCTGGCCTGAAGGGAACCAAGCAAAGGCATGGTTCTCCAGAGGAGAAGAAGAACACAGAGGAACCAAAGAGAACAACGGCTAAAGTGTGGAGAACCAAAGAGAACCATGGGTAGCCTAAGGAGAACCAAAGAGAACAACAGGTAACCTGAGGAGGACCAAAGAGAACCATGGGTAGCCTGATGAGAACCAAAGAGAACCATAGGTAGCCTGAGGAGAACCAAAGAGAACAACGGGTAACCTGAGGAGGACCAAAGAGAACAACAGGTAGCCTGAGGAGAACCAAAGAGAACAACGGGTAGCCTAAGGAGAACCAAAGAGAATGATGGGTGGCCTAAGGAGGACCAGAGTACAGCTGAGGAGAACCAAAGAGGCCCATGACTAACCTGAGGAGATCTCAAGAGAAACATTTGGTCCCCTGAGAAGAACCAAAGGGAATCATGGTTGATCTGTGGAGACCTGAGGAGACCTGAAGAGAACCATGGCTAACCTCAGAAGAACCACAGTGCAGCTGAGGAGGACCAAAGAGAACCACGGTTAACCTGAGGAGACCTTGAGAGAATCATTTGTTCTCCTGAGAAGAACCAGAGCTCACCTGAGGAGAAGCCTGGCTCCCCTGTGGCCTGACTCCCAACTCCCTGGATCGTACCACTGTCCCCCCATAGAGGGTGCTGTATCGGAACCATCCACAAAATACCGCATAAATACAAATACACCAAGAAGTAAAAGTTCTGTTGTGTAGAAGTACACAGCCCGAGTGTACAAGTACCAAAACCGAGTGAACAAGTTGTTTCCCAACTGCGCAAGTACACATCAGAGTGCACAAGTACATAACCCAAGTACACAAGTACTCGTCCCAAGCGTACAAGCACAAATCCAGAGTATACAAGTACACATCCTGAGCACAAAAGGACGCATCGCAAGCCACAAGTACACAACCCGGGTGCTCAAGTACCCAGCCCAAGCGTACAAGTACATATCCTGAGTCTGCAAGTACCCATCCCAAGCGTACAAGTACATATCCTGAGTTCGCAAGTACCCATCCCAAGCGCACAAGTACACATCCTGAGCACAAAAAGACACATCGCAAGCCACAAGTACACAACCCAGGCGCTCAAGTACCCATCCCAAACGTACAAGTATATATCCTTAGTCCGCAAGTACCCATCCCAAGTGTACAAGTACATATCCTGAGTCCGCAAGTACCCATCTCAAGCGTACAAGTACATATCCTGAGTCCGCAAGTACCCCTCTCAAGCGTACAAGTACATATCCTGAGTCTGCAAGTACCCATCCCAAGCGTACAAGTACATATCCTGAGTCCGCAAGTACCCATCCCAAGCGTACAAGTACATATCCTGAGTCCGCAAGTACCCCTCTCAAGCGTACAAGTACATATCCTGAGTCTGCAAGTACCCATCTCAAGCGTACAAGTACATATCCTTAGTCCGCAAGTACACAACCCAAGTACACAAGTAAACATCCTGAGTGCACAAGTACACATCTCCAGTGCACAAGCACACAACATGATACAAGTAGACATGCCGAGTGCACAAGTACACATCCCAAGGGTACAAGTACACATCTTGACCGCGCAAGTACTCCGGATGCTTGGGGAGAAGTAGCCCTACATGTCACAATGCCGCGTTCCCGCAGAAACCCAACCGGAGAAGGAAAAAAAAACGGACAGCCTGACCTCGGCGGGGGAAGCTGCGACCCCCGACCTCCCCCTCGACTCCCTCCGCTTCCCCCGTCGTCACCATGTGGGGTAAAGCAAGGGGAGCAAGGGGGGGACGGAGGAGCGAAGCCGTTTTTACAAAAGGATGGATGAAGGGGCCGGGAGAGACGGGAAGAGGCGGGAGTGGAGGGATGGTGGGGGAAGAGTGGGGGAGGAAGGGGAAGCAGGGAGGAGGAAGGGGGAGCAGGGAGAAGAATAAAGGAGTCTTTACATGTCTGTGGAACCAGCAGCTCGCAGCACTTTCACATAATTTAAGACATATGGACGTTATTAGGACGGCCGTGTCTGTGTGTGTGTGTGTGTGTGTCACTGGCTGTATCAGTGTGTGTGTGTGTGTGTGTGTGTGTGTGTGTGACAGTGTGTGCGTGTCTTTAAGCCTGCGTCTTTTTGCGCTGCAGGCTACAGAAGACAGTCACGTTTTTGTGGTGCAGCGAAAATGACTTGTATGGAACAATCCAGCAACCCCCCCCCCCTTACACACACACACACACACACACACATACTAGAGCACACACACCCCCGTCCTGTGTGAAATTTGGAACGTCCCGGAGTGACACTGCATTAAAAAAAGGAAAAAAAAACAATAAAAAACTGTCTTTGATTGGCAGCCAGGCAGTAGAGGAAGATACTGTGTGTGTGTGTGTGTGTGTGTGTGTGTGTGTGTGTGTGTGTGTGTGTGTTTGACCTGTAGTTACCTCACACACACACACACGGACTCACTGGCTCTACAGTAGCTCTGCCCTGCTGTGGTGTGTGTGTGTGTGTGTGTGTGTGTGTGTGTGTGTGTGTGTGTGTGTGTGTGTGTGTGTCTACAACAAGGTGCCAGAAACTCCTACTTTTTTTTTTTAAATACATATTCAAAAGTTTTTTTTTTGAGTAACTAAATACTTTTTGTACTTTTCTGAACCCTTATGTGTGTGTGTGTGTGTGTGTGTGTGTGTGTGTGTGTGTGTGTGTGTGTGTGTGTGTAAATATAGGCAAAGTACTTATTAATTAATTGGGCAATTTTGTCATAATCCAGCATAAATCACCCACGTTCAACGTTACACAATTTCCCTTGGCTGCACAAACGTCTTTGTCTGATTGCACACACACACACACACACACACACACAGTCAAAATCCTCTCGTGAGTGATTAAGCCATCAGGCTAAACACACCAGTCGGAGATGATTAGGTGATTGATTAGAAAACGATAAATGTGCCAGAATCCCGCCGCTGTTCGGGCGGACGGGTGGAAACGGCGAGCACATGGCGGCGCCGGCCGGAGCGCCGGACACTGATTGGTCAAGTTGGTCCAATTAAAGAGGATTTTCATTGATTGGAAGCAGATCCGCATCCTTCCAGGAACTGAAGAAGGGTTTATTTTTCCCCGGGCGCCGCCCCATCACGCGGATCGATCGATCGATTGATTGCGTTTTCCCCACGTGGGAAGGAGAGCTTTAGCCCCGCCCCCTGGTGCTGATTGGCTGTCAAACTCACCCGATCCGGTCGCCCGTTTTGTATTTTGGCGGTTCTTCCGTCACTTCCCCATCTCCATCTTGTGCTGCTGCTACTACAGCAGCCATCGTTAACTGTAATCGCCGTGACAACAGTCGCCTCCTGGCCGAGGATGCAACCGGCGGGGCCTCTGGACCCCAAGGTTACCAAGGCAACGGTCTCCATCCCTAAACAGCAACTGTTCGATTCCTGCTGGCCGAGGTTCCCGAAGCATACCGGACAGTGTCCCCTCTCCTCCTTCCTCTGGTTACCTGGACAATGGGCTCGATAGCTAAACAGTAATGGTTCAATTCCCAACAAGGGAGGTTCCCGAAGCATACCGGACAGTGTCCTTCCTCTACCTTCCTCCTCCCTCTTTCCTCTGTCCACCTTCCTCCTTCCACCATCTCCCCCCCCCGGTTACCTAGGCAACGGGTGCAATTGCTAAATGGCAATGGTTCAATTCCCAGTGAGGAATGTTCCAGAAGCATACTGGACAGCGTCCCCTCTCCTCCTTCCTCCTCCCTCCCACCAGTTCCCTTGACAATGGGCTTGATAGCTAAACAGTAATGGTTCAATCCCCAGCAAGGGAGGTTCCCGAAGCATACCGGACAGACTGTGGCCTCCTTGCTTCTGCCTTTCTTTCTCCTTCCTCCTTCTCCCTTCCTCCTCTATCCTCCCTTCTTCCTGCTTCCTCCTACTAGTTACCCAGGCAATGGGCTCTATCGCTAATCCCTGCTTCAAACGAGTGAGGTTCGAAGCATACCGGAAGTACGCCGGACTATATCCTCCTTCTTCCTGCCTCTTTGCTTCTCCCTTCCCCTTCCTTCCTCCTCCCATCCTCCCTCTTTCCTCCTTCCTCCCCCTCCTTCCTCCCTCCTCAGTCGAACCCGGGGCCGTTGGAAGGGCCGCTTCAGAGGTTCAATCACATGGAATGTTATTTGTCCAAACAGCACTGATGACTGATGACTGATTCATAGGCAGAAATACTACGAGGAGCCAGGAAAGACTTAAGCCCTCCCCCACACCTCCACCCCCGACCCCATTCCTCCTCATCCTCCCCTCCAACCTCCTCCTCCTCCTTCTCCAACCTCGCTCCTTCTGCCTGTCATTCGGGTTCTGCTGACTACAGGGGAAAACCTCTACAATGTATAAGACTCCGCTGTTAAAGAGTAAAGGGGGAGGTGTGGAGGGTGGAGAGAGACGGAGAAAATGTCTGGGTTTGACTGAGGAGCTGCATGAATACCATCTACAGCCAAAACAGAGGCGGCGCGATTCTGGGGGAGGGGGATGTGAGGGGCTTCGCGGGCGGAGAACCGAGAACGGGGAACCGAAAGCGGGACGCCAGGGGCTTTGGTAACCTGCCAGTTCTGATGAGGTTCTGGAACGTTCTAGAGAGGTGAACGCAGAGGGCTATCTCTGGAAGTTCGCTTAACATCTACATGTGCAAAGTTCCAGTAGCTCTCTTGGGTACCATGGGTTCTCCACATGTTCCCCCTGCTTGGGTTCTCTCCAGAGGGTTCATTGGATGTCTCTTCATGTGGCCGTTGGATTGGCAGCTGACGCTGTGATGGACAGGTGGCCGTTGGGCTCGTTCTCACCTTCATCTTCATTGTTACCTGCAGTTTGTCTTTTGTGACGAAGATGTGTCTTCTCCCCCAGGTGTTTGCCAAGGTGTTCAGTCACGAGGCCCTGGAGTCGTACCTCCCCAAGATCCAGCAGGTCATCCAGGAGAGCCTCCGGGTTTGGAGTTCCAACCCCGAGCCCATAAACGTCTACAGGTAACCTGAATGAATCGGATAGGACGCCGATCTCAGAAGCTAGCAAGCGTTAACCAAGTCGTGAAGGTCCTCAGTAGAGGAAGACAACAAGTAGCTCATTGGTCCTAGAGCAGAGACAAAGGGCGAGGGCTAATCCCAGGGTTCTTCAATAGTTGTGACCTGATTTGCTGTCCCTCCTCCAGGGAGAGCCAGCGGCTGTCCTTCACCATGGCGGTCAGGGTTCTGCTGGGCTTCAGGGTGTCGGAGGAGGAGATGAGGCACCTCTTCTCCACCTTCCAGGACTTTGTGAACAACCTCTTCAGTCTTCCAATCGACCTCCCCTTCAGCGGCTACAGGAAGGTACGTACCCTTCTGGGAAAAGGGTTAGAGATGTAGCCTCCGCCGCCTGACAAGCTCTTCTTCCTCCTCACAGGGGATCCGAGCCCGCGACACCCTGCAGAAGAGCATCGAGAAGGCCATCAGGGAGAAGCCGCTGTGCCCTCATGGGAAGGACTACAGCGACGCCCTGGACGTCCTGATGGAGAGCGCCAAGGAGAACGGCACCGAGCTCACCATGCAAGAGCTGAAGGTACCTTAAAGAAGGCGTGCTAACGGGCTATCCCACGCTAACTCACGCTATCTCTTGCGTGAAAAAAATGTCGCGAATCTGAAATATTTAGCAAGAATGGACGTTAACAGGGAAACACACACACACACACACACACACACACACACACACACACCTCTGTTTACCTATTAAGCGATTTGGAGGAGTTCTCTGGAAACTCGACCCTCTCTGTGCTCCTGTGGTTCCTGGGTGACGTCCAGCACCAAAAATAAGTCAACACTCCCCCTGCGAGGGGTCTGAAAGAGGCCTCCTGTACACACACACACACACACACACACACACACACACACACACGTATAAATACATACACAACTTGAACTGGGGAGCCCCTGTCACAGAGGCCCAGGTATGAGTGCGCTCCCTCCTGCTGCTTCCTGACGCACACATATTCATCACACACACACACACACACACACACACACACACACCGGTCGTCGATGGCGACGTGCTCCGACGACGGCAAATGAAGGGGGTTTATAATGAGCGTCGCGCCGCCTGGGACCCGGTGTTATTTATTCCACCGCCCCGGATAATGGAGCAGCGCCGTCTGGCCGGGTGTTGACGTTGGACGAGGAACCCGTGTTCCCAAACAGAACACTTTTCAGGAACGCCGGGCGTCGGGGGTTCGTGACGGCGGCGAACTGGAGGTGTCAGTTCGCTGGTTTCGTGCCCCCGGAGCCGACGTTCCAGGTGGAATACGTTCGCAGGTTTGGCGGGAACCCCGTTGCCGGTGCCGACCCCCGGGATAATAAACCCGCCGTCGCCTCTGCGGGTATTCTTGGCGGGGATTCGCCCTCGCGCTTTGCCCACATCTCGCCGTCTCCAGGGTTTGATGAGCGTTTATCCCGTCAGGTAGAGCCGGCGCGGCGCGCCAAATAAAAAGCAGACCCACATGGCGACCTCCCCCTAGCTTGTTCTTGAACGGGAAGGGCGACTCGTATGCCTGGCGCAAGGAACCGTGTTACCACGGTTGCGGGTCGAGGGACGATGCCCTGGATCCGGCGCGCTTCGCCGTCGAAGTACTTTGGAGCTTTAATGGAAACCAGCGGCGGAGGCTGGAGATGGAGTACCGCCGCGGGGGTGGGGGTTTGTCGGCAGCGCTGTTGCGGCATTTTCCGAACAATGGGATGGAGGCTGGCGGGGAGCGAGGGGAACGCCAGATTTGGAGGAGGTTCTGGAGGGAGCAAGAGTCCCCGGGGGTTGAAAGCAGAGCTTCCAGGAAATGTTTGAATTTCTAATCAGTTGGAGACGGGGGAGAAGTTCAGGGAACGTTCTCCTCATCTGGAAACTGAAGTGTCCTCTTTCGCCCCTGCAGGAGTCCACCATCGAGCTCATCTTCGCCGCCTTCGCCACCACCGCCAGCGCGAGCACCTCGCTCATCATGCAGCTCCTGCGCCACCCGACGGTCCTGGAGCGTCTGCGGGAGGAGCTCCGCGCCCGAGGCCTCCTCCACAACGGCTGCCTTTGCCCCGAGGGCGAGCTGAGGCTGGACACCATCGTCAGCCTGAAGTACCTGGACTGCGTCATCAAGGAGGTGCTGAGGCTCTTCACGCCGGTGTCGGGGGCGTACCGCACCGCCATGCAGACCTTCGAACTGGACGTAAGTGGCCCGGGCCTTTTCGCGGGCGTTAGCATGTTAGCATGCGGTCATCGAGACGTGGATTTTGGCTTTGGAAGGAGGCAAGAATGATGAAGACTAGCAATGGTGTTGTTTGGGTTGACCTTCTGGGACGCGCTTGTTGTCGAGGGCGTACCGCACCGTAAGTGGACAAGGCCTCCTTGCACATCGTAGCACGTTAGCATGCAGTTGTCAAGCGATAGCTTTTGCCTTCGGAAGGAGACAAGAATGAGGTGAACTTAGACATTTGGGTTGACCTTTAGTCGGAGCGTAGCACAGCGCAATGCAGACCTTCGAACTGGAGGTAAGTGGACGAGGCCTTTTAGCGGGCGTTAGCATGTTAGCATGCGATCGTCGAGACGTGGATTTTGGCTTTGGAAGGAGGCAAGAATGATGAAGACTAGCAATGGTGTTGTTTGGGTTGACCTTCTGGGACGCGCTTATTGTCGAGGGCGTACCGCACCGTAAGTGGACAAGGGCTCCTTGCAAATTTTAGCACGTTAGCATGCAGTTGTCAAGCTTTTGCCTTCGGAAGGAAACAAGAATGAGGGGAACTTAGATGTTTGGGTTGACCTTTGGTTGCGGGCGCACCACACCACTATGCAGACCTTCGAACTGGAGGTAAGTGGCCCAGGCCATATCGTGGGCGTTAGCATGTTAGCATGCGTTTGTCGAGACGTGGATTTTGGCTTTGGAAGGAGGCAAGAATGAGGAAAACTTTGTCTCGGTAGCTTTGATGCTAGCAAGGCTGTTGTTTAGGTTGATCTTCAGGGAGCGTGCCTTTTGTCGGGGTCATACCGCACTACCGTGCCGATATTTGAACTGTATGTAAGTGATGGAGGCCTCTTCCTGCGTACTTGGGTAATCCCATATTAGCATGTGGTTGTCAAGAGATGGATTTTGCCTTGGAAAGGAGCTGAAATTGACAAGAGCTTCATCTCATTAGCTTTGGCACACTTTGGGATTGACCCTCAGGGTGTGCACAGCCATGCAGACCCTCAAACTTTAGCATGCAGTCGTCAAGAGTTAGCTTCCGCCTCCGGAAGGAGACAAGAATGAGGATACCTTTGGTCGCAGGCGTACCACACTGCTATGCACACCTTTGAACTGGACATAAGTAGCCGAGGCCTTTTTGTGGCTGTTTGCATGTTAGCATGTGATCATCGAGGTATGGATTTTGGCTTTGAAAGGAGGCGAAAATGATGACAACTAGCAATAATGTTGTTTGGGTCGACCTTCAGGGATCGCGCCTATTGTCGAGGGCGTACCGCACCACAAGTGGACAAGGCCTCCTTGCAAATTTTAGCACGTTAGCATGCAGTTGTCGAGCGATAGCTTTTGCCTTCGCAAGGAGACAAGAATGAGGGGAACTTAGATGTTTGGGTTGACCTTTGGTTGCGGGCGTACCACACCACTGTGCAGACCTTCGAACTGGACATAAGTAGCCGAGGCCCTTTTGTGGCTGTTAGCACGTTAGCATGTGATCATAGAGGTATGGCCTTGGAAGGAGGCAAAAATGATGGAAACTAGCAATGGTGTTGTTTGGGTCGACCTTCAGGGATCGCGCCTATTGTCGAGGGCATACTGCACCGTAAGTGGACAAGGGCTCCTTGCACATTTTAGCACATTAGCATGCAGTTGTTGAGCGATAGCTTTTGCCTTCGGAAGGAGACAAGAATAAGGAGAACTTAGACATTCGGGTTGACCTTTTTGCCGCATGCTTAGCACAGCGCAATGCAGACCTTCAAGCTGGACGTAAGCGGACGAGGCCTTTTTGCTCGTGCTGGCACGTTAGCATGCGGTTGTCAAGACAAGCGATGGAAGAATCAGGAGGTGCTGTTTGGCCTTTTGTTTGAAACCTGACGTGAGCGCCGTCATGAACTTCCTCTCTCCTGCAGGGCGTCCAAATTCCCAAAGGCTGGAGCGTGATGTACAGCATCCGGGACACGCACGACACCTCCGCCGTCTTCAAGGACGTGGACGCCTTCGACCCGGACCGTTTCAGCCAGGAGCGCGGCGAGGACAAGGAAGGACGTTTCCACTACCTGCCCTTCGGCGGCGGCGTGCGGTCCTGCCTGGGCAAGCAGCTCGCCACGCTCTTCCTCCGCCTGCTAGCCATCGAGCTAGCGAGCACCAGCCGCTTCGAGCTGGCGACCCGGCAGTTCCCCCGCGTGGTCACCGTGCCGGTGGTCCACCCGGTGGACGGGCTGAAAGTCAAGTTCTACGGCCTGGACTCCAACCAGAACGAGATCATGGCTAAGTCCGAGGAGCTGCTGGGCGCCACCGTGTGAGCGGCGGCGTTTTGGGGGTTGGGGGGGGTTAGCTTAGGAGGAGGGGGGGCAGAAGAACGGAAGGGTTTTTTTTTTTTCTTCTCCAAGTCTACAGACTTTCAGAGTTCAATCCGATTCAAAAACCGGCGAGCGACTCGCTGGTGAGGTCCGAGGGGCAGGGGGCGGAGCCTAAACGTTAGCGTTAGCATTAGCATGATGCGGTTATGGGACGCAGGGAGGGAAGGAGGAGGTTTTACCGTGGAAACGGAGGGTGGAGTTAAGCTACGTGACGCTACGGACCCTGAACGCGACGCGATTGGTTCACTCGTCCTCGTGGCCTCCGGCGGCCGAAGGGGAAGTGTTCCCCCAAAGACAAAATGGCCGCCGGACCAGCTGTTTGAGTCACCCCTCGCCGTTTCCCCAGAAACAAAGAGGGACGGTCAAGGAGATGTCGTTTTATTTATTAGAAGAGCCGGGACGGTGCGGACACGCGTGTTTTGAAATTGCGCTCGCCCTTTAGCCTGAACGTAAGCGCCTTAAGTGAGGAACGCCGTCCAATCCCAGAGCGGCTGGAGGAGGACGAGGAAGAGGACAAGACCGACATATATGCTGCTTGAGTGTTGCCTTGTCATCTTGTTTTTGTTTTGTTTCCCGGAGGAGGCGGGGCTTGGCCTCGCCGCTCCTCCAATCAACGCTAAGAATGCAAATACCGTAGAAAAAAAGACAAACAAGCCCCCACAAACCCCCTTTCCTTTCCTGACCCCACGTCCGATAAAACCCCCGAGGGACACCAGAACTCCCCCCCGCCCCGCCACACCACTGATTCCTTCACCTTTTGAAAAAATGATGGAAAAAAAGAAAAAAAAAGATTTAAAAGTCACTCTTTTTGCTGCTTCTCCTGTGTATATTTTCTAATTGAGAGTTTTAGACCATAGTTTGTACTGAGAGTTTCTTTCCTTTATATATATATATATATATATATATATATATATATATATGTATACATACACACACATATATATGTACATAAATACATATTTATGTACATATATATGCGTTTCCTTATTTATATACGTATAAATAAGGACGCGCTCACCTGTCTATGGCTCCCACATTAGTAAAGCTACCGTCGAACTACAGCAACTTCCTGTTTCTCAATTCAACAAAATAAAAGCCCCATTTTTAAAAATTTTTTTTTTTTTGTTGAACCCCCCGAGGTTTTATTCTAGCGGGGCAAATAAGCTGGCAGCTGGACAAATATATATATATATATATATGTGTGTGTGTGTGTGTGTGTGTGTGTGTGTGTGTGTGTGTGTGTGTGTATATATACATGCTCAATTGCCAGTTTAGGGCAGTTCAGTGAAGCTAACTTCACTGCAACTTCCTGTTTGTATAATTGACAAAATAAAAGCCCTTCTTTTTCCTTATTTTTTTTCTGTTGCACTGTCTGGATTTTTATTCTGGTTAGGCGTATAAACCGAAAAGTGGACATATATTTATATATGTATACACACACACACACACACACACACACACGCACACGCACACACGCAGACATCCCACAACTGTAAAGCTAGCGTAGCACTGCATCTAACTTCCTGTTTGTCCACTTACAAAATAAAAGCCTGGCAGGTGGGTGTGTTTATACATATATGTATACATATAAGTATAAATATATATATATATATGTATATATATATTTAAAGGATTACCTGATTATTTTGTGAAAACGGAAAGAGGGTTAGCGGGTGACGGTGTATATTGTTTTGTATAATATTCATCTTTCCTTTAGCAAGCCACGGGTGGGGCGGGGGGGCAGCGGGAGAGGGAAATCAGCTATTTACGTCTACTAATAACCTAATATTAATGTTATTGTACAATTAATATTGTTGTTATAAGATATTTGAAGTGCTATTTTTTATTCTATTATTACAGATTTAGAGTTTTTTTAGCTAAAATGAAGAAGGTCTTTGGAAAATATTGGATTTATTTAGAATGTTATGTATTTCAGTTATATTGTAAACAGTGTTTAAAATGTTAATATTGTCGATTGATTACTGTAATAATTATTATTATTTTTTGTTCTGTTATTCAGACTTATTATCACTGCATTTTATTTGAGATTAATTATGGAAAGAACAGAAAGCACTTGCGAGGTATGTCTATTTTTTAAGTGCCATGTGACTACACCACCCCCCCGTCCTTTCACCAGATGGTTTCTCCCGACCTGACCCGCCTCAGTGTGTACATAATATCTTTATTTCTTTTTACAGGAAAAAGTAAATGTTCATTTAGTTTGAAATTCGAATGTTGTCCTTCATTTCCTTTCCTTTCCTTGTTTTTTTTTTTTTTTTTTTTTGTTACCGTGGTTGTTAAATGTACTCCTGTCATAAACTATAAAATTTAATAAAAAATAAATAAAAATAAAAGCAAAAATGTCTTTTTTTTTTGTTGTTGATACTGGAGAAGAACAGGGAATTTTCAAAATATTTTTCAGAAATGCTAAACCGCCGTGTTAGCTAAAATGCAGCTAACCTCTTTTAGCGCAGCCATCTCACAAAAACTGATGGATATTTTGCAAATTTTCGTTAAATCCCACTTATTTTCCCACCTGGTCATGTGACCCGCGCCGCCATTTTCCAGAATCACAATGTTGTCATTGAAACGAAATTGTTAATGCTACTCCCGCGGCACGACACATAAATACAAATGCAAATATGACTAAATAAAATATATAGAAGTATATAAAAAAAAATGGGAAAAAAATCTGATTGGCTTCGGCTAGCAGACAGCGAACTAGCTGTTAGCAAACATGCTAACACACATGTACATGTCAATTTGTGCCCAAAACAATCGATTTTTTCCCCTTAATTCTTAAATACCCTGTAATAAACATAATTTCCGGATCCCGATTTTTCTCCTTTTTTTTCTTCCGAAAAACCGCTCCCGCGGCTTTATTTATTAGAAATCGGAAAGGAAGCCATGTCCTGTTTTCTCGGAGCGGAGGTGCGGCCCGTAAACGGGATTTTGTTTTTACCGCGGCGGTTTCTGCGCGTATCGTTAAACCCCATTACAGCGGCATCGTCTTTCGCCCGCTGCCAGGACGCATCATGTCACCGCCGCCATTCCCCCCCCCCCCCCCCCCCGCAACCCCCTCGCCGGAATTAATACCAGCGATGATATTAAAAAAGGGGACCGCAGCCTCCATCCAATCAGAAGCAATAAAAGTTTAATCCATTTCCAGGAAGCGGCGCGGCGGCTTGAGAGCGGCGGATGGCGAAACGCGCCGCCATGTTGGTTTGGAGTCGGACCAAAATGGCGGGGAAGAACGCGGCTCGACGGAGAGAGAAAAAGGAGAACGTGCAACATCCTGTTGACAATCTGTGATGTGGTGAGGTGAGGTACACACACACACACACACACACACACACACACACACACACACACACACACACACACACACACACCGCTTGTTGTTGCGCCGCTTGTTTGTAGTTCCGCCGCCACTCGGCCGGGATCGACCACTTCAAGAGAACCGCATGAGTGTGTGTGTGTGCGCGTGTGTGTGTGTGTGTGTGTGTGTGTTGAGGTTTTCATTGTGAATGAAGCGAAGCTCTTTGATCCGTCAAACTTTGATCGACTCGAGTTGTTTTTTTCTCCTTTGTGAATCGATCAATCAAACAATCCGTCAATCAATCACATAGATGTAAAGCCTGATGATGATGTCACTTCCTCCCCGTTGGCGAGACCAGGAAGTCACAGCCATGTATTTAGCGATAAGAGCACGTGATTGGCTGCTGGGCGAGGAAAAAAAAACAAAAAAAAACAAACAAAAAAAATCCCAAAAAGTATATTTAAACTGGCATCAACATTAGCGGCTAGCGGCTAGCAGTTAGCAATTAGCGATTAGCTTCATGACAAGCAGAAAAGAGAAACGTGAGGCAAGATAAACTTAATTGATCTGCATAGGAGACAATATCAATCAATATAAACATATATATAAATAAAAGAATCAATTAAAAGATGGCAAAAGACATCCAAATAAATAGGGAACAAGGATAAGAATATACAAAAGAATGAAAATAAATAAAATAAACAGAATGGACAAACAAAATGTACCAAAACAAGGATAGGAACAGAAAAAGAGTGACAATAACAATGACATAAATTAAAAAAAATAAACATGTGAATAGAGCGACACCAACGAGGATAAAAAAAAAGTCATTACATAAAATTGTCAAAAGATTATATAACATTATCTTTTAACTTGTAGGCTCTAGAAAAGTTAACATATATATTGATATTTATCTACATATGTGAATATGTTGAGCGAAGAACAAGAAGGTCACACCTTCTGATCAGGAGATGGACCGGGTTCTCCAGGTTCTCCACAACCAGCAGTGTGTGCATGTGACCTTGTGATTGACAGGTGATCTGGTTAAGCCCCGCCCCTTTCCCACTGAGGGGGCGGGGCTTCCGAAACCAAACAGGAAGCAGATGCTTTTCAAGCTAAAGGAGGGGAAAAAAGACGCTTTTATTTTGAAAATCTCTCTTTCTCTGCGTCCTCCGGTCCACTAATCCAGCCGGGGGTCAAAGGTCACGGAGAGAAGAAGAACCAGAGGCCGACGGAGGAAAAGAATCTAAAAATAGAGAGAGAAAAAGAGTGGAAGAAGACGGGAAGCTGCTGATTACTAATGCAGTTGTGGGAATACAACCTGTGTGTGTGTGTGTGTGTGTGTGTGTGTGTGTGTGCATGGCGATGACCCCTGCACGAGATCAGAGCACAAACACACACACACACACACACATGCACGTAGCCTTGGCGACGTATTAAACATGATTTTTATGGTGTGTGTGATGTGACGCCGAGACCTTTTCCCTCTTTCATGTGAAACCTGCCGACCCGACATGAAAGTGACGGCTGCGTCCGCCGCCGCCGCCACCGCCGCCGCCGCCGCCGCCATCATGCTCCGATGTTCTTTCCGTATCCCTCCGCCCCCGCGTTTTAACATCAATGCGAATTGCAAATGTATTCAAAGAAGAAAAACATGAAAGTTGGGAAAGGCAGGACTATCAAATAAAATAAAATAAAATAAAATAATAAAAGGAAGTAAAATATAACACAGTAAAATATAGTAGAAGAAAATAAAATAGAAGAAAATAAAACAAGATAATATAAAGATTAATTTTATTAATTTGATAAAATAATATTTTATTATAATGAAGTAAAACAAAAAAATTAAAATAAAATAAAAAAAATAGGATGCAATAAAATAAAGTAAAATAAAATAATAAAAGACAGTAAAATAAAACACAGTAAAATTTGGTAGAAGAAAAGAAAATAGAAGAAAATATAACAAGATTATAAAAAGATTCAGTTTGACAAATAAAATTTAGTAAAATTATATTTTATTATAATGAAATAAAACAAAAAAAATAAAATAAAATCAAAAAAAGGGATGCAGTAAAATTAAATAAAAAATAAATTAATTTAAAAAAACAAATACAATAAACTGAAATAAATCGAAATGAAATAGAATAGATTCAATTAAAATTGATTAAAAAAATAAAAATAAAATTAGATAAAATAAATAAAGACACTTTAAGTAAAAATTGATAAACCATTATTCAATATAGTGAAATACCGTGATGTACTACAAAATAAAGTAAAATGAGATACAATAAAATAAAATAGAATGAAATAAGGTGAATAAAAAAAAAAACAATGAAATAAAACAAAACAAATGAAAACAAAATGAAATAAAATGAGATAAAATAAAATAAACGAAAAATAAAATAATGAAATAAAAGTAAAATAAAGTACACAGTAAAATAAGGTAAAATGAAATACAAAAGAATAAAAAAAATAAGTCGCAAGAAAAATAAAAACATAATTTTTGATGAATAAAATATAATAAAATGTTATTCTATAATACATGATATCATAAATATAATAAAACATATTTTGTCAAAATAGAAACAAATTTAAGAAAACAAATTAAAATAAAAACAAAAAATGGGATGCGATAAAATAAAACAAGATAAAATAAAATAAATTAAAATAAAATAGATAAAACAAAATAATCAAAAGCACAGCAAAAAAACACACACGGTCAAGGGGGAAGGAAAAGCTGGATTTGTTATTAATAATAAGCAATAGGTATTTAGACATATTAGCAGAATTCTTCAATATTTTAATGGATTTTACAACCTATTAAATCAAGCTAATGCAGCACCT
The DNA here is from genome assembly GCF_037954325.1 of Fistularia commersonii. Lineage (NCBI taxonomy): Eukaryota > Metazoa > Chordata > Actinopteri > Syngnathiformes > Fistulariidae > Fistularia > Fistularia commersonii. Next base: position 2,042,018 of record NC_141302.1, on the reverse strand, counting down.
CCACGGTTTGCTAAGCAGCCGGGCATTATGACATGATGCTAATGCTAATGCTAACGCTAAGGCATGAGATGAGAGTAGCGCCGCCGACGGGCGTCCACCTTCCGGGACGACGAAACCCGATATTTCCAAGCCGATCGCTTCCCCGCGACCTCAAACCAGGATCAATAGAGCCGATCGATACGCCGGCGCTCTGAGATTTCCGTCCCCGCGACCTGTAAACGCCACACGTTAGCGCTAGCGACGAGCTAAGCTAAACCGAAGGCTGGGATGGAAGCACAAATTCAAAACCGTTAGCAAAACGGAAAGGAAAAAAAAAGGGCCGGAAAGTTGATTATAGGAAAAGAAAAACGTTGAAATAGTAAAAAAAAAAAAAGAAAATATGGAAATATGGAAAAAGTGACAACCAATCAGCAGGAGGCTTGTTTACAGCACGTCCTATCAGCCCATTAACATCCAGATTGTTGGGGAGAACTCTTGTCTCTTTATCGGCGCGCACACACACACCCACACACACACACACACACACACACACACACACACACACACACAGACTATTTTGACTACACTTGCCCTCCAGTTCTTGGGCTCCTATCTGCTCCTCCGAAGGAACAATGGCCTCTTTCAGCCGGCCGCCCTCCTCCTCCTCCTCCTCCTCCTCCTCCTCCTCTTCTTCTTCTTCTTCTTCTTCTTCTTCCTCCTCTCTTCTTCCCTCCATCCTCGGAATGCCGAAAACCCCTGACCACAGGGTTTGAAGTCGGGGTTGGAGGCGAGCTAATTATTATGGAAAAGAGAGGAGGGGAACGAGATAGAGGGTCGGAGGGGAGGAAGAAGAAGAAGAAGAAGAAGAAGAAGAAGAGGAGGAGGAGGAGGAGGAGGGGGGAACGCTGTTGTTCATTAGAGGGAGAAAGACAAAGAGGAGTGAAAAGTTCATGTCCAATGTTTTGGATTTGAGGAATTCTCCTGTTTCTCAAGGTCCTGACCTCCAACGCCCCCCAGGATCTGCTCTATCTTCTGCACCATCTCCTGCAGGAGAGATGGTCCACTCCCTCCCCCCCAAAAAAAAGAGGTCCCTGCAGAGTTTTATTTATTTTTTATTTTTCTTTTTTTTTTTTTTTTTCCAGTGGAGGAGTAAGCAAACAATTGATTAATTTTTTTTTTTTTTTTTTTTTTCAAGATTCTCAAACTGACAAAAATTAAAAACTTGATTTTCGCTTATTACTTGATTCTCTTTTTTGAGATATTTGAGTTAATATTTGGGAGATTTAACAGGATTGATTTGTTAATTTGTTGATTTTTTTAAGGTTCTTAAACTGGCAAAAATTAAATAAAAAACGTAACTTTTACTTATTATTTAATTCTAATTTTTGAGATATTTGAGTTAATATTTGGGAGATTTAACAGAATTTATTTGTTAATATGTCATTTTTTTTAAGATTCTCAAACTGGCAAAAATTTGATTAAAAATGTCATTTTCACTTAATTCTTAATTCTAATTTTTGAGATATTTTAGTTAATATTTGGGAGATTTAACAGGATTAATTTGTTAATTCGTGATTTTTTTTAAGGTTTTCAAACTGGCAAAAATTAAATTAAAAACTGAACTTTCACTTATTATTTAATTCTAATTTTTGAGATATTTGAGTTAATATTTGGGAGATTTAACAGAATTAATTTGTTAATATGTCAATTTCTTTTAAGATTCTCAAACTGGCAAAAATTTGATTAAAAACTTAATTTTCGCTTAATTTTTAATTCTAATTTTTGAAATATTTTAGTTAATATTTGGGAGATTTAACAGGATTAATTTGTTAATTTGTTGATTTTTTTTAAGAGTCTCAAACTGGCAAAAACATAAATAATCGAGTTAATATATATTTTTTTGGAATTAAGTTAATTTGGGGGAGATTTTGCAAATAATTTATTCATTCAATTTGTTGATTTTTTTTCAAGATTCTCAAACTGGTAAAAATTAAAATCTTGAGATATTTAAGTTAAGTTTTGGGAGATTTAACAAAGAGTTCATTTGTTAATTCTTTGATTTTTTTTTTAAGAATCTCAAACTAGACTAAATAACATAATCAAAATATATATTTTTTTAATTTAAGCTAATTTTTGGGAGTTTTCACAAAGAATTTCAGAAAGGAGTTAATTTTGTTCAATTTTCTAAGATTCTCAAACTGGCAAATATTAAACACCTGTAAAAAAATTGAAGCCAATCTACCAGAGATTTCTTGAAGAATAAATTCATTAATTCATTGTTTTTTTTATGTTTCTCAAACTGGCGAAAATTAAAAACTTGAGATATCTAAATTAATTTTTGGGAGATTTAACAAATCTTGTTAATTCATTGATTTTTTTTTAAGATTCTCAAACTGGCAAAAATTTCATTCTCAAGATATTTTTGTTTATAAAAGCTAATTTTTGGGAAATTTTGTGAAGAATGAATCCCTTAATTTGTTGTTTTTTTTTTTTGGAACACTTGATTTTTTTTTTTAATTTCAGGCAATTTTTTGGAGATGTCACAAATAATTAAAATATTAATTTGTTGATCTTTTTTAAGATTATCAAACTAACAAAATTTATTTCCAAAATAAATAAAAAACGAAATAAACTAATTTTTGGGAGATTGAGCAAAGACTTCATTATTAAGTCATTTTTTTTTAAGATTTTCAAACTGGAAAAAAATGAATAATTGAGAAAAAAAAAATTAATCAAACCAATTTTGGGGAGATTTTGAATGAATTAATTCATTTTTTTATTTTTTTTTAATTCTCATACTGGCAGGAATAAAAGAATTATAATTAAATGAATACATAAAAAGTCAAGCAAATATTTGGGAGTTTTCACAAAGAATTCAAAGAGTCTGTTCAATTTTTTTAAGATTCTCAAAGTGTTAAAAATTGATAAAAATTATTATTTCATTTTTTATTTCTAGCTATTTTTTTAGATTTCACAAATTCACAAAGCATCAAATAGCTAATTATTAGCTAAATAGCTAATTAAAATACTTTTTAAATATTCTCAAACTTTGCAAAAATTTCATTCTCAAGAATTTTTTTAATAATAATTTTTCTGAGATTTCGTGATGAAGAAATCCCTTAATTTGTTTTTTTTTGTTTTTTTTTTATTTCTTTGAGTGATTTTTTTTTTTTTAAGTTTTAGGCAAATTTTTTGGAGATTTCGCAAATAAGTAAACAATTAATTTGTTGATAATTGAATTAACAAAAATTTAATACTTGAGAAAAATTTTTTTTAATTCAAACTAATTCGGGGGAGATTTTGGAGGGGATTTTGTGATGAATGAATCCCTTAATTTGTTGTTTTTTAAACATTCTCTGACTTGCAGAAATTAAATAATTGACACTAATAATTTTGTTGGAATTTGTTGATTTTTTTTATAACTCTCTCCAACTGAATTTTTTTTTTAACTTTAATTTTAACAAGAAATTTATTTATTCATTCCTTTTTTAGATTCTCATGCTGGCTGAAATTAAAATAATCGTGTTAAAAAATTAAAAAAATGTAAGCATTTTTTTTTTTACATTTAGCAAAGAATTAACTATCAATTCATTGTTTTTTTCCCCTTCTTGCAGAAGTTAAATAATTAACATACATTTTTTTTTGCAAAAAAATTTTACTACTTTTTCAGAAATTTTATTAAGAATTAATTCATTAATTCACTTTTTTTTTTACAGATTCTCAAATCGTCAAAATGGGACAAAATTGTAATATTTATTTAATCATGCTTTCAATCTGAAATCTCGGGAAAAGTATTTATTGGTCATAACATAATATACAATTCATTTATTTTGCAACATTCTCAAACTGGTAGAAATAAAAAACTCCAGACAATTTTTTATTTTATTTCTTATTTTATTATAGTTTTGGATAAATATAATTTTTCTGTACTAATTTTTTGAATCAAAACTAAAAAGATTCAAGGGAAAAAAAAAAAAAGTTTTTCACATAATTCCTGCCACTTGCATTTTCGCAAAATGTACAGCTAATTTTTATGAAGCTCATTTTTATATGCGAAGATTTATCCTCTTGGGGCTGTCAATCAAACAACAGGGGGACACAGGAAGTAGGGGATGCCACTTCCTGTCCAGGCCGAGATTTATATTATTTTATATTATATTATTATATTATATAATTATAATTTAAATATTATGTCATATTATTTATCTGTAATGTATATATATATTCATATTATGATATATTTGCATATATAATATTATATGTATTTGTTTAATTATTATTTCTTTATTAATTTATTTGTTCTTTCAAAATAAAATCTACATGTTTGCGAGGTTGCCGGTTCAACAAAGATGAAAAATTGAACAATAAAATAAAAAGCCTTTGGGTTTTAATTTTTTTTTTTTTTTTTTTTCCTGCGTGGTGGGAACGGGGAATAAACAGTCCCAAATTTGATTTCGCAAAAAAAGAAAGAAAGGATGAAAGAGAGAAAGAGGGAGGGGGAGGATCGAAGCTGCAGCCAGTTGGAGCCCGAGATCTTCG